>NC_053412.1:1253288-1593288 GCF_016859285.1 Xiphias gladius
TTCTGCACGTTCCCACTCAGAGAAAAGGTCCCGGGAAATGACAGCCGTTCCCCGGAGGACCTGGAAAAAAGCTTTGAAAAGAGACTCGTCGGGGACAAAAAAAAGGTGTTGAGTTTCTGGGGCGTTCGCGTGGCTCACGTTGTTCGGTCGAGAGTAGAAGCCTCCGATTGAGGGTTTTCCCGCGCAGCAGATTTACCGCCAGGTCGCTGTATTGTCAATATTATTCACCTCAATTTAGAAAAGTGAAACCGGCTCTTTCTTAAAACGCAGAAACCCACGTTTGCTTTTTGTGCGAAAACTGTCTTTGTCTTTGTCAGCTGCTGATGCCGGCGCTGATGGTGACGGCAGGTAAGGACCCCGTGCTGCTGCCGGCCTTCTCCAAAGGAATGGAGGATTTGGTGAGGGGAAAAAACAGCAGCATGACAAACTGCAGACAGGGTGTGATTATTGATTATTGGAGGAGAATCTGACATCTGTCGTTTACTGATTTTCAGATCCCGAACCTGAGCAGGGGACACATCGAGGACTGTGGACACTGGACTCAGACGGAAAGGCCAGCGGAGACGAACAACATCCTGATAGCGTGGCTTAAAGAAACGCATAAGAAGGCGGGAGGTGTCACTGTGGCTCCCAAACTGTGAGGGGGGGGGGGGGGGGCGAAGGAAGGAGGAGGGAAGAAAAGAGAGAAGGAAGCAGGAGGGAAGGGGAGAAAGGAGCGAAGGAAGGGGAGGAGGGAAGGAAGGAGGGAAGGAAGGAGGAGTGAAGGGAAGGGGAGGAGGAGAAAGAATGGAAGGAAGGGAAAGGAGGGAAAGAAAAAGTGGGGTGGAGTGAAAACAATGAATGGAACTTAAAGAAAAGGAGGCAGAGAATCCTGCAGCGCCAGAGAGCACTTGATCACAGTAAAGAATTTCACAATAAAAGTCCATCATTCAGTGCTGCATGTCAGAAACAACGAGGTACACATAAAACTATCAGCATCTCATTGTAAGAATACTCTATCCCCAGTAAAAGTTCTGCAACTGTTCATTTTAACTACTTTATATGATCAAATGATATTTTTCACTGCAATAAAATCTTAAAGCCTCCAACGTGTCGTGATTATAACAATGATAGTAATAACATCCGGTTAGACGATGCGAAATCTGGTTTAACTGGATTGTTTCATCCTGTTTTCTATGGAAATCAACTTGTGTAAGGAATTTTCTAGAAATAAGTGTGCGACTCTTAAACCAAGAAAAAAAAGATACTTTATTCATGAAACCAGGTGCGTTTCAGCACAAAAAAACAATTCAAATAGTACATTTCCAATGAATTAATTCCACTTCACTGCTACTGCAGCAAACAATTCAACATATATGAAAGAACGAAGGAATATTTGCTTCGGTTTTAAAGGGAGAAGTCATTTTACCTGAAATCTAAATTGCACAGATTCTTCCAGGAAACTTTCTAGAGAGTTGTCAATGAAATTATGACCCATTAAAATAAAGCGTTACACAAGATTATCTTCGGATTTTTAGAGACGTTTTCAAGCCGGATGAACAGACGCTGGAATGTCCCTGGTGCTAAGCCTCGGTCCTGATGGCAGAGATTGTCTGGGAATTTGGGCTGAAGCTTTTAATATATAAAGTAATCAGTGAAAACTGGAGATTTCCCGAGAAAAAGGTAGAATAATAATATTTTGAGAAAAAAAAAATCCGGAGGCAGGTCGCAGCTTTATGATAAAGGGTCTAAAGTAATAGGTAGAAAATCTCACAATAATAGAATCATCTTCGAATATTTGGAACATCTTTCTTAAAATGACAACTTCAGTGACTCGTCTGGTAAATTGGGACTTTATCTCAGAGTATTCCGACTTTTTCACGTTAATAATGTGACTTGTTCTCAATATATTTGATTTCCTTCCGTACCAGTGGCACCGGTACTCCACTGCGTCAACCCCACATTCAAACATTTCAGTTTCTTGTCTCTAAATTAAGTTTTATATTTAGAAAAAAAAACCCCGGATGTTCAGTTAATATCAAGAAAAGGTTTGAAAGCAATCGAGAAGGATTTAAGCAGTTCGTTCTATTTTATGTTACAACAACTCACAACACAGACGCTCTGTAATGAATGTTACTACTAATGATCAAGACAAATGTAAGACCAAGTGGGTTCTGGGACTCGGGGATTCTGGGAACGAGATCTAAGTATCGTAAGAGAAAAGCGGGGATGTTTAGAGAATGAAGTTGTGCGCGTGAAGGTTCATCTAATCCACGCAGTCAACATTTCTCATAAACGGACAAATTCGTCCTGTTTTCTGGTCTAAATCACAACCTCACAGTAGCAACATCATGACTTCAGCCTCAACAATCTTCCATTTGCGCGGGGGAACAACGCCGCCGTCCGGTTGGTGGCGATGAGAACTGAGCATAAAACCGGTTCTCACAGTTTCTTGTTCTCAAACAGCTTCTTCCAGGTCGGCATGATGAATTTGTAAATTGTCTCTATCTGTAACACACACACACACACACACACACACACACACACACACACACACACACACACACACACCAGAGATCAGCTGTTACAGATCCAGATTAAAAACAATGATGTCTGCAGCATTTTTGGAGGCTGCGAGCACAGACATAGGGTTTCTCGTTACTACACCGAAGCCCTGAGACGCTCTACCGGTCTCCTCCCGGATGCCCCGGACTCTCTGCCCTAAAACGTCTGTTTCTGCATCGCTAGACCAGGTAGAAACGCGGAGGAGGAGCAGTGTCCGACCAAAACACCGGAGAAACGTCTCTTCAGTAGCCGAGAGCATCGTTTCTGGACCTGTTATGTTCAGGACCCGAGGGACCAGACCAGTGTGTCTGAAAATCCGCGGCTACCTCGGGACAAAACATTTCACTGCGGAGTAAACAGATGATGATGATGATGATGATGTATTATTATTATTATTGTTATTGTTATTGTTATTGTTATTATGGACTTGTGCCCCCGCGGCCGTTTGGCTTCCACTCACTTCTCGGTGGCATGAAAGTCAAGCAGCAGACCGGACGTTCATCGTGCCGGATCACACGCCTCGGTTTTCACACCTCTACAGAGACGGATGGAAAGCAACCAGGAAGCCCTGGGCAGTGGGAAACGGGCTAAAACGTGTGGCCGTCGTCTGCTCTCACCCGTGGATAATCTCATGGGGTCAGTTCAACTCGCCCATGTTTCCCTCCGGAGCCGCTTTACCCCGAGACGGGAATTAAACGACCGGTCCAGTCTCTGACAGACAGACACAAGCATAGGCGCCGACCAGTGAGGTGGTGGTCTCCGCACGCCGGCCTACACACAGCCTCCCTGCCAGAGGCTAGCCCGCCCCGGCCCCCACCCACCTGCTCAGACTTCTTGACGCCGTATCTGAAGAGCGTGGCCTGGTGCTCGCTGTTGTGAAACAGGATGTCGAAGGTCACCTCGCGGCCCATCATGTCGTCGATGGCCGGCTTCACCACGGCCTGGAAGTCTCTGGCCGGGAACGAGTCGTCCAGCATGTTGCTGACCTGTCACAGGCAGGACCGTCACGCACACGAAGGCTGCGCTCTCGTTATGGTTTGAATGTTAAGACCGCGCCTGCGTTACCTTGTATTTGTCTCCCAGCAGCTCCAGCGGGTCCAGTTTGACCTCTGACCTCAGAGCTCGGCCAAAGAGCGGCAGCTTGGCGTCTGAATCTGACGAAGAAACACACACACACACACGCACACGCACACACAGGTGTTTGTGAATCGCGGCTATGGTGAGAGGAAGAGCTGGAAGACTCAGGTTTGTTGGTAGGAGGAGGAGGGAAATATCTGTCGGTGCAGGAAAGAACATTTGCACCTTTTACCAGAAGAAATCGACTTGTTTCACTCATTGTTTTTAATATACATGAAAAAAGTCTGTATCTTGAAATAAGAAAAAATAAGGAACCAAGAAAAATCAAACTGTAACATTCGACCATTTTCTAGAGTGAAGTTTGATTTTCCTTGATCCTTGTGCAGCAACTTGGCTCAAAGCGTTCGCTGTCTCAAGACACGGACGTTTATTTCTACAACATAAGTTGAAACACATGTACGGTTTTTACTGCATTAGCCACTTTTCTCTTTTCTCCTCCGCGGTCTTGGTTGAAATGAGAAACCTGCCGTCGCTGTCGTCAGCGCGGCCCGCGGCGGGACGTCCACACCTACCTCGACATGTCAGGTGAGCCACGTAGGGGACGCCGTCCTTCTCTCCGTAGTACACCGCGAAATGGGAAAAGTACTTGTTCCTGGGATACTCCACGATGTCCCCCGGGAACAGCTTGGGCAGGGAATGTTTCTGGGGAAGCGGCAGACAGAGGGTGACCATCATGCGGTCAGAGACGACGTCGGAGACATCTGGTCCGCTACGCATTGATCAGAAATCGATAGCGGATGTCTGACTGGGATTCTTTTTTTTTTTTTTTTTTTTAAAACCCAAATGTAACGAGCTGCTAAAACCCCACGTCGTTCCGGTCCTTGGGGGGAGGGGGGTTAACCACAACTAAAACCCAAGTGATTAAGGTGGGAAGCCACAAGGTGACGAGCTCATTCTGTTTCATGCGCTCTACCGTTATTTTGGAACATTCTGAGTCAGTGAATTCACCTTCACGAGTTTAAAAACACATAAATCCGCCAAGAATCCCGTTGAACATCTAAAGAAAGACACCGGGGCCAAAACCACAACAGCAAGACCCGCCTGTATCCACAGAAACGGATCAGCCGACCTGTCCCTTGCTCTGAACAGAAGGCCGAGGTGCGTTTTAACGACGTCGCAGACAGGTCGAGTCCACAGCCACGACACCGTCTCTGCGAGGCTGGGTTCAGAACCGGCGGAGTCATCCTCGGGGACCGACACGGAGCCAAGCGGCCGGCACGAGTAGATTTCTCTGCTTTTGGGGGGAAAGTTAACCGATTTCATCAAACACCGAAACCTGAGATGAGTGGACGCAGCAGGGTTTCAGGAAAACTCCGAGTATGTCCCACAACGTTTTCGGCAACCGGTCCTGATAGTTCCTATTGTTCTGCACAACGCGAACGCACGTAACGGACCCTGCTCAGCCAGATGTGGGTCCTGTGGAGGACTGAAGAGGGCGCAGGGAGTCCCAGTGCTCTAACTTTTAAAAGCCTCCTTCGGACCGTGAGTCCAGCACCTTAGTCTCGTTTCCAATCAAAACGTTAGTCAGTAAAACCTCACGCCCCCTCCCAGAAGACAAGTGTCTGAATTGCTTCTTTCTGATGAACTTAAGAGCTTAAAAAAAAAAAACTCGTTGCCAACAACAACTGACATTTACCAGGTTTCAGGGTCGAATAAATAAATTTAAAATCCAAATAAACTATAAAGTAACACCAGGATCTTCGTCGTACTCACCAGGCCCATGGGTTAAGGTATTTACTGCGGCTCTCTCTTCAGTCGCTTCTGAAAATGAAATCCACCACACACACACACACACACACACACCTCTCACACACGGTGGGAGTCCACCTGCTTTACATACAGGCTGCAGCGATGAGACCGGTCTGTCCCGGTCACAGTCGACTGAGCTCGCTCCCATCTCCCTCTGTGGCTCTCACGCTTCACCGGCACTCGTTTGATTTTCTGTGGTATTTCGTGTCGTGGTGCGTCTCGCCCTCACTTCACGCGTGTCTGCGTGGGACGAGGCGACGTCTGAGGGACATTCCTGCAGGTTGAGCGTAGGATGTTTAATCGTGGAGCGTCGCGGGTCCCCCGGCGTGCTCGTCCCTCCACCACTGTGTGTGTGTGTGTGTGTGTGTGTGTGTGTGTGTGTGTGTGTGTGTGAAGCAGGTGTTTCCTAAACAGAGAGCGCGAAAGAGGAAGTGGCTTCAGGGGACCAGCAGCCGGTTAAAACACCCCACAAGAATCATTCCAGGGGTTTGGGATTTTTCTTTTTTTTAAGCCCAATGACCACAAATCACTTTGACATTACAGGCATCCGTTGACCTCCATTAATGTCCGGCCAACTGACAGCGATGGCCGTGATTTGTCATTCACGAGATGAAACCTGCAAAGATGCTGCCTTGGTCTTTACGTGTCCGACCTGAGCGGACGGTATTTGGGTAAACGTGGAAGTGGCGTTCGCGCCGTTGTTGCCGTAATTTACCTTCTGAACATTTCCTCAGAGCTCAGCGCGGAGTTTTCTGAAATCTCCGCCAAGAACTGTGGTGATTTCAAGTGCTGCCTGAAAAAAGAAAGAAAGAAAATTAAAATACAGACGGGCTGAAATATCGATGTGTAGGATTCAACATAAGACTGTTGCACCAGAGAAAAGAGTGTCCAGCTTTTCTCTTTCTTCCCGAGACTTTCAAAACATGAACAAAGAAAAAAAACTCTAAACTCTCTACTTTCTGCATTTTGTATTGATTCTCAGGAAAAAAGAAAAACTCAGAATTGACCACCAGTTTTGGGACAGTTAAAGTTTTCGAGAAGACAGCATCTGCTAAAACAAGCCCGACTCAAGGGCCACACGGTTGCCAGTTCTGGAGCTTTCACTCATACTGCGTCACGTGGTCTTCCTCGGCGGACGGACTCTGCCGGGCTGCCCCGGATCAGACGAGAGGCTGCCGAAGCGCCGTGGACGAAACCCCCCCAGAGCTCGGTTGTCAGATCCGCTCCACGTCCACTGAGCGAGACTCTGAGCTCCGGTGAAGACCGTGGAGAGCAGCTAAAGGCTCTGGAAAGCAAACGGACGGTAAATGGAGCTCTCTGGTTTTCCCACATCAATAAGCTCCGGAGTTTGACTTAATACATTCATACAGAACTGAAACGACCCCTTTCCCTCTAAACTGCGAGGGATCTGCTGCTTTTCTTTGTCTCATGTGACAGTAAACGTTGCTTTGGTCCCCCTCTGTCTTTCATTATTGGTCTGGACAGTAAAAAAAGACAACAAGAAGACATCCGTGACAGGCATTTTCACCAAGTTCTGGCCTTTTATAGATGAGACGGTTAACGGAGAAAACAATCAACAGACTGATCAACAATGACAGTGGCTGCTAGCTGCAGCTGAAGGCAGAATTTCGGAAAACGGCAGGATGTTTTTGGAATTACTGATCTCCACGCAACGCATCAGATTTTTCCTCGTGTTTATTGGTAACATGTGATTGCTGTCGGTAAAATGCACGTCCTTGTCTCCAAATTTGGTCAATTTTAAGCTTTTTGGATAAACAGAAGGATTAAATGCTCTTTCTTAAAAACAATTCTCCTTCTTTAAACCCTTTGAAAACCCACCGGATTATCACAGAAATACATCAGCGTAAGGATTAAAGCAACAATTCAACATTCCCAACTCTAAAGATCACTAATTAACACATTACATCTTATTTGTTCAATCCAAAAAAAAGGTAAAAATGTATGGATATATAAGCGCACAGACTTTGATGAGACAATTCCTGGAGGACTGCGCTTCGTCTTTCATGTTGTTTTGCTGAAAATGATCACAAAAGTGCCAAAAAAAATAAAAAATCGGAAAGCCAGCTCGTTAGTCAAAAGCCTGGCTTGGAAATGTTCGCTTCAGCCAGCTCCGTCTGTTCCGCCGTCTCTCTCCTCGAGACCTCTGCTCAGTCTGATGAATTCACAGCTTTCTCACTTAGACTGGATTTTAAATGAGGCAGAGCTGCCCACGGAGCCGGGACTTGAGTTGATAGCTTATTAAAACACGCGAGGGGACGGGCAGCTCGGCGGGACTCAGGTCGGCTCCAGGGCCCGATGCTGGAGCCCGGAAAATTAGAAAAACACACTGGAAATAAATACCAGGTCTCTCGCTGTCTGGAGCTGAGGACGGGGCGCTAACATGCTTTGACACAGTGAGGCCCAAGCAGGTAACGACGGCGGTGAAATTCCGCCTAAATGACGGCGTCGGCGCGCGTAAAGAGTCGGACAGGAGGCACTGGAGCCAGCCCCTACCAGTCTAACTCAGACCAACAGCAGGGCTCCTGTGCATTCCCGGTTTGAAATGATAAAAATAAATAAAATAAAATAATAAAAATCACATTTCCGACTGCAGTGTTGCTCAGAGCCAAACGACTGGATGGACGTTTGGCTGCATTTGGCTTCGGAGCCGCGTTGACTCGATGCGGCGCAGCGAGGACCGATTTAGCTGTACTCAAGAGTCGGGACCTTTTCCAGAAACGTTCAAACGAATGAAGCGTCACGCACAACGAAGTATCGGGGCCACGGTCGAGAGAAGAGAACCTTGAGACTTTGCGTGTCAATATAAACGCGTAACACCGAGAACAATCTGAGGAAAAGAAAAGTCGTACTTTGAAGGGAAACCAGGTCGTGTCACATGTCTGAAAATCCAGGACAATCGCGACCAATTACCGGAGAAACCTCAGACCCTCCACATCCCACATCCAATATGTAGGCCGCTGGAAAGACCCGTTGACATCAATGGACAGTACATTTTCCATTTACTGCGTTTTACGTGTGAAACCCTGACTTTTCCTCATTTGATTTTACATCTTGTTTCTCAAAGCTTTTTTAGTATTTAGCAGTAAGTCTCAAAATCTCAGATTCCCCCCTAATAGTGCCCATACTACAACGTCTTCCTTACGACAATGGCGGACACCTGGATTTCTCTTTATCTATCTACGCCCTCTGATACAACAGGAGGCAGCCACTCAGAGCGCATTGTCCTATCATCTCTTCATCAGTCCGAGACCACGTTCGTGTTCAGTTTCTTGTTGGGAGGGGGGGTTTTTTGGTCTTTTTTTTTTGGGGGGGGGGGGGGGGGTTATTTTGCCCTAGATAATCGGCTGTGAGTGACGTATCTGTCCCGTTGGCGCAGAAGAAACATGCCAGTTTGAGGGTCGTTACTTCTTGACTTAGAACAGCCTGTCCAGCTGCAAACATCCCACTGGGGACGTCACTGAAAAAAATACCAGACACGTGAGCGGCGACTCGGAGGTCTGGGACGAAGCTAAGGCTGCTCAGGAACCCCGCTGAAAAACTGAGGGAGTCCAGGATAAAAAAATAATCAAGCAAACAGAAAAATAAAAGAACCCTAGCAGACCTCTTAATTAAACCCACTTCAAGCTTGTGAGATGATGATCCACCCTGCTGCTGTGAAAAGTCCACAAATCCACCCACATTAACAAAATATAGATTTTCTGTCTTGAAAAAAATAAACATTTCAATTCGTGAGATTCAGACCCAGATTCTGAGGACTGCATTTGCTGAAGAAAGTGTGCATGCAGCACACACACACACCCACATCTCACTCTCTCTCACACACACACGCGCACACTCAGACACACACACACACACCAATGCCCCTTTATAAAGTCAGTGCAGCATACAGTCGTTTAGTCTGTCAAAGGCACCTGAGTTTAGCTCCAACTTGAGCTAGAGGTTCACCAGTGTATACACAACATACACAGACAACACAGACAAAACACACACACACACACAAATGTATGTATATGTATCAGGGGCGCTACAATTTCTCACTTCGATTTTCCACATGATCTCATTCCCTTTCATTATGAAATAGAATTTAAAAATAAACGCAGGTATGGTGGTTACATAACAATATAAACACCAAACCACACACTGCTCATCCTGATTAGTGCTGCAACGATTAGTCAAAGAACTGATCAACAGTAAATTCAATTATTTAAGCCGTATTTCAACCAAACAGTGCTGGAGGACTCACGGGGACTAAACTCAGGAACTTCAAGTTCCTTTTAAGCTTTACTGTTTGAGTTTGAGAGACATGAAGACAAAGCAAGACAGACGGGTGATGGATTAAAATACGCTGGTGGTGTTTGAGAAATAATCCTCACACGAGAGTAAACATCGTCACAGAGTCATGGTGTCGTTCTCTGCCTTGACTGTGGTAGAACATTGATGGATGTTATGAATAAATGAAAAGGAGACTGAAGACTCCAGAGCTCCTGTCTCTAAATAACATGATTTCTTCTTTTGGACTTGTCCGGAAGTCGACCTACGCGTTATTTTGTTTTTAAATGTCTAAATGTCACGAGAAATGTCCGCCTGTCGCCTTAATACCGAGACTGGAGTAATCCAGTGTTTTCTTTACTCTGTGAATTAAGTGGTACACAAGTTGGAGCAGCTGCAAGATTTTGTTTGATCACCCAGTGACATTCAGAGGCCCGGACTCCATCCCGGTAGATCCTGGGTCATTGGGAAGCACTACACACGGAGCACGGGCTTTTTTGGGGCCAGGAACTAAATGAGAACCCTGGTTCTGCTAATCAAAAACCAGCTAAGGTTCCAGAGTTCCCAGAACAGCTGCTGCGCTGGAAACAGGCTAAATCATTCTCTGGTTTCTCCAGCGTGAGCGTTTGCTGCTTTTCAGTTTCATATCAATGTAAACTGAATATCTTTGGGTTTCGGTCTGTTGGTCAGACGTAATATGCAAAAACGTCAACTTGGACTTTTCATTGTTAACTGACACTGAAAATGAGATGCAACCATTTAGATCAATAATTAATCTGAATATCTGAGTATTTATACAAATTGCAGCGTTTTAAAGTGATGGAAACATAGTTTTTGCTAAAGTGGTTAAATTACAGAAACAAATTCCAACTTCGAAATGTTTTCTTGGAAAAGCAGATTAGGACAGCATTTAATGATTATTCTGATTATCAATTCATCCAGTGAATCCTTTAACCCTTAAACTCAAGCAATGTCTACTTGGGGCACATCGTCACTGGTTGCATCTCTCTATGAGGTCGGACCAGGCCATGCCATAGAGTTTTATCTGAATCATTTTTTGAGGGTTGAAGAAGTGAAATTATCCAGCAGTTCGTTAAAAAAAAAAAAAAAAAAAAAATCATCTCTATCATTTTGTACAGCAGAAACGTATTTTAATGGTCTCCTGTCGGGCAACCCCCCAGATTTTATCTTTCAGTGCCTTAGGGGGTGTCTCACTCCCTGCTCGGGAACCACTGGATTAATCTGACGATTATTTTTACAGTTATTTGATTAAATGTTTTGGTCAGTAAAATATCAGGAAATAGTCCACGACAAGCTCCCAGAACTTCAGGGGAAATCTTCACGTCTTGTTTTGTCCGGTAAACAGCATAAAACCCAAAGATATTCAGTTTAAAATGATATAAAACAGAGAAAAGCCACAAATATTCGCACCGAAAGAAGCTGCAACCAGAGAATCTTGCTGATAAAAGATCCTTCAGTTATGAAAATATTTTTCTGCAACTTTTGTTGATCAAATTATTGATTATTTGAGTAAGTGTCTCAGCACTAAAGCAGATTATCCAAATACTTTTCTCATTTCTGTGCTAAAGGAACCCTGATACATATTTCACAGACACACAGACGCACACACACAAACACACGTCTCTAACTGTGTTCCTGTCCCTGACTCTGGCTCTCCTGAGTGTCTTTGCCCCAGCTGAGGCCATTGATGGGTGTGTGTTTGTCCCAGCTATCCGTGTTGTGCCCATGCTTCCTCTGGTGGCGTTTGTAGTTGTCCCAGTGGCCCGTGGTGTAGCTGCACTCGGCGCAGGCGTACGGCTTCTCGCCCGTGTGCCGCAGCATGTGCCTCTTCAGGTTCATGCTCTGGTTGCAGGAGTAGCCGCAGACGCCACAGTGGAACGGCTTGGCGCCCGAGTGGATGCGTTCGTGTCGCCGCAGGTTGGCCAGGTTCCCGCAGGCGTAGCTGCACGACGGGCACTGGTAAGGCTTCTCGCCCGTGTGCACGCGCAGGTGGCGTTTGAGGTTGTCAAGGTGCGAGGAGGTGTAGGGGCAGTGTGGGCAGCGGTGGGGTTTCTCCTCGGAGTGGGTGTGGGCGTGGCGGGCCAGGTGGTTGGGGTAGTGGGACAGGAAGGGGCAGTGAGGGCAGCGGTACAGCTTGGTGCCTCGTTGACCCCGACGGGATCCCCGAGACACGGCCGGGCTGCAGGGAGGCCCGGATCCATCTTTAGACAGCAGGTCCAACGAGCAACGGCGACACACCTGGAAAAACATTAAGACCGAGTATAGATGTCACTTCTGCTGAGGACGGAGGGGACATGTCCCCTTCACTTTTCACATTCTTGTTTCCAGTGAGGGACAGTGACTAAGTACATTTACTCAAGTACTGTACTTAAGTGAGACCTTTAGGTAACTGTACTCGACCCCTAGGTTGGGAACCACCGGACTAAACTATCTGACTGGATACAGAGTAGTTAAAACCAGCTCCACCTCAAGTATTAGTGTTGAGAATCTAAAAACAGCGTCAAATATAATAATATACCACAGGGGCAACCTGTCCAGAGAAAAGTAAAAAGATTAGTAGCCACGGCACTGCGTTTGAAAGCTGCCCTCTTTATTTGTAATTTTATTTTTTATCTTACTTTGATATTTGCAAAGCACATTCCATTGTTTTGTAATTATATTTTTTTTCAAGAGAAGCACTCACGAGACTAAACTTGAATATGACTGTTTCCAGCAACACTGAGTTAAATGGACTAAACTGTAAAACTGTAAAGCTGATGACTGTGTAACTTTGGAATGACCAGTGTGTAGATATGGAAGTATGTGGTGGACAGTCGCTATTTGTTGTTGCTAGGGAAACAAACCCAACATTGCACAACATACTTTTTCAAATTCAGATGAGGAAATGATGTTTCTGTAAGTGAAGGAACCCTCACAATGATTTATATGTTTTAAGAGGAAAAACAAAAAGGCATCTGTAAACCCCAATTCTAAGGATTACTAAACGTACCTGTCCTCCATCGCCCTCCCCCTCCCCCTCGGCCTTGTCCCCCTCCAGGTCGGCCTCCTCCAGGGTGAGGCCACACACCCGGCAGCACAGAGGGAAGAGGAGGACGGGGAGCGGGGCGGAGGGAGAGCCGAGGCCTCCGAACGTCTGGAGGTAGTCCGAGTCCTGGGACACTCGCAGGGTCAGGTCTGACACTACTGCATGAAGACGACAGAGGGAGAAAAAAAAGCATTTTAGAGGAGCTTTATTTATATCAGTTTTTATTTTTATTTTTACAGAGAAAAATCAACAGAGTCTGGTTTGATCTAACTCCTTCAATTAACCATGAAAAGAATTTAAAAACAAAAAAAAACAAAAAAACCCTCCAAGAACAGTCCTAAAAATGATGCACTGCAGTTTTTACTTTTTATGAGAGACTTATGAGCCATCTAAATCTCAAACTTCCTCCTTTTACTTCTTCTTATAAACTCATTACTAAAAAAAAAAATCCCTTTTGTTTCTTACTCCCTCTGACCCTTGACTTTATTACTGACGCCTTGTTCGCGAATACAAGCTTGTTTTAACGTTTCATTCCGTATTAAAGTTATTCTGGATGAGTTTTAGCTGAAATGCAAAACTTTTCTTCTAAAAATGTCCCTCCTGCTGCAGCTCAGCTCAGTGGAGTTTTGTTTCAGGTTGATAAGCAGTCAACCAGACAACTTCTCTTCCTCATTTTTTGAAGTCTTTCAGTTTCGCCTTGCTGCTTCCTCTTTTCTGCTCTGCTCACTGCTTCTAAAATTAAAATTTCCCCCTTAGATTAAAAAAAAATCAAAAAAAAACCAAAAAAAAAAAAAACCCTGATGTTTCTTTTCCGCTAGATCATAAACCAAGAATTTATTCTATTCACTTACCAAAGCTCTACACTGTCTCCACCATAGACATTTTAAGTTTTACTCTCTTTACCTACATTCGTGGATCTTGTCGTCATCTCTGTCTTTTCAAAAACCTTTACATGCAAAGCAACCTCCACTTTGGGTGTGTGATATTTCTGACAAGTGTTGCGTGCAAAGAAACCCCAAGTTCTGAAAGATGTGGGCATTTACCGGAAAGAAAGGTTCTAACAATAGCTTCTATCCAGTTGGATGATCAGAAATGTATGTGTATGTGTCCAGCGTTTCTGGAGATATTCTTCAATTATAGCTTCAATTTTAACACTTCTTTATTTAATCTGTCTCTTGTGAGTCCCCCAACTTTACTCAAGTGCAATACTAAAGTACATCTTTAACTACAATCAGTGGTCAATGAGATTTTTAAAAAGAACTCTACACAGATATTGTAACATAATATTAATGCTAATAAATGTGATTAAAAACAACCTTTTAAAAAACAGCCTTGGGAAAAACAAATTCAGTACCACGTTTAAATATTAAGGACCACAAAAGAGGGTTTCATCTTACTACTGTTCATTTAAAGCCACAAAGTAGCCACTAAGTAGCGTATGCACAGCCAAACTGTTTTGATAATCAAATGAGTGGTTCAGTCACTTTTCAAACAAAAACAAAGCAAAACCAAAAACGATCTGGTTTCAGCTTCTTTAAAGTGAAGATTTACTGCTTTTCTTTGTCCTTTATGATGGTAAGACTTGGGCTTTGGACATTTGGTCAGATAAAACATGAATTAGCTGACGTCAGCTTGGACCCTGGTACATTATACTTTCTTATTTTTATGGACAAAACAGTTATGGGCATATCAATGAAAATAATCCTTAGATGCTTGTGGTGACATTTTGAGGTCTTAGCCGCACGCCGTCTTTTTTGGGAGCATTTATTCAGCGTGCTTGAGTGTTTTTCTTGATGCCGTTTCTGGACGTTTAATTACTCCTGCACTACCGACGTTTTAATGTTTGTTCAATCTTTGTGCGACGCTGCAGGTGTGTGTGTGTTTGTTACCTTCTTCGGTTTCAGCACTGGTTTTTTTCCGTCTCCCTCGTCTTTTCTCCTTCTCCCTCCTCTGTGGTCTCTCCTGCGTGTGCATGCGCTGGTGCCTCCGCAGGTTGCCCAGGGAGCTGCAGGCGTAGCTACACTGGTGGCAGCGGTACGGCTTCTCTCCGGTGTGTGTGCGGGCGTGGCGCTGCAGGTTGACGAGCTGGGCCGAGGCGTAGGGGCAGACGGGGCAGTGGTACGGCTTCTGGCCGTCGTGGATCCTCATGTGGCGTTTCAGGTGGTTGGAGTAACGCGAGGTGAAGGTGCACAGCGAGCAGGAGTACAGTTTAGGAGGGACATCACCAGCAGCACCCGTCTTACCCATGCTCCTCCTCTTCCTGTCGGAGCCACTGCTGATGGATCTGTCCGACAGGCTTGACCCCTCCACCTGAGAGGAGTCAATGGAGGCCGCGTGCTGGAGGCCTTCCTCGCAGGTTAGACAGTAAAGCTCCGCCCCCAGGTCCAGACCCACACCTGGAACAATAAATCAAATCAAATCATTTTATATGAGAACAGAAAAGATGTCAGGCAACTGAGCGTGATTAGTGCAAGTCAGACACTAAATGTGAATCCACAAAGAAACATACCAAACATGCCAGGCTGAATTTTTGGGGAGGAAAAAAAAAGAAAAAAAAAAAAAAAGTAAAAAAATTCATTCAACACACCCACAATATTTCCATATTGGCAATAGTCGCATAAAAAAAAGGTGCCATAAAAGACACTGTTGGGTTTGAATATTACACTCAGTGTAAAACATCATGTTCATTAAAGGCACAGAATGATACCGTTGAACCGCAGAAGGAGAAAACTGTATGTTTAACCTTCAGGATAAATGAATTGTATGCACAGTACATGGATGCAAGAGAGTTGGATGACAGTTATGATGACACTGGTGCTCAAAAAGGTCCCTTGGGGAAGTGGGAATGATAGCAACATGTTTAAATGGTAGTGAAAGGATTTGGGTGCATCAACAGCTACCAAAATTCTCAAAACCTGATGAGACCCCTAAATACTCTGGTTTTAGACTTGGCGATTGCTTCTTAAAGATACGAGTGGTAGACCTCAGTTCTTATGCGTGTACTGAATGTTACTGTGGAAAAAGCAATATCAGCTTGTGAGCTGAACTCTCTCACTACAGCCAAGAGTGACTGAGTGATACTCTTAAATCTGTGTTTTCCAGACATTTCCCAATTGAAATGTTAGCAACTTTGCACCGATGACTGGGGGAGAAGACGCACAGGGAAACATAGGACGACGTGAAAGTATCTGTACATCCCAAGAGATGAAACTGAAAATGTATCGCTGCACTCTCTGCAGGCAGAAGAAAAATGAAACTCCCAAATCGTTACGGTGTAAGTGTCTTAATATAGGAATTTAAAGAGCTTCCATAAAAAGGCATCTTAAAAGGAGTATGTGTATTGTGTCTTTGGAGGATGAGGTGATTTCTTTTCTACTTTTTCTAAAGAAAAAAAGAGGAAAAAGTTCTAAAAGTTACCGAGGTCTAAGCCTGCCCCCAGAGGTGTGTCTCCCAGAAGTTGACCACATCCTTTACAGGAGAGGAAAGCTGGAAAAGTGGCGTCTGTTGGTGCTGAAGTGTCGTCCTCCACGCTCAGAGAGAAGACCGTCATACCTGAAGAAGGACAGAGGTAAAGAAAAAAACAAAACAAAAGCAAAAACAAAACTAGAGTTAACCGGATGCTCGGCTGATTCATTCTGTGTGGAGTAAATTTAAAATCTCATATTTATGTCACAGAAGACACTGGCCTATTATGGAATTTAAAAAATGGAAAATATGAGATTAATTTCATTAAATTTTCAGTAATCCTTGGGTAGTGTTAATTCCATTAATGAAAACTAAACAAAATATATATTTGTTAACAGTCTTATTCCAACAAATGTGCCGTGCTTAGTTTTCTTCAGTGAGGCTATTTACAGAGTTTTATTTCAATTTTGTGGGAAGAAAACTGTTAATGTATGTTTTAATGTTTTTTAGAGATCTTGTTACCCTTGAGCTATTTGATTTATCTCATGGCTACACTTTTAAAATGGTGTTAGTTTGGGTGTATGACTGTTTTTATCTGAATAGTAATACTTTTGTACTTTTGGTAGTATTTCCGGTGTTGGTGTACCTCGAAATAAATACACAAATCTCAGAATGTTTCACTTTTTAAAGCACAGGATTATGTCAAAATGTAAAATTAGCTGAGTAAATTAACACATCTTAGCATAAATAATGAGTTATTAATAAGAATTAGAGACAGGCGGACGCCTGGCCAGTTACCAACACATGACTCCAAGTTCAACACATTTGACTTGTGAATTACAATACTGGCTTGACTATAAGACAGCTTTGATTGTAAGACGAAGAAAAAGACTTCCTGAGGATACACCACACTTAATCAGACTGGTCCTGTCGAGAAAAGTCCAAGTGGTCTTCGTCTTCACTTTTTCTGTCACAAAAGTTAAAGATGAGGATGAGTTCCATATTAGCAAAGCTTCTCTAAGCGTGTCTTCACAGCCGCACGCAATCCCTGACTGTTTTATTTTTCAGGTTGTGCGTTTGATCTCCTCATTCTGACATCTCGTGACACCGGTAATTCTTGCCAGCTTGACAGATGGTTCGATCCCCAGTGCGTTTCTGCTTTGAACACCTCAGGAGACGCTTTCAGGTCGTTTGCTTGTCAAAAAAATGTATTTTCCAAAGAGTCACTATGAACTAACTTAAAGAAACCTGCTAGCCTACCAACATTACAGCTAAAAATAACCGGCAATCCAACTCTCTCTGTAAACTTTTTTCCCCCTCTCCATTCAAAGAAAAAAAACTGATGTTTTCAATATGTCTATTCCTCCAATACAATATGAACCTGCTTTTTCCAAACGTGATTACAAAGAAATATCATCTTATATTCGGTCCAGTATGGCAGTTGTAGACGTATGGAAATTGCATACCAGCAGTGAAATTAAAAAACTCGCAGAGCAGGTTTGACAGAAGCCTGGGGGCTAAATATACTGTTTGCTCCTCGTTATGTTTCTGAACATGGAGAGTTGGTACGACTCTCCATGTAGCGCTCTCTTATACCTACAACATATCCAAGACCTTTACCTGAAGCATCATTCAGCTTTAATTCACAATAACCAAGAGGAAAATTTGAAATACACTAAACTTTGATAGTCAGGTGTTGGGTGTATATCCCTTCTTTTATTGGTAGTGGCATGATATCGTTTAATCAGACAGAATGAGTTTCATTTAGCCAGTAGCCCCATTACACCTACTATCTAATCTATTGGTCTACCCGGGCAAATGCTCCGCGCTTACCTGCCAAAATGTCTCAGAGACAAAAAACTAGACACTAATTATCCTTGTTTTTTCACCTATTATATGCACAGTCCGATGTGTGTGAATGTCACTCACCGGCCTCTCTATCCAGCCCCATGATCTCGGAGTCTCCAAACTCCAGCTCTCCGCTCAGCAGGAAGTCGCTCTCCAAAACCAGGCAGCCCGGCTCACACACCACAGCCCCGCCCTCCGACTCCACTGAACACACAAACATTTCTCATGATTACTTGAGAAATTTTACATGTCAAGACACAATTTCAAACATTTCCCCCTAAGCAGTAAATTAAAACAGCGAGCAAGGTGAAAGAGAAGCTCTGAGCTGCCCGAAGCTCAACAGGAAGGTCCCGGCCCCTGTTTTTCATATTGACTAAAACACAAAGTAGATTTCCATTTGAGAGCATTAAGAGGTTTGGGCTTCACTGGGTGTCTGCCTTACTGATAAAATTACAGTGGATTAAGAAAGCTTTATGATTACTTTCATTACCGATTTATCAGACAAGTCTATTAAATGTTAAGAAATAGTGAAACACAAATGTCATGTGCGACTTCTAAGCCCACTGTGATGTCTGCAGTTTTGGCCATCCAGCAGTCCAGCACCTAAAGACGTAACATTTACTTTCATATACCAACAAGAAAAACCGGCAAATTCTCAATGTTGAAAAGCTAAAACCAGATAATTTTTTAGCATTTATGCTTTAAAAATGACTGAAACGATTAATCCATTATCGATATAGTTGCTGATTAATTTGATTTTGATCGACTAATTGTTGCAGCTCTGTTTTATAAAACTGGAAATGTATGTGACTAGTGTTTGGCTGTAGAAAGTGATTTGAGATTGCAAAAAGTGAAAAGAAACAGGACAGAAGTGACAGAGTGATAACCGAGATTTCAGAAAAGGTAAAAGAAGAAGATGGACAAGAGTAAAAGGAGGTGAAGAGGAAGAGAGTGCACGGGGAGAAAAACAGAGGCAGGCGAGCAAAGGAAATCAGTGAGGATGAGATAAGTGCCAAGGAGGAAGAGTTGGAGGGTGAGGAATGAGGCTGAGAGTCAGGAAAAGGAAGAGAAGTGAAAGAAGGGATGAGAAACAGCGAGAACACAGCACTGATGATACATGACATTTTCATACAGTTAAATAAAGTAAAGGGTTATAAAAATGAAAAAAAAAGAAAAAAGAAAAAATTCAAGCAAGCTACATTCATTTTAGTCCTAAAATGGTCCTGGGAAATGAGGCCCAGGCTCCTAAATGGCAATTTACATGTGAGCCTGTGCAGGACACAGACAGGGAAAGTATTGCTGTGACAACAGAGCAGTGGAATTAAAGGAAAGGTCATTACATCCTTGTATTCAAATGATTTTTATTCAAAGTCTGACTAGAACTAAAATTAACACTAAGTAGCTTGTATAAGTCTGAATACGCCGGCTGTACGATGCACTTGACAATTCGTAAAAACTATTTGTAAACTACTTGTAAAATTAAGATTCAGATTACTGACAGATGTAGTTCTGTGACGAATGGAAAAAAGCTCGACAGAGAAGTTAAACCACGCCTGTGTTTTCACACCTCCACACACCTGACCAGTCACCGCATTAAGCTGATGTTCAGAAAGGTGAAAACACTGTCCAACGCCTTTCTTTTTTCATGCACATCTAATGGAATGTAAAGACAGGTGGCAAATTACAAGGAAATTAAAACCTGAATAAATGAGTGAAGAAACACAATGAATGCAGATGCTTCCAAAGAGGTGCACTGCATGGTACAACTAAGCAGTTATCATCCAGTCGTGCTCTGTGGCCTGTATAAAAATGCTGAGCAGGCCCAGCGGATTCTGATTTTGTATCAAGATGGTAGGAGGAAAAGATCTAAGTAACGTTGAAAGGGGGTTCATTGGAGGGGGTTACTGCACTGCAACCCCACTGTATTATCCCTCTACATGTAACTGTCGACGCACTGTTCTTGCTGACACTGTCTGCTCACATCCTGCACTGACATTCTCAGTCACCTGAGGAAGAGCTTCTGTTTTTCCTCACAGACCGTACTAATGCACAAACCTCACGTTCATCAAATGTCCCCTGTCGTCCACAGTTTCCGACCCTGTTTACTGACGTCTCTCCGACTGATCTAAATGCAGATGTCAATATAGTGGCTGTTCCTATTGAAACACCGGCCAGTTGAGCAGTCTGTGTGACCGCTCAAATGTCCATCCGTGCCCCGACAAGTTCTGCTTTGGGAGAAATTTGAGCGCGTTTATTGTAATGCTCTTAGAAATCAAATTTCTCAAATAACCTACCCTGATTACTGAAACCAGAATTCTCATGTACAACACATGTCGTTTCGGGAAACTTTCTTACTGGCGAAAGCTGAACGAAAACCTGGTTAGTTAAGTGCGTGTAACATGGTTTCAAGTTAAATTTAAGACCTTAAATGGACCTTTTTAGTGCCCCATAGAGTGCATTTAATAATGAAAGAGATCAATGAAAACCAGGGATGATAAGGCCTAGAATTATTAACCAAGTACATGAACTTATTTGCATTTATATCCCATTTCTGTCACTACCTCCCAGCAGTATATAACAATAAGTTCTAATAATAGCATTAATTCATCTTTAAACATGAATTTGACCTGGATAAGCAGCAGAAAAAGGATTGATAAATGGATGGAAGGTTTAACTAATCGCAAAATAACCTATTGAGCATAGCATCAGAGGTCTGGATCAATGGTACTGGTGATTTTTCAACCAGTGTTTGCTAAAATCCCATACAAAAACATTTTTTAAGTAATATTATTGTCTATGGCAGGCAAAAAAAAAAAAAAAAGCTTTCAGATCTTTGTAAATTAAATTTAAAACTTTCTAATACTGTTAAAAGCTTCATTTTTAGAAGAAAATGAAATCGGTTCTTTCCAAGACTTTTCAAGACCTGCAGATACCCTGATGTAAACACACTGATGTGCTGAAACACCGTGAGATGAGCCCTGAGCAAAGACACTCGAGAAAAAATCCAAGTATAAAACAGAGATAAATGTGAGGTGGGGGTGCACAGGAAGCAATGAAAGAAAGAAAGGAAGAGCAACGGGAGGGGAAGGAAAGGAGGGGGGAGGAAGCGTGGGGAGGTCAGGTGAAGGCCTGCGAAGAGGAAGAGAGGAAGTGGAGAGTCCAACTTGAGCCAGAACAGTCAGGATGAGATAACACACAAACACATCTGCTTAAAAGGACAACATGACTCCAATAGTCTTCCTCTCTGACAGATAATGAGGAAGACACAGAGCCTGCCATGTCAATACGTTAGACCAGTTTGACAACTTTTTTTATGACTGTTTTCTGGGTAAAATTTTAGTATCAGTTCAAAAGAGGTATAAACTTGAGAAAGGTCATATTAAAGTCGCCTTGCATGGATTAAAAGCAACAAAGAGCCACTTCCTTAAACTGAGACAGTGATTTAAGGCACGAGAAGAGAAGGGCAGCTCGTGGGACATGAGATCCAGCCTCAAAAAGCTGGAGGAAAGCAGCTAAACTCACATTTCACGGGCTGGGGGTTGGATTGTTTTCTCCGCGGCATCCTCGGCTCTCTTCGTCCCAGATCCTGCTCCGGTTGTAGGGAGAGACACCTCACAACGACTGGGCTCTGGTCCGTCGGTCCGCCAGCCAGCCAGCCAGCCAGCTAACTGCATGTAATCATCATCATCACCTCCTTCCTATTCCTCTTCCTCTTCCTCCAACGGACAGCGACAGCCGCGGTGTCATCGCTACCAACTACTGCCTGAAACGGAGGCTGTACACCGACACCAGCACCCATTAAGAACAAACGACTAAACCTTCTTTTTAACTCAAGAAATTACACACTACGTCTACTTCCAGCCGCTGTGTAATTTTAAATAACGTTACACACACTTCTGCCGCTTTAAATCTAACGCTGCGATTCATTCTTTGTTATTGTTTCGCAGCAAATAGCCGCTGCTAGTCGGCTAGCTAGCCACCAAGCTAGCCGGCTAACTTTAACATTAAAAACTAAGCTTTCGTTTCAACTTCAAACTTTAAATAAGATCTACATTAGTAGATATAACTTCGCTGATAAACCTACCTGTGATAAAGTTTCCCAGAAATAACACTGTCGTCGAGAAATTGTCTCTAACTGTTTCAAAAACACTCTTTTGTTGCCAAACGCACACCGTTGCTGACAGAGCTACGCCGGGTCCGGGCTCCGGATGACGTCGGGGAACGGAACAGAGGATTGTGGGACTTGTATTCTTTTAAATGCCCTTTTTGTTTTTCTCTCTCTGTCTCTCAGATGATGAACTGAGGCTTTGAACAGCAAGAGCTGCAAGAATTCAGGACTTTTTCTTTTCTGTAAATGGAATTAAAAGCCTGAAATTCCTTAAAAAACATTTAAGGAATTACTTTTGTAGAGATTTAATGTAGAATGCTTTTTATTTTCTTTTCTTTTTGCTAATTTTTTATCTGTTATTTATCTATTAATTTATTTATCTTCTATTTCACTTCTCTGTGCTTTAACCCTACATTCTTTCAAGAACATTCTGTGTCTTAACGTATCTTAATGTACGACCTTTGTATAGTCAGACTTTTTGTACTTTACTAATGTACATACTTGTATGTAAGTATACTTATATACTTACATACTTACATACATACTTTTTTGCTTGGTAAAAAGAATGACGAAATGGACGTCCGATTGTGAGTGTCATGTCACGGCACCCTTGTTATGTGGGACAATTTTCTATATAAAATCCTGAAAAGAAAAAAAAAAGGATTTGTAGTCTTTTGTATTGAGGCTCTTAAGCTAATCAGTAATAATACATGTCCTGTAATTAACCTGCTTCAGGAGAGATTTTAGTAAGAAAACTATGCCTTTTTGCAGTTTTTTAAAAACATTTTATTCCCCTTTTTAAAATTTTACTGTATTTTTTCTTTATTGATATGCTAGGTCATAATTTTATTGATAATTGTAATATTTTATGCTTTTTAAGTCCTTTTCTGTTATAAAAATGATGTAATGGATGTCTTAGCTGGCTGCCACCTTTCTACGTGTGACGTGTTCCAGTAAAGCTTGGAAAAACAAAAGAGGTTTGAAGTCCTTTAAGGGTGAACCAGAAAACAACATTTTTTCCTTGTTTGTTTGGTTGTTATAGAAAACATCTCCATATTATTAATTACAATATCAAATATGGTAGTTCAAAAATAATGGTATAAAGTTAAGTAATACAAAATAATTTTGATAATATACACAATGTACGCAGAACAAAATTATGTACGATGCTTTGCAAGCCGGTTTAATATTATTAAATTCAGTCATGAATATAATACAACTGTGATTATCAGACTGTGAAGTTTACATTAACAGGAAAACATATAAGTCAGCTACACATACACCATATCACTTGTATCAGTTTCCACCCAAAAACAAACTGTTAAGAGTATCACTGTGTTTATTTTCTACGACTTTACAGACATATGAAGCTATGATGACATCTTACACATCTTGTGTCCAGCAGGCCTCATATCGTTATATTCTGACAGCTCTACACGTACATGTGCAAACTCTAAACTTCTCTTGACATCAAATGGGTGCGGTTTTGACACTTCTGTCCAGGGTCCTCCTTTCTCTATTTACAGTATTACCAATAGGGGTCATCATCCACAAGTACGAGATCACAAAAAGCCACTTGGTCAATGGCACCAAAAGCCTCTGACAATAGTTAGGGCTTGATCACAAGTTAATCATGGCCTCAAACTCATCAATTCTCTGTTTGGTGTTTCCTTTCCGGATCTTCCTGTAGGACACGGTTTTATACTTCGTAGACTGGCAGCTCCCGTTCTTCTTGTCGTCCGCCTCGCCGTTCATCTTGGGAGAGCTTTGACCTCCTTCCTCTCTGTCTCCTTTGTCCTCCTTCGCCTCCATCACAGGGTTCCCTGTGATGGATTGGCTTTGGGTCGGGCTGAGCTCCATCGACGACTGAGCAGCTGCATCCATCGATGTCACTTTTTTCTCCAGCCTGCAACCTGATGCCGGTAGATCTGGAAGTGGAAATATCGTCTGTGTCTTTAATTTAAATAACAAGGTGAGGTATGCATTGTTTTTTAATTATCAGACATTTGCTTTTGCCTATTATGTGAGCGTCATCTTTGTGGAATTTTAATTGGATTTTAATGAATGAAATAACTCTCTGGCCTGGGTCTCCACTTTGAGTGTTTGCTTTCCGGCCACTTGTAGTTTCAGTTACGTAACCTCTTCTCTGCACTGCAAACCCGACAGCAAAGTGGGCAACTTCCAGCCCGACAGTTGAGCACTAATAGCACGAATAACTAAAGGTTTTACAGGATACCGCCAGGTGATTGCAGCTGGGAAAACACAGCTGTATGCAAGCGTCTGGGCACACCTGGGCAGATTACATATTTTAATCGATTTTTTCTGGGGTGAAAAGAAGTAAATACATAAATTCAGCTGTCGGCTGAACTTAATTTCTTAAGTTTGTCCCACTTCTTGACTTATTCAAATTCAGCAAATGTGAATTATAGTTTTACATCAGGACAACTAGTGAACTCTATTCAGTACAAACTAAGTTTACTCAAAAACTGAAGGCACCCTGACCGCTGTGTTTCTGTGTTGACACGACTTGAAGCTAAAGCCCATTTTTGATCCTATTTATAGTCAGCGCTTTTTCAGCCAAAGCCATTCAAGCTATTTACTTTCTTGTGAGTTTCCATGGAAATTCTCAGAAGTTTGTGGTGCAGCCACATCCACACGACATTCGTATTCTATACAGTGTCTACAACATACTCATCATGGCAGAGTCCTGTCGTAGGAGTTGGTATACTTTACCATTTCATACTGTACTAAGAAGAAATTATATTACACCTGTAAACTTCACGAATGGACATCAGAATCTTTTTCCAAAGATTTAATTGTGTAGTCTGGATTTCTGGCAGCTTTCTTGGCAACTTTTAACCGTGGATCAGGTTGTATTTTGCCTGTTTTTTGAAGGGCCCTCAGGCAACGGGCTGCACGCCGTCAGCTCCTCAACAAGGTCCTGTGCCAGGCCGTTGTGTGGAAAAACTGCCCATGGGTTCAGATGGAGGTTGCTCACAGCACAATGGACAAGGGCCTGTTTCGAACTCTGCTCGGCTGCTCTGTAAACGGATTCACCAGTTGCTCTTGTCCTGTTGTATTTCTGAAAAAGCAGCAACTCAGGCTGTGTTTGCTGCCCTGAGCGGTTGATACGACAGCATAAAGTAGGATTGCCAGCCGACGTCTGGGATCTCTATCATTAAAAAGCACTTGCAATTACCAACAGTGACCACGGGTGTTGCCAAATCCGCCAGCGCCCACATCTAAGGGATCATAACTTTACTGCGTTTCCTGCAGTAAAGTTATGAGCACACTGTAAAAAGAAAGGGCAGAGAGTGGTTACCTGTCTGTGGTCGCGGTGCAGTATCTCTGGCGTCGTCTTCAGCTGCCGATTCTGCGTGTGACACCTCGGCAGGAGGGAGATTTGTGTCTGCCATGAACTCTGAAGCGGCTCTCTGAGTTGAAGCGTCTGTGCTGCTCAGAAAAGCCTCCCTAAACTCTTTGTCGTTGCTCGGCGATGTGGGATAAATGTCCCCGCTGTGGTCCTTGGCAGCGACTGAGCCTTTCTCCTCTTCTGTGAGGACTCTGTGAGCCTCATTTTCTGTTTCCACACCATCATGACTCAGAGTTTGGGCAAAGTCAGGGTCTTGTAGAGGTGACGAAGGCGATGACTTTTGGGAATCTGATTGATTGAGCAGGTTTGCTGGCTCATCAGCTGGTTCCTCTTTCCACTCTTTTTCATCTTCTGCATTTTCTTCTTGACCTGCTACAGTCTCCATATTTTCTTCTTTTCCATCAACCTGTTGTTCTTGTTTCTCAGCCTCCTTTTCTTCTTTTCTATCTACCTTTTGTTTTTTATTTCCTTTCTCTGCTGCCTTTTCTTCTTTTTCCTCCATCTCTTCTCCTTCAGTGGGATGTTCTTCATCCACTTTTATCTCTCTTGTTTCTTTCTCTTTTGGCACCGTCTCTTCCTTGTCTTCGGTTTCCTCCACCTCTTCTTCAGCTGTCTCTCTGTCATCTTCTTTTCTTTCTTCGTCCACTTCCTTTTTCTCCTTTTCTTTGAACCCTTTTTCCTCGTGGCTCTCCATCTCTTTCTCTGCTCCGTCATCCCTGTTTTTTTCCTTCATTATCTCCTTTTCTTCCTCTTTCTCTCCATCTTTTGCTTTCTCCACATATTGCCCCACTTCTTGTTTTTCTTCTACATCTTCTTCCACTGTGTTCCTCTTTTCTTTTCTTTCTTCATCAACCTCTCCTCCCTCCTTTTCTTTATCTACTATGTCATTGCTTGTTCTATCCTTCATACACTCTTTTTCTTCTTTATCCTCTAGCTTTTCTTCCTCCGACTGCCCCTGTTCCTCATTTTTCTCCACCTGTTCTTCATCCTGTCTTTCCATGTCTTTCTCTACTGTCCCCTCGACCTCTACTATCCATCCAATTTCCTCGTTGTTGTCCTCTTTTAACTCTTTCTCTTCGTCCTTGTCACTCTCTACTCTCCCTTCTTCTTCCTCAGTCTTGTCCTCCTCCCTTCTTTCTTTCTCTCGTTGTCCCTGAGTCTTTGCTTTGTCCTCTTCCTCCACCTTTCCTTCCTCTGTTTTTGCCTCTTCTTTCTCTTTGTCTGCTTTATTTTCCCGCTCCTGCTCTTCTTCTCTTCCCTCCTTCTCCTCTTCTTGCTTCTCTATATTTTCTTTGTCTTTTCCAACCTCTACCTCCTTCTCCATCGTTTCTGCCTCGTCATCTTCCTTTTCCTCTACCTCATCTCCATTTTTTCCTTCCTCCTCTTGCTCGTTTTCTTTCTCACATTCCTCCTCTTCCTTCTGTTTTTCAATCTCCGTTTTTTCCTCTAAACATCCATCATCTTTCTCTTCTTCTTCCCCCAACTGCCCCTTTGCAGTTTCCTCTTTTTCTCCTTCAGTCTTCTCTTCCTCCACCTTTTTTGTTGTCTCTTCTGCCTCCTCTATTACATCTACTTGTGTTTCTTTATCCATATCAGTGTGTCCATCTTCATCTTCTTCTTTCTCCACTATTTCTCCTCCTTGCAAATCCTCGTCCTCTTTCTCTTCTTCTTCCTCTTCCTTTCCCTCTTGGCTCTCATTTCTATCTTTCCAGTCTTTCCAGCCATTTTCCACCTGCTCCCCTTTGTCGTCCTCCCTCATCACGTTTTCTTCAACCTTTGCTTCCTGAACATTTTTTACCATCTCCTCCTCGCCCGATGCGGTCCCTTCATCACTCTCGGGACTTTTCTCGCCTCCATCCCTTCTTTTGACTCCAGACAACATCGGCTCCATCGTGTCCTCTAATGACAGAATATCTCCAAACAGGCCGACCGCCTGAACGACCCGAGAAACTATCGAGTTCTCCTCCAGGTCCAGACTGTCCAGCGTGTCTGCTGCCGTCCACCAGCTCGCCATCATGAGCGCAAAACTGCTCTTTTTTTTTTACTGCTCAGTTTGTGGAATTTGTCGAACCGAGTGAAAGAAATAAACCTGCATTTGTCCTGCCCGGGTTCAAACCACTTGTCCGTTGTAATGAAAGGCCTTCACACACGCTCAGAAAAGGATTTCATTAATGCTGACTGGCAAAAACACAGCACGCGTCATTTCTCAATCCACCGCCTGGTGACCCGAAGGCCACGTTTTCAGTCCCATGCTCCATGTATGCGAACAGGCTCAGGCTTGTAATACTTTAATCTCTCAGGTATGATCTCTCTCTCTCCTTCACTCCCCTTCACAGTAAAGCGCCCACCCTTTGTAAGTTAGAAATTCCAGCGATGGAACAATTGTTCAGGTCCTTTACTTAAAGTAAATACCACAGGGAAACTCCTGCATTCAAATTTCTAAGTAAAGTATCAAACATAAAAGTACTCAGAGTGCGGAAAGGCCCCTTTTTGGAGCCCCAACGTCCTGAAAGATTATACATATTATTTTGATAGCATGGTAAACAAAGAAAATACAATATATAGCAGCATAAATTGGAAATACTAAACTCCTTCTTTAAAATTGAGTAAATGTACAAAGTTACTTTCCATCACTGGAAGAACACAAACCCCTTAGTCCTGGTGTTGTTCCTTAGTTCCTGTGTGAAAATGATGTGTTATAATATGTTTTAAATGTTTTTTTCCCCCCTATTTTCAATTACAATTTCTGATAGTAAAGTAAAACATTAAGAAAGTCAAAAAAATATACAGCAATGAAAGTGGCTGAAAGTTGTCAAATTTAAATACAGTGAGTCTGAAAATGTCGTAATCAGCCTGTAAAATTGTGTGGACCCAGCTTAAGACCCTTATCATGTCTTTCATGTTGATATTGTGCATATTTCAAAATAAATGTTCAATTAAACCAGCTCAGACACAGGTTCTATTAATAATAATAGCTTTAATTTAAAGAGCACTTTTCAAAGCCCAAGTCACAAAGTGCTCCACAGAAGACAGAGAATTAAAATCAACAAATGATAAGAGAAATAAAACTAATTCCAGTGCGGTTAGATAAATGAAAGGAATAAGGTCAACGTGATAAAATCCGGTTTTCAATCGTAAATAGCAGTACAAACTGAACAGATACTGAAATCTATCAAATGATATAGTTCGAGTCGTAATTCAAGAATAGGTTATGTGTGTTTTGTACTGTCCGGGGTCACAATTTTAGACTCACAAAAAAGGAAACTTCTCTGTTACCATGTTTAGATTTGTAATGGCTGAGCCTTTTCTCCGACTCTGGATTATCCCACTGCGGCATGTAAAGCCTCACAATAAGCTATAATGAGTGCTACACTCTCACATGTACTGGCATTACGTCACCATTTCCCATCCTCACTGCAGTACACAGCCACACTCTCGCCAGAGCTACACCTTTAATGCTAAATTTCAATCAGTCATCCGATTGTTTTTTTGGTCAGGTAAATATGATAAATAGTTGAAGATGAGGTTCACAAACAATACTTAAGCTCAGAAATTCCTTATAGTTTACACGCCGTGAATATTCATCTGAATGACGCAGATCTTCAGCTGCTGTGTCCTGAGTTGCCAGAACATTCAGTAATTACCAGTGAGTCACACACCATCTTTACATTTCCAAAACAATATCCCTCACATTTCCAGATCTCAAGATATCAAAAGCACTAAAGCATTTGTCCACTAGAGAGCGGTATAACATGAGGAATACAGTGGACCGCTCTCCCAGATGAGAAAAGTCTGGGCGACCCCCGGTCAAAGTTTCTGCTACTGTGAATAGTTAGAATAAGAAGAAGATGAACTGCATAAAGTTAAAAGCGAAACATTCTTTTCAACATTAGTATTATTTTAGTTTTGTACAAGTTTATAGGAAAACAAAGGATAGGAGCACCAGACAAAAGTCGGGGCAACCTACGAGATTTGAGCTCTCAGGTAGCGCTTGCCGAGGTCCCAGACCTTAATCAGCTTGTCAGGGTTGTGGCTTGTTCACAGTCATCGTTAGGTTAGGCCAGGTGATGCTAATTTCCAGGCTCTGTAAATAATCAGCAGCCGTGGGCTCCTCTAAGCAGCTGCCCAGCCCTCGGAAAATTAGAACAACCGATGCCCACAAAGCGTGAGAAGGCGATAAGAAGAAAGCCAAAGAGGGTGGTGCGGAGCACTGACCGTTCAGCCTGTCCGCACTTTAGTTTCGGGCCCTTTTCCTTTCATGTTATTTTGAAACTGTGAAAGATGGAAATAAAATAGTTATCTTGCTTAAAATATTAAAGAACTTTGTCATCTTTAACTTTATGCCTTTTGGAAATCAGGTCATCTGATAACTATCTAACTGCTAACTGACTTAGCTATTTACAGTAACAGAAATATCGACCAGGGACGCCCCCGCTTTGTCGTGCCACGGTATATCCATTCACTGCCTGGCAACACAGCTGCTTCTGAAAACAAACCACTATCTAAACATAAATCAAGCCTGTCAAAATCATCAAACCAAAGGAAATGAGCAGAGAGAAGAGGCAGTTTTTGCCTCATTATACAAGGAAAATGGGAGTTTTAATATCAAACTCCTCAATATGTATCTGTAAAGAAATTTTATTTCTGTAGCTATCTGCTGTGTTGTTTAGTTATTCATTTATTCTTTCTTCTTTCAGTTCAGTGAGTTGTTTGTTATAACGTCTGTTTTGTAGACGCTAATGGGGACGCTAATAAATTAAATAAGGAATCCACGAGTCATCATTTATCAGAGTATTTATTGCAATAAAATAATGTAACAAGTGGGATTTGATTTTCCTTTTTTCAGGAGTTTCACCTCATCTTATATGAAAATTCATTATGCACTAAATGTGTTGTATGATCAGTTACATTCAACAACGGTGCATCCAAAACCTTAATTCAGGGATAAACTATTTATATTTAAAGTCATTATTAATAATACGGGAAGTAAACATTCATATAAAATTTAGATTCACGAAGAGCTGAGAAAGGTGCTTATTTTCCCTACGGATGTAAACACTTCTAAAGATAGACATCCACAGTTTGAAAAAAGGGACACCTACTTACACATAATGGCTCATTAGAGCGTTTCGTGAACAATGGCGCATAACAAAAGTCCTTAATCCACCTCATAACTTTTTATACAGTGAGTCTTTAGATAATATACATTTTTGAACCTTTTTGAGAAACATATACTTGAGATAAAAAGAGCACTCTGTGAACTAGCAGCAGCATGGAATTGGCACTTAGCTCTAATTTTCTAAAACCCTCCTGCATCAGTAGTATTTTCTAAGATTCACTCCGACTATGTGACTTTGCTTCTTGCTGCGCCCTCCAAGCAGCAAGCACCTCATCGTCCTCGGCCTCTGCAGCAGCCCGAGCTCTGATTCTCTGCCTGGTTTGGGCGATGAAGGTAGCGATATCATCCTCCTCCTCCTCCTCATCAGCTTGTGCCCTTCTGCTACTCCTCGCCTCTTTCTCGCTGCTTTCATATCGTGAATGGTGGCCAAACTTTCTCTTAGTGGAGAAGTCGTTGTAGCTCTCCGTCCCCTCCTCGTTCTCGGCGTAAGCTCCATACGCCTTACCGGCCCGGCCGTAGCTGTGGGATTGCGTGAACCCGTTGCAGGAATATTCTGCCTCTTCACTAGATAGATCTTCACGTAACCTTGATTTGTATCCGGAGCGGTGCGTTTCCTCGTCTTCTTCATCGGCAGCATAGGATGCCCTGCGGCTCGAGAAATCAAATTCAGAAGCGGAGGCGTCAAGGTCATCGTAGGGATCCTCTGACGGGTCAGCTTCTGCTCCGGAAGCTGTTTTTCTTGGAGGAGGCCTGACGCTTTTAAGCCAGTCATCGATGCTGGTGTGCTTATCTTTCTCCAGTGCTGGGTTGAGATTCAGGCACCCGGAGAGGCCATAACTCCTCGTAGTTTTTTCCTTTTTCTTTGTCTCTTCAAGGAACTCCTCCTCCTTCTTCTTTCTCTCCTCCTCCTCATCTTCGTCCTCCTTCGGTTTCTTTTTCTTGTACAGAGTGCTGCGCTTGTTGTCCTCCAGGATCTTCTTCTTTTCGTAGGTAGCCATCTTGTCCCTCATCTCAGACTTGATCCCCTTGTCCATGGCATCCAGTTTGCCCAGGTTGACCTGATCTTGGAAGAGGCTGAAGAGGGGGACGCTGGTGGTGGTGATCTTGTTTTTCTTGGAGCCCAAGGTGGAGCCCGGGGTGGAGCCCAGGGTGGAGCTCAGGGTGGAGCCTGGACCTTTGCCACTGACACCTGAGATGCTACTCGGCCCACCACCTGAGAGGACTGATGCTGCCCTGCCATGACCCTGGGAGAGAGCACTGGAGTAGGAAGCACCGCTCAACAAGGACGCTTTATCATCATCTACTCCACGGCCGGAAATCACACTTGTTGCACCACCAAAGCTAAGCTCTGATCCTGCACGTGACGGAGGAGGCAGGCTCATCTCGTTCTGCTTCTGTTTGATTGTTTCAGAGACGACATTAGCGATCCAGTTTTGGATACTGGCCAGATTGACCATTGGTTCACCTGCCGGGCCCTGAACAGTTGGAACTGGGAGAATGGGAGGAACTGGGGGCATGGCATTAGGTGGGACCTCAGATTGTGCCGATCTTGTACTCCGAGCTTGTGAAACTGAAGATATGACCGATGACCTGCCGCTAAGCATGGACATGTTGTCGTCATTGGCGACGCTCGGTGGGCCCGTGACCCCGGCTCCAGCCCAGAAGGCAGAGAGAGGTATTGTACCTCCGCTGATGGAGCTCTCAGTCTCCCAGCCACACATGGACTGACTCTCTTCTAAGGTCTTCTTTGAACGCTCCAGAATCTCCTCGCGTCTTTGCCTCCTTTTGACAGTTGCAGAGTCCTCACCTCGACTCAACTCTAAAATCTCATCTGTGTTCTCCTCCCCAAGACGCTTCTGCTGCCTCAGTTTCCACGTCTGATATGCCGTGAGGTTGACATCTTGGAAAGATGGTGTCTTTGCTTCTCCCTCGCCCTCACCTTTCTCGCCATCTCCTACAGAACTTTTCTCTCCATCCTCACGATCTTTCTTGTTCCAGCCAAACTGGATCCTCTTGATGCGCCAACGCTCCAAAGGCGTCAGGTTCTCCTTGTTTTTCTGGCAGAAGTTGTACATGGAGCTGTTGTCAGAGAGGATACTCTCCACTTCATCATCGACCTTCTTCTTTCCTCCTTCTCCTCCCTCTGTAGCGGTGCTCTCACTGCCTTCGTCGTCCTCTTTCTTGCGGTAGCGAGCAGCGGCTTGTTCCTCGATTTCCCTAAGCCGCTGTTTCCAAAGATCAGAATAACTCATGCAGCTGGAGGTGGACATTGTGTCTGAAGGTGGGCGTCTGTTGCGACGCTTCAACCGCTCTTTCACAGCTCGTACGTCCTCGCTGGTGACGCTCTCCACGTCGGCGTCCACACCTTCCTTTGTCCTCTGTGGTCGGCCCCCTGCGAGAGATTCTCCATCCTCACCGTCGCTGTTCAGCTGCGCCTCCCACCACTCGTCACTTTGATATTTCTCATTTCTCCGCTGCCACTCATGGATCACGCTGTTGAGACCATCGTCATCGTCTACCTTGGCTTCCTGCTCAGGTAGGACAATCTTTTCTTGAACAGCGGTTGATCCCTGACTTTCCAGCCCATTCTGTACTCCAGTCAACCCAATCCTGAGTGCTGCAGCGGCTGCAGAAGAGGCGACACTGCTCATCACACTTTCTCCATCCTCCTCCTCCTCCATCATGATGGAGTGAGCTTTCACCTGGATCATACTCTGCTCTTCCTCTTTATCAGTATCATCATCACCATCATCATCATCATCTCCACCTTCGTTGAAGATGCGAGCACGGGTTCGAGCGTCAATCACAGAGCACTGGCTGAGCGTTTCGTCGTCATCGTCACGCTCCTCCATCAGGTTCTCATTGAGCTCTCGCAGCTGCTTCAGGAAGCCTTCGTTGGGGTTGATGGGACGCTTTTTCCTAATGGAAGTCAGGGCCTCCATGATGCTCAAGTGTTGGAAGATCATCAGGTAGGACGCCACCAGGACAGCAGAGCGACTGGCACCCATCATAGAAACCACTAGAACCTTTCCTGCAAGCAAAGAAAATAGTGCGTATAGCTTGACTGATAATGGGTTTTGAGTCCAATACTGATAGATATTTTAGAGTTCACCATACATCAGCAGTTTTTCATGTTTTTACATAAACATATCAACAAATATCTAGCACAACGAACTCTGGAGCACACAGATTTAATGAGGTTAAAAAAGCTGTAACCCATAACCCTTCAGACCTCATCTTTCCAGATCTTTTCTCTGGTTTTCTGTCTGTTGAGCCACTGTTTTGAGCTCAAAGTGGGCAAATGCACGCGGATTACCCCGTACATATCATGTATTTGTTATGAGATTATCTTGAATATTGTTATCAAAGACTAAAGACCCAGAAACGTACTAGGCTGACTGAACTTGTCATGGTTCCCTGGTGCAGAAACTATTGGCAACACCATTTCTAAACTACCTCAAACACATCTTTGACATTTCTGTAAAGAAATGTCTTGTTACTCATTGGCTGATACACTGTACCAATGTTGATATTTCTGTAAAAAGTTAATATTGGCAAAACCTGCAATTCCTTATTTTTTTGGCAACTTGGGGGCAGCAGAAACAAGCTGTGAACATAACATTGACATATCATCACCTTTTAAGTATGGTATGGTGAACTGCTGCAGTTACGGAGCAGCACGATCATTAATTTGGAGCAGTGTTTGACGGGTAAACGAGGAGCTGAAACGCACTGTAAGGCTCCGTAAAGCGGAGCGGAGCCGCAGATTCAGCTGATAACTCTCGGTAAGTTCATCACTTAAAAATATTGATTATAGATGCTTTGAAATCAGTATGTAAAAGATTATAAGGGTTTTTTTTGTAAGTTTGACTTATTGACAATGATATAGGTACTGTAGCCTCCACTTATGGGTGCTTATCAAGAGTTATAGTTGATGAGAAATGCATTGATAAACACTTCTGTATATCTGCTTACAACTGCATTAGAGGGTGTTATGAACTGTTGTCAAATGCACATATAATGCTTATAAATGCTAAATAGCGATGGTTAACGTAAAGTGTTACCCTATCGTTGTGTTTTTCTTGAAATTTTTGTAATTGCTTTTGTTTTGATGCCCTCATTTTGTAATATCAAATAAACTAAACTATGCTTAAATTGTCCAGTTATTCCAGAAGGAGAATTTTTTCGGCCGGGCCGTTACTGCGAAAAATATATAATCTGCGGTAAAATATTCCACAGTTAAAAAAGCGAAACTCTCAGCGCCTGTTAAAAATAAAACACACGATGCATATTTTATCATGGACATTTGGCTATAAAAGTGTTACGCTTCGTCGGTAGCTGCTGCTGATGTTCTCAGGCAAGACTTTGTGAATCAGCTGCAGTTACAATGAATAAGACTCAGTCAACACTGTGACTATAATAAAATGCTCTTCCAGGAACACAGAAGCACTCTGTAATACACTTCTCAGAAACTGGGATGTTGTATAAGTCACTGAGACGTTTCCGGTGAGCTGTTTTTGATCTTTTACTGCGTCAGCATCGACCCCTGCCCAGGGACATACAGATTAAAAAGAAAAAACAAAATGTGCTTTTGGCTAAATCTGGCGAAATACACTTATTGTCCCTGGTAAGTAAACAATGAAATAAATGAATTGATAAAAATCTCTGGGAATCACAGAAGAAATCACAGCACAATAATGAATTTTAAAAAGTTAACATTAAACTGAATTCTGGAGACGGATGGAATAAGTCACAGGATTAGAAATCAAGAATATGAATAGAGGAGACAATGACACAAATGCTTTGATTTCTAGGCCCACAATTAGGAAACATAGAAGGATATGTCATTAAATGCAGGCCGATACAGGAGGGACATAATAATGGGAACAGCCCTGAGAAGATGTAGGCACATAAAAATCTCAAATGAAAAGTTCTTTGTGCCTAATTGTGAAATAAAATGTCTTAATATTAGAATTAATCATTGTTCAGTGATGACAGTGATACGTACAGTATTATTCTAAATGTGAACACGCCCCTGATGTGGTGTTTGTGTCTTTTTGTGTATTAAAACCACTTTCCAGTCAACGCACACACTGCCTGAATGCTTTTCTTACATTAAATCATCGTCAAAAGGAACAAGAAGAGGAAGACAATGGAGACGAAGACAAAACAAACCCTGTCTCACCTTTGTGCGTCAGCAGAGCCTCGTCCAAGAATTCGGCGGTGGGTCGGAAGTGCACTGAGATGTCGGCGTCGGGGAAGTCGTCCACCTCAATGCCCATGTACTGGATGTTCATGCCGGTGTAGAAGGACTCGCCTGTGTAGACCCCCGTGCCGTGGGCGGTGTTAAGGATGTGGGTGATGCCCATTCGCTTCAGACGAGCCTTGTTGACTCCAACGGATCTAAGGAAGAGAACCAACCTTAGACTGACGGACAAACGAATCCCGTCTCATTGGGTGTGAAATTACCAATCCAAACTGAGGCCACCATTAAAGACACTCCGATTTCGGGGCGGACAAAAGATTATGTTTTGAATGAAAATTGTTTTCTTTGACATGGTGGACTCATGGGAAATGTGGTTTCAACTATACATAACACAACATGCTACATCGTGCACCTTTAGCTGAAATCTCTCACGTTTCCACCACAGATTCTTGATACATTTAATTTTTCCAACCCAACTATCCTTGCAGACAACGCTGAACCATTAATCGCCGTCCAGTGAAGACCATATCAAAGACTTTTTTAAGGCTCTTTTAAGGATTTAGAAACGTCAGTCTCATTATTTCAGTTAAACTCACTTCTCGGCTATGAAGATGTTGGGCCACACCTCATCCACCGGGTTGCTGGGAGCCTCCAGGCGGTCCTGCACCATGGCCCTCTGGATGTCCAGCACGCAGGGGGTGTTGTAGGGGCTGCGGTCGTCGATCATGTCCCTGACCCGGTTGTAGAGGTCTTCCACCATCAGCTGCTCAGCGCTTTCCAGCATAGACTCCTGGACGGATTCGGTGCGCACGCCTCGAGGCGGCAGCTCTGGGGAGGAGAGACACAGTTTGCAGCAAAAAGGATTGACTTTGAGGGATTTATCTGTTGTAATGCCAACTCTTGTGGTTTTTTATGTGGGGTTGTAACTCAAGAGTTAAAGGAATACAATCATAAACTGGGAGCCGATGGATTATTGGGGCGACCATGGCAGCACACTCGGCTGTATACCGGCAACAAACGACCATATGTAAGCCAGCCCTCCCCCGTGCCCGGCTTGGCTTTGGGGATTTTTTTTTTTTTTTGTCACAACACTTACAAGTTATTTTGTACAGTTACACTTTGATTCATTCTTTTCCACCCCTCATGCTGTTCTTCTGTGTCTATGTATGAACATACAGTATCTACTACTGGAAAAACATAAGCTCTTTACATTGCGTTGATTATGAACGTTCCATAGTCTCCATCAAGGCACTAGAGACGATCTTCCTCTGGTGTAATTGCTACAACACCTGCTGTCTGACTAACCCCTCAGAGTAAACACATACACTTTCAACTCCCAGGGCGAATAAAACCCCCTCCGTGTGGCATAGGACACGGGAGAGGAAGAGGACAAAAAGGAGGGGTTTGACATCCAGGGAGAACAATAACAACCAATGGGGTCTCAGCTTCAAAAGCAGCGCCCCAGACCTGGAGAAACCGGCTGACAAAGCTGTATTCATCACAGACCGTCGTCCTCCCCCTTCAGATGGAACATGCGTCGTCCATTAAGCGGGCGCTAATGTAAAGTAATGTCAGAAGAGAAATCTGAAACAGGAGCTGCTCTCTGATGAGTCATATCGGCCAATTTCCTCAATCAGCGCGACTCTGCTCCTCCAGTGAGAAACGTCTCAATCTGTCGGTCCAGTAATGAGCTGAAGGAATGAAACGTGGATTCACTGTAATTGCGGAGCATTTGACCAAATTAGAGTTGTTAAATGTGGATGTAGAAATCATTTTTACCAAATGCTGCATTTGTATGAGGAGTCATTTGTGTTTTTAAAATCTTTTACAGCTTCTTGAATGTGAGGATTCGTTTATTCTCACTGTTGCAAATCGGTGTAAATTCAATACCTGCGACACAATAAAACCAATTAAGCAACCAATCCTTTTTAACTGATGAAAATGAAACATGACGATTGGTTGCAGCCCTAGAACTGAGGCTAATTTTAATGTATACAAACAGATCCGAGGGGGAGTTTAGGCACGCTGAGTAATGCTGATCAGACTACATGATATCGAGGGCAGAGGAATCACATTTTTTTTCCAGCTGTAATGTGTCTGAGCACCTACGGGGGAAAAAAACAAAAACACAAAAAACAGCCGTTGATCAGAATTTTCAGATGTGATAACTACTACTGGGCATTTGTTGTTTCTTTGACTTTTTATAGGTTTCATTACTGATCATTAATTAAAAAAAATAAATAAATAATTGGAAGTTAGTCTCATTTAGGTTTGTGCCTGTTGGTTTCTCTTACTGTTCGGCTTGACTATGTAACTGCCCATGAAATACACCCGAACTACATTTAAGCTGCCTGCTTAGAATTACAACACAAAGACAAATGCCTCAAAAGCAAAGTCGAAACAGTTCAAAATACTTTTTCCCCAATGGCTTGTCTCACCCTCGCTGATGATCTTCTTCGCAGCGATGGCCGATGAGAGGTGGATGGGCTCCATGAAGATGCTCGCAGCATCGGAGCCCGAGACCACGGAAAACCTGGACTCAGATACCATGGAGAAACTGAGAGAGAGAGGAAAGTGAGAAGCTTATAAATGACCTTAAGACACGGACAGTTCCGTTTGAGAAAACATTTGCCCAGTTTACAAAAAGTCGAATGCCCTGAGGCCTCTTCACACATCCAACATCACAGGTTTTACTGATATCGCTTCCATTCACGACAGAGCAGTTATAACATGAGAAACCACAGAAAACCAATCGAGATTCTCAAATGTCAGAACAGTTAGATGATGATATTTCCACCGGGGCTGCACAATCCCCTAGTCATGTGATCTCAGTGAAAGAAAACGTTCAGGTGGTCTCCCACCTGGGGGAGGGGCAGCGGAGGTAATGAGACTGGACTCCTCTGATGCTCCCCTCCTCCTCGTCTCCATCAGGAACCGTCTGATCCCCGCGCTCCCCGTTCTCATTGGCCGACGCCATGGCAACCAAGATCCCTCTTTCCTGCTGGTTAAGACGGGTTCCCTCTGTCACAACACGCACACACAGAGGAGAAAAAACAACAACACAAACCCACTTTGATTCCTGTTCAGTTTTTCGGTTGAGGTGAGCTGCACATTTCTCATCTGGCTGGACTGTTGTCCAGGGAGAAATCTTTTTTCAGCATCCAAACCACCAAATACTGAAAGTCTGTTTTCTGATGTTCCTGTTTGGATCAGGACAACATGTCTGACTGTGCTGTCGGCTCCCGTTTCAGATTTGTCCTCTATCCCAAGACTTATCCTGGTTCCTGAAAGCCTACTCTGTCTGTGATCATCAGCGCATAAGTCAGACGCCTCACAGTGAAAGTAACTGTTCAACCGCTCCAGTGACTAATGACGTACGTATCTCATGATTATGACTTTCCATCTCACAAGTCCGAGATAAGGCACAGTAGACTCAGGGGACGGTAGCTGGAATGCTTCAGAACTTGCTCCAGAAACATCAGGTTTTTAAGATTTCTTCAGTATCAGAGTAATTCAGGAACTGTTAAGAGCTAGTTCAGCTTTCTTCATTTTCCAAAAACCCTTTGCTGTTGATCATATATTGCATTTAAGCTCATATTCATTATATAGATATACAGGATAGACTTTAATTGTCTTTTCAAACAACAATAACTGATAACCACCCTTAACCTTTTCTCACAATTACGAGATCCGGCTCGTGTAATAATGAGATAGCGAGTCATAATTATGAGATGAGGCACATTTTAAAGAGGTCAGGGTTAAATAAATAAACAATCCTTTAAATCCAGAATTTTTCCTCTAAATAAAAGGCAATATTCACCATCTCGCATTTATCTATGATATTTTATTCCTAATCTCTTAATCAGGTCTTTAATTCCTGACATCAGATCAACTGGAATTAATGACAGCTGCTCCGTAAACAGATAACTGACGCCGCATGTTAACATGATGGCAATAAATTACAACTAGGGTAAATTTCCATGGAGCACAGTGACAAAGAGGAGCAGAATTCAAAAAGCAAAAGGCAAACGAGTTATTATCCGTCTGGTTCTCTGGGTAATTGATATCGTTTTTTTTTAGGTTTGATACCTAAAATAATGTTTAATCTCACCTTAAAGTTAAAAACAAAGAAATGCTTCTACAGTACGATATGATGATAAAAAAAACCCCTCCATCGTGTTCTGAATAATGGATGCAAGTGCTGCCATTTATGTGACTGACACAGCAGGAGATCTGAGAAATTATACTGACGACTGACATGGAGGGAAAACAGAAACGCACTCATCAGGAGTTACAGAAATTAGAAATGTTTCACTGACCGGAAGCATAAAGCAAAGAGTGGACCAAAGACGAGGGATCTGCACTGTGAAATACTCCAAATTCAGCCGGGGATTTATGACAGCGAGAGGGCTCAGTGCTCCACGCGTGAGCCTCCCGGACCTGGAGGGAAAATATGGTCTGGAAAAACAAGATGTCTTTAGGATTAATGAAGTATTTCGTGAAAGACGTGAAGACTGGCGTCCGAACAGATATGGCCGGTATAAACCTTTGGGGAAAGTAGCTGCGTGTTGATGGGCTGCTGGCTACAGCTTCATATTTACCGTACAGATACAAACTGAGCCTCTTACTCTCAGCAAAAGAAACAACAAAGACGACAAAGAGTATTTCCCAAAATGTCAAACGTTTCCTTTGAAGGAAACATTTTTACGAAGAAACTGGGAAATTTGGATCATTTCCATGAAACAAGACATTGAGAAATTAACTTCACCGTTTCATGGTGGACTGACTGGAAAGGGGATCATGTCCGAGTGTCTTGTAACAGCTATCGACTCTGTCATGGTGGATTTGTGCTACTGGCACATGCCGTAGTTCCCAAACCTGAAAAACCACGCAGGAATTAAAGTGATTTATAAAAGAAAAATCTACCAGGTTTTCAAACTGACGTTGCTGTAAATCTGTGCACGTAAACCGTGTGTGTGCGCGGGGGTGTGATATGAGTCCTTCCAGCCGGTCTATTTTTGGCTGAGGTGACAGCTGCCTCAGAGCCCGCCAGGCCTGAGAGCAGCAGCCCAGTGAAAGGCCAAACAGCCTCAAGCTTTAGAACAACAGCACAGCGCCGCCGGTCAGAGGAGTCAAGTCTCACAGAAATCAGCTTTACATAAAACACCTCGTGTGTGTGCGTGTGTGTGTGTGTGCGCTTTCTTACCTCAGCTCGGACGGCGGTCGGTCACAGTGTCAGACTGGTGGAGGTCGTGTGGTCTGAAGCTGACGGCGCCCGGTCTGACACAGGCTCCTAAAGTTAGACAGAGAGTCCCCCTCCACCTCCCCCACCGGGCCTGTGGAGGCCCTGACACCCGACTCCAGGGCTGCGGGTAACTGAGTACTTTTACTCGAGTAAAGTTGTGGTAATAGACAGTTTAGAGGCTCAGGTACTTCACTGGAGCATTTCCCCTCACAAGATTTCAGCAGAAACCTTTGTAGCTTTTACTGCACTTGTCTGACAGCTAGACTCACTGGTTACCTTGCAGATTTAGACTTGAATGGAAACAATGTCTTATCTGATTCCTTCCTTCTGTCTACCTTTCCTCCTTTCTTGCCTCCATCCTTCCTTCTCTCCCCATTTCTTGCCTTGTTTCCCTTTTGTCGCTCATCTCTTTCCTTCAGTCCTTCCTTCCTTTGTCTTTCTTATTTTCTTGCCTTTGTCTTTTCCTCTTTCCTTAATTCTTCCATTTCTTTCTGTCCTTCTACCCCAATTTCTTTCCTTTCATTCCTTCCTTCCCCTTTCTCTCCCTTTTTTCTTACCTTGGTTCTTTCATTTTACTCCTTATTTCATTGTCCTTTCCTTGTGCTACTCCCTTCTATCTCTATTTTTTTTCCCCTTTTTTGTCCTTGTTTTTTCGGCTCCAAGCTTTAATAAACTAATTAATAAATTCCTAATCCGTGTTCTATAATGATAAGAAGAATAAGAATAAGAATAATGCATTTTATTTCATGGTGCCTTTTATGGCACTCAAGGTCACCTTACATCAAACAGTAATAAAACACACAATAAGTAACACAGTAATAAAACATCAGTAAAATCAACAAAAAGCAACAGAGCGTAGCTCAACAATGAGTTAAAATCATTGAAATGTAAAGTAAAATGCGGTTGATGCAGTTGTCGGTTCAAAACACAAAAATATTTCAGAAAACCAGAAAATATTCACATTCTAAAAAGCTGGAATTTGTGAATTTTTGAATATGAATCAATCAAATTTTTGCAGATTATTTTTTATATGTTAATCAATTGATTAATCAACCAATTGTTTGTGAACTACATTATTGTCTTTCTGTCTTTTTTTAGCCTACTTCTCTGCTTCTTCTGTCCAGTCCTCTGCAGTCATTTAGTTTGTCTTGTCTTTTTAGCTTCTTTCGGTTCCGTTTAAAGCGTTAAAAAAATGAAATGGTGGTGTTTCACAGACCTTGGGATTTTTGTGAACTGGTGAACTGATCCTTTAAGGAATGGGTAAATGACTTTGGTTAGAGTTGGTCAGGGTTTCATTCACTGTAATGTTAAAAAACAATATCAATAGCACAATTAAACCACTCAGACCTGTTAAATAGCTTCTGCAATAACCACAGTTCACTTTTAAGTTTTACTTTTTGTGACATATCTGCCTTTGCAGCTGGACTTTCTCCATCTCTCACAGGAACAACATTGTCTTCTGAGCTTGAACGCTGCCTATGTGTTCATCTAAAGTCAGCTGACAATCGTCTCGACTATTTATAGCACCAGAATGCAGCTAATTTAAGTCACACGGTCACAAACACATCATTTGGTTTATTGTTTATTTGTAATATAAGACTTATGAAATGCACAATGAGCTTTTTATGGTCAGTAGGTAATTTTTAACTGCGATTTTACATTCAACTTAATCACTTTCAGATGTGGCCATTTAAATGCCGACAAATGTGTGTGTTTAAATGTGCTCTAGAAACAAATGCATACAGAGGGGAACATGGACAGACTTTAAGCTATTTCCTATACTGGAAAAGTGCTTTAACCAGATGGCAAATCTTTAACAACACAACTATTCAGGGAATCCATGTGGAGAAAAGCCAAACAGCCACTGGCAGCATTTGCTCCCTTTCCAAAATATTTATCACGCTTATGTGTCCAACACTTCTGCAGAGTTGAATTGAAATTAGGGTGTACAGTCAGAGCCTAAACACGATTTTCAGTGGGTCATTTTTCTCATCTGTTCATACTGTGAGTAAACGTTTCCCTGTGAAGCAGCAAATATGCTGCAAAACATGCAACCGATCTGACATTCCTTCTTTGAGCCAGGGAATCCTGCTGTGGCTAGCCAGCTACTCTACACATGGTTAACCACAAGCTGACTAAGTTAGTCCAAATAAAAAAACGCCATCAGTGCTAACAAGCTATTCTTTGGGGAGTCTTTGTAATTAGCACATGAGAAATATACTTTCATCATTTCAATACTTTCACGCTGGCTGGTCAAGCCATCTGCTGAGATTTCAGTAAGCACACAAATTCTGCTCTGTGAAAAAAAAAAAAAGGCACATACAGGCACAAAAATCGATTACTGCACGACATCTAACTGAAACTTCAACAACAACAACAACAAAAAACTACAGTAACAACCGAGTTCCCAATAACAGAGGTGAGGAGGGAAAGGGGGAGGAAGTGCTGTGAGCCGTCACATTAGCATACAATGACAAGTGTTCTGTAGTTAGTAGTCCAATTTCTTTCAAGTCAATCAGGGTCAATATTGCTTTTGAACCCTAATCCACCTCTGAGCAGTGTGATAAACGTAGTTCACGTGGTACAGCTGCACACCCAGTGAGACACAACGAAGAAGACCCCCATGATAACGGAGTTTACAGCATGAGTTGGGACATGATGGACAATAAGCAAACAAAGTAGCATGTTAGAAGACGCATTCGCAGGTTGTGGCACTTTGCAGTCGAATGTGAGGTAGGTGGGATCAGGGTCAGGGTCTACAAGTCTGAGATCAAAAATGGCAGATTTACCCATCCAGGTTTGAAGCAATTTGATGCCCCAAGTGAAGGAGGTCAAGTACGCTGAGATCCCGTCCATGAGTGATTGTAAAGTGTTCAATATGTTTAAAATGGCCTAGTTAGTACAATGTGCTGTCCGACCAAGTAAAATGCCACCTTCTGGCCACATCCAAGTGTCTCAGTTCTCATTTGCACCTCTGTAATCATGATGCAATAAATTTCACAAATGTGGATAACGGTGCACACTTTCAAAAGCTCTCCTTGGAGGCATTCATGGTGTTGGTGTTGCAAGATTGAGAGATAAGTGCAGCCGATCGTTGGATCATTTGTTCTGGAAAGTTGCAAAGTCTGTTGGACGCAGCCCATCAATTGCAAAGTTGGAAAGGGGGTTTCAGACACTGTCAGGCAGTTCATCAAGTACTTTGTTTTATGCGTAATCGGGCTTTAAAGGGAAATCCTGCTATATTTCAATCTGATGTATTTCCCATACATGTAGCTATTGTGGCTCTATGGGTCATACCAACGTTGTAATCGAGGACTTGCAAGGACCTGCTCAAAATGACATATCTTGGGGCACGCTGCACGAGCCTCATGTTTATTTGGAAAGCTGTAGGCTTTCTAATTCTTCTTTTCTTTTTAATCATTTGAAATGCTTGTCTCAGTCCAACTGAAAGTAAACACGGAAAGTTGCCACCTGGAATAGCCATTAGAGCTATCTTCCACATTTATGGGAAATACGCTAGGTTTTCCTTTAAGATGCACCAGTAGCAGTGGCATTGTTCCTTGGCTGTTGTGATGAGGAAGACTTCAATTTGCTTTATGATTTACAGTCGACTTATTTTCCAACTCTGCCTTATCATCACGAATTTTGGGTAATATCCAAAAGAATGAGGTTTCAGATTACAAGTGGCCAGGATGAGTTTGGACCTCCAGAAGGACCTCAAAGTAGGACCACTGCATCTCGACATCTGATCATGTTGCTTTCTGGAGACTCCCGTGACAGAGTCAAAACACACTGGAGGGACAATGTGTCCCATCTGGCCTGGGAACGCCTCGGGATCCTCCAGGAGGAGCTTAAGGATGTGGCTAGAAAGAGAGACATGTGGACTACCTTGCTTAGATTGCCGCCACCACGATCTGGACCCGCTGCATAAAGCAGAAAATTCATGTAGTGATGAACACCACATTCGTGCGGCTTTCGAGAACCAACGCTCATCTACACAGAGTAGCATCACCTGGCATCAAGCCAGACCAGCAAATAGCTGATGGTCAGTTCCATACATGTGAGGCATCGCCCTACTTTTGGTCTTGATTACTCCATTGATTACAGAAATTCTGGGACGGGAGGAGGAGATGCTAATATTTTCGAAACTTGTACATTGCTCTTATCTTTTACAAACTTTGAGTTCCATGGCCAAATGGCAGATTAAAAATATCTGATTTCAGTGGGAGCACTGGTTCTTTTTGCTGTGTTTGCATTTTAGAAAAAACAAAACACTACCTGAGGTCGGTCCTTCAGCATCTCTAAAATATACAACATCACTTTTTGTAATAGTGTCACATGTGTCAGACAGGACTACAGCAATCCACTGTATTAAAAATATATATTATACTTTCTAAGTAATGGTCAGAGAGGGGCTTGCCAATTGTGATACCTTGTTTTGGCACCAAACTCTTCGTAAGTTCTCTGGAAAATAAATAGATGTCCAGTTTGGAGAGTTCAGAAAACAACACAGTGATAGAAAACATTGTTAAACTGCGTGATGATGATGAAAAGAAATCCACAGATATTCTGCAACAGGAGCTTAAATTCACAGCTTGCATCTTCCTGAGGGTGTGAAAGTTACTTTTTGTTGATTTCTGACCTCTTGTATGCAAGTTGTTTTTTTTGGAATCAATCTGTTGAGCATCATCGTAACGGACTACGAATTGAAAATCTGCAAGACAGGAAGTTTCTCCTCTAAATCAGCCCATTCAAATATCAAGCAAATATCACACAGACTGCTGCAGTTGGGCTAAATACTGAAGGATGAAACAAAAGAGACAGAAAAGTGAGAGGAAATGAGACGGATTCAGAGTGAGACACATGCAGATTAATATTCCATTCACGTTCAGGATAATCAAATATTCCCTTAATGAGCTGGCATATGTAAGTACCACCACATGTACAGTATGATAATGGAATATGCCCATATCCTGAATATGAAAATCGTGTGGAAACTAGCTGGAATATGGTGATATTAACAGGCATTATCTAGGATATAAAAACCAACAGCACAGGAACTGCTTCTATAATCAGTGCATTCAACACAGCAGGAAAACTAAAGGTATCTCTATGTGGTTAAACCAAAGCAGCTTATGGTCTTGTGTGAAAGGCCGTATCCCAACTATGATGTGGTAAGGCTAATGGTTTTGGAATATTAATGTGTGTAAACGCACCAACAGAGAAACAAGAAAAGGGGGTTGGAATGTGAAACGTACCCAGCAGTTAATCGCTCTCTTCCGGACCTGAAACAACATCAAACGATACTGCACTTTTTTAAAATCTTTTTCCTGAGACGCACATACAACCCTGAATGTGAAGCTTTACACAGACAAACTCGGTTTGGGTCGTTACGTTACTGTTTCTTGTCTTCCTGTTTATTTTATCCAAATGAGGTAACTTCATACTCTCGTCAACTTTGACAGACTTCATGGAGTGCTTGCTTGCAGCAATTTGGTTTCAATTTTTGAATTTTGCTCTTAAGGTTTTTTTTCGCCTGAACTTTGGATTTTCGCATTAAGATCTGGCCACCTGCAGCTTTAGAAGCAACAGGTCTGGGCCACTAGAGTATAACTGCTTCTGGACAGGTGACCCGAGCTACCAAAAACAGAAACAAGTTGAGGTCCAGAGGAACTTTTGCGAAGGAGAACGTGTTGGTCGCCTAAACACAATGTTATCGCACCAGAAACTGTGTTTTGCAGAGTGTGCAATGTGTTGGTTTTTTTTGTCCTCAAAAACAACATCTGTTAGTTGAACTGTTTTCAATGCGAGGTCTGGACGTTTGCGAGCTAAAAAGAGTCCTTTGGAGGCTAATGTCCTGCAGGTTACAGCAGACTCTCAATCTGCACATGGCAACAGTTTCCATCTTTCAGCACATTCAGCAGTTTTCAAAGTATTTGTGTTTTTGTGGATGCACTTCCTGTCGTTCACCCCCTGTTGTCAACAGCAACAGGCAGCAGAGGGACGGCTGCTTCGCTCCTCTCGGCCTCGCCGCCATCTTTCGGCTCGTTCATCATATTCTTCCTGGCTTGGTAGCCGGCTAGTTTCTTCTTCTTCTCTTCTTCCTCACTTGTATCTAAATCGGGCCTCGGCAGAGGTGGGAACTCCCGGCAGTACGGCAGCGGTAAGCAAGGCACCAGATGCACCTCGCCGCTTTCATTCATGAGCTGAACACAGGTGTAGAAATCCTGCTGCGAGCGACTGGTGGGGACAGTGGTGGCGTCAAGAGCGGGGACAGAGTTAGGATGTCCCATCATGGTGTAGTCCGTCCCCGGCAGCGTAATGATCTCGGGCCTTGGCCACAGGGAGGGCACGTCCAGCAACGGAGCGAAGGCTTCGGGAGGCGAGGAGTAGTAGGGCAACAGGCTCTGCAGGTACGGTGTCGGGTTTTGGGTTGTAAGCTGATGATGATTGGTCGCAGGCGTCAGGTCACATGGAACCATTAAGGCGTCCTTCTTCCTGTCTGTGAGGTTGGCCGGGATGCTGCAGTCCCTCGGCGTGCTGAGATATACGTCGTTGGCTCTGACCTGGTCCCAGACTTCCTCAGTGTAGTTTGGAGATTTGTAGCCGTGGAAGTTACTGAAGTGACGGTTGATTTCATCCAGGTTTCCCTTCTGAGGAAGGACGTCAGAGGTGCAAGGGATGGAAAAGAGGGAGAGGAAGAAAAGAGAAAAGGCAGAATGAACGACGAGCCATAAAAAGAAAGAGGCAAGACAGAGCAAAGTGCGGGGAATATGGAGGACAACAGTAAGGGCAGGCCCCGGCAGAGAGACAATAAAATAAAAACAGATGAGGGACACATAGAAGAAATAAGAAAAGAGACGATGTGAGAAGAAGGAAATCAAGGGAGGAAAAAGAGGGAGAGACAAGTGAGGAAGTAGAAACAGGCAGGGAACAAAAATGGGAGAAGGATGGAAAAGGAGAAAAGGAAAACCAGAAACAGGTAGAGTAGGAAGGAGGAAGATAAGGAAGAAATTTTAAGTATGCAAAGAAGATGGGAAGATGAAGAGTAGAAGGAGAAAAATAATACAGTGAGAGATTTGGAGAGATACGTACAGGATGGAAAAGTAGGAGGACAAGGAAGTGAAAAACAGAGAAAGAGGGAAGAGTTAAGAAAGGGTGAGGGAAAAAGCAAAAATATAAAGTGAAGAAAAAGGAGGAAAATACAAGCAAAATGCAGGAAGAGAAAGAAGGACGAAGAAAAAAGACAAAAAGAGCAGGAGAAAGGGGGAAAACAGGTTGTAAAAAGTACAGAGAGAAAAGAGGGAGTATAAAAGGAAAAGTAGTGAAGGAGGAGGAGAACAAAATGAACAACAGCGAGACGAGGAGGGAGGAGAGAAAGAAAAAATGGAATTAAGAAAGAAACGCAGATAAAAAAGGAGGAAGAAAAGGAAGAGGCAGAAGAGACCGAAGGGTTTTTAGGCAAAGAAGCAAGAGAGCAGGCGAAAGGAGTCGGGGAGAGAAAACAGAACGTGATATACAAGAAATAAAAAGAAAGAGGAGGGAGAACGAAGGAAAAAGTAGGGTAAGAGAGCAGGCAATGACAGGTGGAGGTGACTTCAGAAGCAAGACAGACGTCTCATTGGCAGATAATCGGTTCAGACCAGCCTTAAATCGGGAACACCCCCTCAAATGTGGGAGGGTGAATTTGACCCAGCTAAATCTGCCCAATTAGCCTCCGGTGTGGGGCCAGCATTACCTTCAGGAGCAGTGGGTCAATGCCGATGATCCGCGGCTTGGGAATTGGCGGCAGGAAGTACTCTTTTATCCTGAGGTGAAGAAACATAAAGAGAGGGGGCTTGAAACACACAACCCCTGCATCCACTGGCTAAATCAACACACAGCAGCCACAGTATCTCCTACCTCTTGCTCTGTGGAATAACACCGAAGGCGATAACCAGCAGAGCCGTGACGCCGACGCCCATCACCAGGATCAGCACCAGCACTTTTCCTGCTCAGAGAAGGTTTTATTAGAGTCACCGCCCCTCCCCTGTCCTCCCCCTTCCTCCCCCGCAGCTTGAAAAGAAAATGCCTCTTATTCTTTTATCTGCTTTTTGTTGAGGTGTTAGCCAGCTTTTCTCCTGCTGAATATGCAGAATAATCCCCAGCTCCACATCAGCAACGACTGCTTGCGTGAGAAACACCTCCGGGACTCTAAGGGAAACGGCTTAGCTTCTCTAATTCATATCTGGAAAGACTCTGTGGGCATTTTCAGGTTTAACCAGGGCTGTGCGGTAGATGACTGGCACACTTCTCGTCCCTCCCGCACCTGACTGGACGAAAACGCACCCCTCGCCGGGCTTTGCTTCCCGATTTATGTGTGTTTAAGTGTGAAAAGAAAAACCCCGAGTCCAAAAGTTTATCGCCTTGGGACACTTGACCGGAAAACAAACAAAAAGATAAAATCCCCACATAAAAGTGTAAAAGGAGTATCGAAGGCCACTGCCAGAATAAAATACGTCTGACGTTTCGCCGATGATATCAAAATATTTGGAAAGAAATTGCTTCAATTTAGAAAATGGAAAAAAAGGTCATAATTTTTCATGAAATAAAGTTATAATCATATGAAAAAAGCCGTAATATTTTGAGAATAGAGACTTGATATTTCAAGAACTACTTTGGGATGTTTCCCCGTGTCGGCCTACCTGCCGGCGGCCTGCCGGGGATGCTCATTAAGAGCGCGGGGCTCCATTTGCTCCACAGGCCGTAGTTCCGTGACCGGCAGCGGACTCTGATCACGTAGTCGCCGACGGGGAGGCCGAGCAGCTCCACGTGGGGCTCGCTTAGAGGGTGTTTCACCTGCCGACAACAAACACACGCATCCGGTTAGACGCGCCCAGCGAGCACTTTACCAGGAACACGACTTCCTTCCTGTACCTTCCAGTTGTCGGGCTCGGTGACGCGTCTGTACTGCAGCTCGTACACCAGCGTGATCCAGCCGTACTTCAGGTCTGAGGGCACCGGGTACGTCCAGGACAGCAGAACGTTGTGGCCCATTTCATCCCCGCCGGCGACTCTCAGTGCGTAGGTCAGGTTGACCGGAGCTTCGGTCTGAACTGTGGACCCCACACACACACACACACACACCGGGGTGTGAAATGTTACCGGGATGGTTGAAGAGGGAAACTCCAGCTTCAGGCTCAGGATTTTCTTGTCTTTTAATCAGCATTTCAACATTTTTCCAAACCCAGAATGCAGTTTTTATTTTTCCTTTTGAATATATTCTCTGTTATCGTGTTGAATCACTGTTAATTCACACATGTAAACAATCGAGAACTTCACCAGACATTCTGTTCAAAATCTCTCACCAAAGCCGTGGAGGCTATAATGAGATCGCTTTCTCTGTTGTTCATGCGGCAGAGAAAACCTTCACTCTTGTAGCCTCCCGGGGCTCATTTATTTTGACCCATTTTGAACATGTCACAATGTTTATTTCAGGACCCTTTATTCCCAAACCCACTGTAACGCTAACGCTCCGGGATGTCACTGTCACTCCTGAACGTTGACCTTGGGTGCTTTCTTTTTCTCTTTCTTTTACAGTCGCTCACCATATGGGCGATCAGGGTCAAATCCACATTATCGCTCATCGTCCAAAATGTCCGCTCGCTTTCCGCAGCTTCTTCCGTCACGGTCTCAGTCATCCAGGGGTGCGCTGAACCCAGAACACCGCGTCATGTATTGTGCTGAACCTCGGGCTGATTTGATCTTCACAGAGCAGAATGCGATCCTCTGCGCGAGTGTTGAAACAGCGAATCGGTAAGTCTATCTTCAGAAGCTTCACTCGCAACAGTTTTGATAACAGAACCCACCGAATCACATCGATACGCGTTTCGTCTGTGTGTGTTCAGATTCGACTCTGACTTTCTAAAATGCCATACGGCTCAGGGAGTTTTATCGCCAAGGAGCACAGTGAATATTTCACATTTCAATATTACACATCTTGCTGTACCGCGTCATTCAGCCCTAATGTGGAGTCTTTAACGCGCCGAAACAAATACAGATCGACGAGAAGTCGATTTTTTCGCGAGTAGCATCTATTGACTCCGCTGGTTCGCATTAACGGGGATTCGACTGCCTGCGAACACAAAGCAAGCGGTTGAAATCCTCGTCGTGCAAACGCATCCTCTCTCCAGGGGCAGGATGGGTTGAAGCCAGCCCATTCACGTGTTCACAGTACTTATTCTACGCTTGATTGCGCTGCTTTGACTTTTGCTGATGCAGAACTTATTCATTTGATCAGCCAAGGATGCCCTTTTCTGGGTATACTACTGCTAAGAAATACATTATACAGTTTTGGTTTCGGTCGGATTTTAACATACAGAAACACTGACTTGCTGAATTTGTTGGATACTGCAGTTATCTGCACCGCCCTTTCCATTTCATCCCCTCTCCTACATTTTATTTTTCCAAGTTGTCGTTTTTACATCGCTACTGTTGAGCCTGTGCAGCATATTTGGCCGCTGTGTGGATAATCCAATAAATAACTGGTCACAAAAAAGAAAATGAAATCCCTGACTTTAGAAGAAGTCCGCACCAAAAACTGATCGAATGTTCCTTGGTCTCATTTTGCAACGTTTTTGCGACGTACTGCTAAATAAACATGCAAAAACTTCCATCCCCAGGCGTCCTTACCTATGTCTGCCACGTCCAGGCAGTGCTCCTGGGAGGTGTAGTTCTTATGGGTGGTGATGGCGGTCACGTTCATACAGTAGATCTTCCATATGGACGTGTGGCTGCTGTCGAAGTGGCAGCTGTTGGGACCGGCAGTCACATAGTCTGGACATTCATGTCTGGGCCCCTCACTGTGAACGTCAAAGGCAAAGAAATGTTTTGATGAACCACAACCTATGAAGATATTTCCAGTTTGGATATAAGACTTTGCCCAGTCTCCCTCACCCCTCCCTTATTTCAACGTGTTAATTTGCATTGCCAATGTAACCTTTTAAAAAAGTGATTTTTATCTCCATTTTTCATTTGTACCCTTTGGATTTTGACACGTATTGTTTGTCTCATTTAAAGGATTTACGACAGTATGACACAGAATATGTTCAATTTAGTTTTACTTTCCTGAATAAAGAAAAAGGAAAAAGCGGCTTTTGTATTACCCTGTTCTTTTTATTAGGTGGCAACAATAGCTTTAATATTCTGAATTAGCTAGAACTGCTGTTGCAATGCTTTTAACGTGTGAAAAATGTTGGTTTTAAGCCCCAATGGGACTCCGTGGCTGAAATGCTTCAGATTTGTTGTACTTTTCTTATTTTGACTCTTATGAAGTGAGATAAAATTGAAACACCACCTCCTCACAGCGTGTGAATTCGCTGACAGGCCGTATGGATGGATAAACTGAATGTGTTTTTGTTGGTCTGTGTGTGGACCGTGTCTACGGAAAAATCTTGACACCGATGCCAAGGCTGGATTAGCAACTAAAATGGGCAACTGGCCCAGGGAAAAAGCTGCAGGCTTTCTGTGTCAACTGGTTTGTGTTGATCTAATTTAACATTCGTGAAAATATCCCCAGTACAGCACAATAGTAACGGACAGCGTGAACCAGGTCCTGCATTTATCACTTTACCCTGAGAGCCTGTCTGACCGGAGGGTTTAGGTGTCAAAACCTAGTTTTAAGACTTCAGGTCTGTGCCCCCCGTGTTGCACATTCCCAAATGAATGTGTTAAATTACCACGCAGCAAATGTGGGACCAGCTTGCCCTGGGGCCCCATAGCAGGTTAATGCAGCCATGTCAGCTTAGATTTTCTCATTGTATTGATTCATTTACCCGCATGTGTCTGCAGTTACATTTTGATCAAATTTGATCCAAATATTTTACATTTTGGTCTAAATTCTAAGGCAAATACTAAATTCATTTATCATTTTGTCATCCTATTTTTAAAAAAGAAACAAACAAAACAGTCAAATCTAAAGATACTTAGCGTAAAAAATATGTTGTTCAGCCTCCGAACTCCTCTTTGTTAAAACCCACAAACTCTGAGAAACAACGCTGAGGTCATGCGTGTGACCCTGCACACTTTAAACGTTACTCGTTTTTCAAACCGTTCATTTATTCCCCACTGTTTTTGTCACTTTTGCTCACATAATTCTAGATTTACAGCTGTGGTTGCAAACACAAAAACCCCTGCCACAATCCACGGAGCCGCGGGTGATGATGCCTTGTCGGATCAAAAGGCGCAGTCCAGTCCGTCCTGACTAGCGGGAGCAGTTTCTTCGCTGTGCGCGAAGAACGTGGGCCGGCCGGCATCTGCATGAGGCCATGTTGAGGCTGCACTCGGGATTTTTTTTGGGGATGCTCCGAAATATCGACGCGTTAAAAGCTTCACGCTGAAGTGGAGCGCGACAAAATCAAACTGGATTTAAAAAGCAGAGGTCACATGACCCGGAAAATGTTGATCTGGGGCTGTTTTTCCCAGTTTGGGCCTCTTGGCTCCAGTGGAGGGAGATGTCAACGCTCCAGCGGTCATACGGCCTCTAGTTGGACCTTTTGTGTGGAGAGCACTCAGGAGCCACAGTCACAAGTCTGAACCCTTTCTGTGTCGCAGCCGTCGCAGTGACGCGAGGATCCTAAAATGCTTCACACAGATAGAACCGGGAGGAGTTAGAGCTTCCGAACTGTGCAGAATTAGTCCCGAGGTTGTGTGAAGACCGAGCCCAGCACAGACCAAAACACACCTGAAGCAGTTCTACGGAGGCCAAAGGGTCGGATTTTAAAGGGTTGAATGTGAAACGATCATGGGATGTATAAAACAAGAGCAGCGTGAGACGGTAAACAGAGTCTCAATGTCTGTAGGTTTGAATTATAACACATTTCTTGAATTTCCTGTGGGAATCTAATATAATACAGAGATGTGTTATTCAATACCTGTTCAATACATTGCTCATTCATCTTCAAATTGCCCTTACCAACATCTGTCCAGGGCAGTTTTCTTAACGTGGAGCCTTAGACCCGAGTTTTCAAACTGAACTGTTACGGACTGTAAGCGCACTACGCCACTTGACGTGCGGCTTAAATTCACCCTTCGTTTAGCGCGTAAAAGCGCAAACACTTAAGCTGTCAGAATAAATGCGCAGCGGTGAAAAGTATTTCCATGTGAAAATCACATAATAAAGCAAATGCTCCAGAACAGGGACATGGCGCAGCCTACTTAAGACGATAAAGTTGAAGTTGAAGTGAAAGAAAAACAATCCCTGTGAGTGTGGTGCACGTACTTTTTGGAGTAGGTGAGGACGTAGGCGACCTCCTCGCCGTCTGTCAGGTTGTCGAGCGGATGCCACCAGCAGGTGAAGTCCTCCATGTTGGGCGAGCGGCAGTAGTAGACGTGAGGCGTCGCTGTCACGGCGGCCTCCTCTGTGGAAACCGCAAAGGCGAGTCAGTGCGGGCTGACGCCGCCGAGTGCTGACGTGTGTTTTCATGCATGTGCAAGGTCAGACACGGGTGGACTTACAGACAGGTGAGAGGTGGGCTTTCTCTTTATCCCTCACATTTTCTGGCCGCCAGCTCTCACCCGCTGGACTTGAATCGCACACCGTCATGCAACACATTTTATTTTCTCAGTTTTGAAAGGTTAAAGCTTAACAAAAGAACACAATAACACCAGCTGCGTCCTCTTGTCTTCCTACCAGCCCTTTTATTCTAAAGCTCTTTAGCTTTACTGAGGAGGAGATTATCACTGTAACTCGGGTTTTATCCTGCTCTTTAATTGAAATAATTGCTAAGTACAGTGTGTTGGCTTACAAGATAAACCTGAGGGGTCACAAGACGATTGACTTACTAGGAAAGGAGAGAAAAAAAAAAAAAAGGGAAGGAAAGATTGAAACACAGTGGAAACACAGTAAAATATCATCTTATCTGTTAAAGGCGCGACACCTCAGGCAGAGACAACGTTTTTTCATGCACTGGTCAATTAGGAGATTTCGTCTCCTTTCAGACTAGTGGAAGGAAAAAGCACAAAATACACATGTAGGTGTTTATTTTTTCTACCCTGTGTCTATTTGCATCAGTGGACTTTTTCCTAAAAAGCACCATGTCCTCACACGTGTCGTGGTAAAGCTCCTTCCCCCCCGCACAACGTTCATGGGATCCCAACACGCTCGTTTCCTTTGTGTCGGCCGCAATATCATAAATAGTGGTTTCCACTGAAAATGTGTGAAATTTTACAATACGTTTCTTTAAAGGCTGTTTTCTCTCATGCTCTGAGCCAGAAATCCCCACTCCAGTGGCACACCGAACTTTCCAGTTTTATTCCTGTCTATGTCCTGAAGGACCTTGGTCATATATCATTCATAGCCTGATTTATGTGACATTTATTTCCTAAAAACATGGGGAAAATTGTTTTGCTTTGTTTGTTTTTTTTTACAGCTGCTGACAGTATTTTCTGATTTATGGAGCGATGAAAAAGAGACATCCAAAGCGCCCTCTGTAAAAACCTTTGGCTCAACCAGGTTCGGTTGCTTTATCCAGTGTTCAGATCTCTGTTCTGGAAATTTCTGATTTATTTATTTAGCCCTCATGTAAGCAATCGGCTGGGGAGGTCTCCTGGTGATAAAAGTTGGTTCAATTTTTACCCTACACATCAGACTCTTTCTGATCAAGTGCTTGTGGGTGCATTGTTCCATTGTGTTTCTGGTATGAAAAATAGGACGAACATGGATCTGGTTCTCTACCTCAGTATCCTGGCCAAAGCAAGTCGATGGCACAGAAAATACGTGAAACAGCACATTTTTTCACTTTAGATTGTCCAAAATCGACAGAATTTAAACTGGCTTTTCCGCTGCCTGGCGGCTTTTATAATGTAAATCCAGGGGTTTTTTTCCCGGCGTCCTCCTTTGTGCACAGAGCAGCCACTAACCCGCTGCACTACGAAGGCCTGTGGAGGTGAGGAGATGAATCAAACTCTCTCCGCAGAGAGAGCACAGACACCTGCTGCCTCTGAGGGCAGACGGGACATCAAGTGCCCACAAGTCGTAGTTTTCGGCAGATGCAATCTCCCAACCCGCCACAAACCCTGGATCCCCACCGTCCTCATTAATGCTTCTACTTACAGGGACAACGGCAACATTTCGTATCATATTTCTTATTATTCTACAGCTACACTGGTGAGTAGCAGCTGCGGGGTCCGTTTCTCTATCATCACGTGCGTTCTGCACAATCTGAACGCAGTGCAGCCACAGCCCCCATACAAATATATATGGAGATCTCCATGTGGTGATGCCCTCCGCAGTCAGTCAGTCTTGACACTGGCAGACATGGGTCCAGTTAGTTTTGTGGAAAGCGGTCTGTCCTTCTTTCATCATGTTTTATATCAGGAAGATCTTTCTCCTTCAAAAAAAAAAAAGGAAAAAGAAAAGAAAAAAAAGAAAAAGCTGAAAAATGACTGAGAAGGAAATGACTGGAAAATGGAGAAGTAATAAAATGGCCATTGAGTCACAATGTCAGGCCAGTAACACACACACACACACACACACACACACACACACAGTCCATTATCTAATTCATCTCTGTTTGATGGACTGTTGGTCCCATGAATGTGATTTAGAGCAGCAGTGGAAAATTGATTGGCGTCTGAAAACAGCAGGAAGTAAGAACAACGCTGCCTACACAGACCAACATGCTGTTTTTGCTGGGGGAAAAAAAAGAAAAGAAAAAAGACACAAAAACCCGTCATTAGAGGCAAAGTCTCTGAACGCTTCTCGTCCGAACAGAGATATTTTATAAACATTATTTTATGTAAGCATTAAACCATGAGGCAAAAAGATGAGTTTCCCCATAAAATCTGATGCTTTACAACTGTATGGTTGTAACTGCTGGCCCTCATAGAGAACAGTTCAAAATCTGTTACGAATGACAGCATATTAGCTGGAATGCTTTACATCCTTTGTTTATTAAGGTTTATCCAGTCAAAGGCCCCTTATACGAGAACTGAAGCCCCGTCAGTTTACTCAGTGTAAGTAGAGGAGGTCTGACCGAAGCATCGGTGGATAAACATCCTCGTACAATATAGGGTTTTATTTGTCTTTAGTCCGTCGGTGCAGTAAAACAGATGTGACAGATGTGTTTAACTTTATAAATAAAATGTTAGTTTTCCCTTAAGAGGGAAAAAGTGAGGCGCTTTCCTGCAGATGAAACACTGGACTCCAATAGTGGGAGTTTGTTCACCATTCTTTGGCTTAACTGAGACATGTTTTCAACAGGAGGATTGTAAAACAGATAGATGGAGGAGAAAAAAAAAAAAAAAGGGGGGAAAAATATGAAGAGATTACAGACGGAAACATTTTCAAAAAAGGCACCTGCTTCTTTCAAATATGTCTTAGGCCAGTGAAGTTTCTTTCAAATTCACTCTCAGGGTTTTTCTTGTTTTCCGGTTCGTTTCAGCCCCGCACCTGCATTTGCACGGAATCTTTTTTGCATATAAATGTTGAGAGTTTGCAGCCGAATGCCCAGAGCGCATGCCGCATAACTGCAACGTCCAGAGTTCCACTCAGGCCGGGGACCCTTCTGATGCGCGCCACACCCCTCCTCTCCCCTTGTTTCCCTGTCTCAGCTCTGCCATCTAACTGTCAACATCAGGTTTGTGTCGTATTTATTCTTGAGACTTCATGTTACACGTACGCCACTGCAAAGGCTTCGAGTCCTGCTTCTCATGTAAAAGGAAATAAAAGAACATTAAAACGGCAAAACATCATGTGCCCTCGAGAGATCGTAGCAGTCAGAGGCCAGCGGTAATCCATCAGAGAATGCATGGAGCTGCAGTCTGGGGGCAGCAGGGAAACAAACGCCTGTTGTGGTTGCTGTAAGGAGCTCAGTGAGCCACGCTGCAGGGATCTTCTAATCAACAACCTCCACTTCCCAGAAATAAAACAATAAAGGGCGCACGCTGGCCACAAAGAGAGCCGGAGAAATGTACACCTGCAGCGAATCAGACCGGCCCCGGCACGGCAGATTTACGGCAGGTGCTGCGCAGCGTTTACGGTCCGGTTCATTTTTAAAAAGGGAATTAAGTTTGAGTTTAATTGAATCAAGGCGTCATGTGGACATAATGTAACGGGACAGAGAATTAAAATATCTTTCCTCATGTAAGAGGAAAGATATTTTCAACCAGTTGAATAATAAAAAAGGACCATGCCACAGTTTCCAGCCCTTCACATAGGTGTAACCACTGCGACATTTTAAGGGCTCAAGGGCAGGGAAGAGCATTTGTTACTGGTTTTTAAAGACCGCACACTGGCTTGCAGGCAGCTAACTCGTAACTCTGATGCAAACCTTTCCATTTCAGTTAAGACTTTCACTTTCGATAAAATCCAACAGCCGCAGGGTCTGAAATTTGTTGTAACTACCACAGGTGTTTCAGATCAAAGTTCTGAGAGGGGTCGACGTGGAGAGTCCCCAGAGAGGCACTTGATAGCCAAGAAATCCCCGCAACAAAAACATGCCCGTGTATCCAGAGAGGACCAGAGAGCGTCACACCTGACAGACACCTGCACGCTCACACTCAAAGTGAGCACACGACTGCACTGAAGAGTCCCTCGGAGGCCGCGCTGTGGCACATCTGGAGGTGGTCCAACCTGCGTCGTACTCAAATATCAGCCAGGTGCAAGTTCGTTTAAGAAAAAAAAGAAAGAAAAGAAGCCGATGCTAAAAGCTCTACCTACCCACTGTGCACACTGAGATCCCATCAGAGAGCAGGCAGAACCAAAGATGATCATATCATAATTACCAGCTGTAAAGGCTCGTCATCCAACGCTACTACCCAGAAAGCATTTCCTGATCCAGGTCGTAGCTGGGATGTGACACGCATGCAAAAAGATTTCCCCTCGATGCCGGTCTGCGGTGCGACGACACGCGTTTTTTTTTCATCCTGAAAAATACGCATCGTTTGTGTCAGTGCGGCGTTTTCAGGCCCATTCTGTGTTGTGATCTGTGAGGACAGAGCGGTGCTGACAACATCTGGAAAGTGAGACGGCTGCTGAGGATTTCATTTCCTTGCTTCTTTCTGGTCAGAATCCAGTTTTCCCTTTTTAAGACTTTTAAATCGGACACATTAACTGACAAAGTAACCACCTACCGAGGAGATTTATTGCGATTTTAGATCGACTTTATAGGATATAAGATTAGATTTATGGGATGATTTTCCCATCCTTACAATTTACGCGCCACAAATGAGACGGAAATGACCGAAGTCATGAGACGCTGCTGCTGTTTATCAGGAGACTGTTTTCTTTCGCTGATGTTGACGTAAACTCGGTCTGTGATTTGGTAACTCCTGCTGCGTGGCTCAGACGAAACGTTAAGGAAACGAGCCGAGGGCCGCACGGGCGCTTCATGTCCAAACAGAGACGGGCGGGGAGAGACGTCTGGTTATGAAGTAACGTGTCCGGTCACATCGACTAATTGGAAGCCAATTACACACAGTTTTCATGGTGAGAGGAGCGTAAATAACCTTTCACTTGGAACAAAAGCAGACAAATCTCAGTCAGAGCCAATCAAACATCAACCTGTCACGGACACACTGATTAAAAGTGTCCATCTCGCCGCAGTGTGCGCCGACAGTCGATCCGTGCGAAGCCCTCCGCCGTTTCTGTGCAAAGGCTCGGTCTGACTGCCGGATAAAACGCTCTGCGAAAAAAAAAGTGGACGGAGAAGGAGAAAGAGGAGGAGCAGAGAGAGAGAAAAGGTGACGGCATTAAAAGGAGAGAAGCCCTGCGGCAGAAAGACGGATGCGTTCACGAGTGTTTGAAAAAGAAAGGCAATGCCAGCAGGGCCGCCCTCAGCGCACCCTCACATCACAACTGCCCCTCACAAGCAGATTCAAAGCAGATTTAAAACACAGATGCACCGAGATTACGGCATCTTTTCCACCTCGGCCAAATGTCAAACAACAGGTGGATGGAAACAAGTGGCAGCCTCCCCCTGTGAGAGGTGTTTGTGTTACCGGATTCTTATTTGAGTTGTCGTTCGTAATATTCTGTATCCAGGTAGAAGTCGCTCTTTGTAACAGTGGGAGAACTTCGTCGCTTTTGGCCTCAAAATCGTATCAAGTTATGAAATGCAGCTTAATTATGTAGGGACCACGGCCACCGTATTTCTACCCATGATGGAGCCTCTCTTATGCCTATCACAGTGTAAAAATGCTGAAATGTCCAAACGTCCCGCAGTCTGATCAAAAAGCCCCAAACAGGGCCGGTACAGAGCGTGTCTGCGCAGGTCTAAGCTCGCCGCAGAAAGAGACAGAAATTCAGCAGTGAAGAAAAGTCAAGTGATAAAAGTTCTCAAAGCAGCAGGGCTGTGAGTCATCCTCCCAGCTGAGGTATAATTGAGCTGCCGACACATCCAGCTGAGCGTAAAGAAAATGAACGACACAGCTGGCGGCCGTCTGGGCCCGGTCCTGCCAGACGGCCGCTGCTAACGGCCACAGTGCTGTTTGCTTCTTTTACGGCCGACACAAACCTTTGTGAATGTCACTGCAGCACGTCCAGTGGAAAGTGGCCAAACCGATAGGTGAGTCTCCCTAAAGCGGAGATCAGCGCTGGGCATTAATTATCTCTACAATACATCTCACCGCCAGCAAAGTGCCCGACTCAGCCTGATCAAAGGCACTGATCAAGCACGCGGCCGTGACAGGTCAAACCTGTGACAGGGACTCAGCCACCGAACCGTTTCTTTTCACAGGAGTCCGCTAAAAAGCTGCGAGGAAAAGCGACCTGCACCAGCTGCTGTCTTGTCTCCGAATGTCCTACACCTGGTCCCTATGGACGGTCCACCTTAGTCCATCCCGATCCTGCAGCGGAGTCCCGGCCCCATCAGCAGATGGAAGCCTCTGTGTAGTTTTTGACCGTGACCTTTCTTTTGAGAATCAAGTCTCAAGGGGTTGTGCAGTCCTGCCTCCTCTGAGGAGCTGAGGAGCATCCCTTAAATCAGGTCTGTCCTTTCTAGTGCTGATCCTGGGAAGGTCATACGTGCGTCTATAATGGTCACTTCTTGATTTGAATGATTCGCTGTGTTCAGGGGGAAACCAGAAATCGATGTCACGCATTCGGTGCAAAACATTGCTGCTCAGCTTTTAACATCAGGCAGGATAACGTAACTTCTGGTTACCAGTCTTTTTAGGAGTTGATTTCGAGATCTTACTGATCATTTTAAAGCGCTTTATGTCTTGGTTCCTGGTTACATTGCTGAACTGCGGCGGCCGTGCGAGCCAGGCTGCAGCCTCGGATCCTCGGGCAGGACCGTGACCCAGGGTGACCAAGCTTTTTCTGTCTAATGTCATTTCTATTTATATTTGGGTCATTTCTACCAATTTTCTTTCTCTTCTTTTTTGATTTGTTTGAATATTTTCTTCTGTGAAACCCTTTGTAAGATTGTTTCAAATGGTGCTATATAAATAAAGTTTGTTGTTATTATTATACTGGTGCACCAACAGCATAAACACAGAAGCATTTTCCTCCACTTGTTTTTCCGCACCCTGCGACGTGTCTTCCATCATTTCAATCCATGAACCGTAAAACGAAAGTGACTCTAATATTTAAAACTAAACCAAAACATATTGTTTGTCACATAAAACGAAGAACAGACCTCCTGGTGAAACTGATTAAAAGATAATCCATTTGGAAATTGTGTTACTGAATTGTGTTACAGCTGAGCAAGAACTGGAGGCTTTTATCATGACAAAGACAAGACTGTGGGGGAAGGAAATCCACATGCTGTGAGAGGACAAGTCCGCTTTGGACTTGTGGCCCCGATGAGTCCAGCCATGAGCTCTTAAGATGTAAGAGTAGGCTGTTAGTATGTCGCCAAAGAGACAAAACCTCATCTAGTGTCAGCCAAGCAAGATGCAGGGTCAGTGCCGGGTTGGAGTTCAGTAACAACATCTGGAGTTGGTCATTTGGTTTTGATTTAGGGCATCATGAGAACACAATTAACACATGCAATGACGTCCTGTCATGTAACGCTACGACGAGGACCCCGAACACACTGCTCAGAAGATCAGGCCTGAGGAGGAAGGCTGGGAAAATGATTCCTGCAGGTTTCTTCAAAAACTTCCACACAAGTCTCTTGAAAAGAGTGGAGCCATGATTAGATTTTTTTTTGCACAGCTCTGGAGGATTCTGTGTAACTTTCTTTTTTAGTTTTCTGCATTGTTTTCTGGGATTGATAAATATATACTTTTTGCCCACAAATGTCTGGTTTCACTGGAATTTAAGTTTAAAAAGTAACATTCACGTCCTCAGACTCACCGTGGTCGTGTCTGTCTTTATAAGTGACGTCCTGAGCGACAATCCAGCTGCAGCCCACCAGAGGAAGCAGACAGAGCAGCCGCCACAGCATCCTGCCGCCTTCTGTCAACCTGTCAACGACCCAGAGAAAGGTGGAAATTTAGACTTTGAAGGGCAACGGCGCGATCGCCCGGCAGCTCGGAGTCCGGAGACTGAGCAGCAGCGACGCAGCATCGCTTCCCCTCATTCCTCCTCACTTCCTCCTCTCTAACAAGGACGCCACTGCCTCGACAAATATCGCCTGAGGAGTGCATGCTTTCTGAAAAATGACACCATTCGTTCGCTTTAAAACAAAGTAGATAACGGAGGGGTTAATTCAAACTTTTAACCGGACTTCAGGACAACTCAATTCCCACAGTCGTACAACAGCAGTGAAAAAAGACCTAGAATCTGTCACATCACAATGGAAAAATGGTCAATCGGTACAGAAATCTATGACCGACAACATCAAAATGAAATCATTGAATTATTCCGCTGTTATTTTCAATCTGGGAGCACATGATGTACAAAAAACACGATGATGCAAAAAATGGAAGCAGTATTACGACGGACAAACAGATGTGAGGCCTTATTTTGTCTTATAATTGTTCTTGTGATTATTAGTTTATTCACTTAAAGATAAAAATAGGAAAACATTTTTCCACTTTTGATGCCTACCGAAAATAAAAAAATAAATCTTGATCCGTGTTTTGTTTTCCATTTCCCAGACTGAATGAAACGGACGGAACAAAGGCCGAGCTCCGCTGACAGATTACTCTCAGCGTCACACCGCCACAACGACAACGGTGAGACCGAGCGCGACACTGACATTTTGCATTTCCCAACCGTTAGAAATTGTGAAACCTAAACCTGGATATTAAACTGCAATCACGACCACTGTGTTTAAAATTTTGAATTACGTCCAGATTTGAGCTCAATAAAAAGTCCAAACGCTTTAAAATGGAAGATGATTATATTGTTGCGGGCGGTAAAGGTGAGTAGAGGTGAGTCTAACCTGAATTATTTTACACACTATACCTACAACTGTAAAGACTCAGAACTAGTGGATTACATTTTGTATCAATAAGTTGAATCCGCAAAGTAACTAGTAACTAAAGCTGTCTGATAAATGTCGTTGAGCAAAAGAAGAATATTTATGTATTTGAAATGTCGTGGAGGAGAAGTATAAAGTAACATAAACTAGAAATACTCAAGCACCTCAAATCTGTACTTCAGTACGGTACAGGAGTGAATATACTTAGTTACTTTCTACCACTGCTAATTTCTTCTTCTCCTCTCCCTATTTGTGTGTGTAACAGCGAGGATATTTTCACCATCGGTGGATTCTTGAACTCCGTTATCTCAGCACGTAAACGGCTTTGAGGAGGGCAGGGTCCTAGCGGCACTTAATAAAAAGAAACGTTAAGGAATAAACGTGGTTATGATCGTGACAGTTGTGCTGCATTTCAAGGCCCAGTCATACGGTGACACCACACGCATCTCATTCAAAGTGCAACATCATTGGTCTTCTGCTCATCGGACCCAGAGGGCGCCGGGGTGTAAGGGTCCGCTGAAAGCTCATTACGCCAAATCAGCTTAGTCCAGTGAACTGCTCTGTCGGAGATTACTGAGCACGTGCAGCACGTCAGGCCAGTCTTCAGGAGTCACTGACACACATAGATCGCAGAAGGGTTATTTTTCTGTCGGTTAATCGAAACTTTCTGCAGAGGTGCAGGTTATCGGGGATTCGTTTAAAAATCACACCTCACGCGTTGCAAAACGACAGTAGAGAATATGAACTAGACGTAAACTGAAGTCTTAGATCGCCATCCCTCGATCTAAGTTTAAATTTCTGGCTCACCTGCCAAAAACCTACCAGCCGTGGATCATTTTAATCTCCATGAACAGCTACACACAGACCTTGTCCACTGCAGGACGTTTTCCAGGAACCCTCTAAAAACCCTAAGAACAGGAACCTTACCTCGGAAGCCTGGAGAAACAAGGGTCTAAATTTAGTTCCCAAACCCAAAAAAGTCCCTGCTGTGAAGGTAGGACTCTGCTGGTCCAGGAACTATCAGGGTCAGGTTGCCTGCCATATCAACCAGGACTACATAGAACCCTTTCCCACTGCAGAACTTTACCAGGAACCAAGAAAGCTTTGTAGGAACCCAGGAGCTTGAAAATGAAGGCCTAAATCTAGATCCTGAACCTGAAGGTGGGACTTTCTGATGGCCCAGGTGACGCTATCAGGGTCAGCCCAGCTGCCAGAAAACTACCTGCCGTCAGTCAGCTAGCGCGATAACAAATAGCCCCTTTCAACCACAGGAACTTTTCCGGGAACCATTTTATGAGCTCAGGAACTTTAGCTGCAGTTTGGCTGGAATCACAAGGGTCTAAATCTAGTTCCTGGCCTGCTAGAACTCCTTTCTGATTGCCCCGGATCTATGGCGCTATCACGGGTTTTCTCCGCCGACAGTGACTGACCGGTCTCCACCACCATTTTAAAGACAACATCCTTTCACAACATCCACACTACGGTCACGACTTGCGCAGCGGTAAAACAACCTGCTGTCCACGTGTTCACCGAGCGTGGTACGCTTCGGTCTCCGGAGCTCGGCGGACGGTATTGCACCGCCGTGCTTCACCTCTACTGCGTCCCATTATGTTAGAGCTGCGGTTCAGAATTTTTAGAACGGGCTCGGCAGCGTCGGTGTCGACCGACTCGTTGTTACGAGCTCGGCTTCAGTTCAGGTGCAAGTTCTTTATCGACACACGCGGAAGCAAAACCTGGTCCTCCCGGGTTAGGGTTAGGGTGCAACGTGTTCGACGGACGAGACGCGCGTACGCCGAGCAGCAGAAGTGCTGACGTTGGAGACTGATTCGTCTCAGAGGGCGACTGATGTGAGTATATCAGAGTAAAAATGTGAACAGCGGACTCGCGTTGTGACTCTGCAGCTGGTGTCCATCACGGTGCGTCTGAATGAGCCTCTCGCTACGAGCATCAGAAAAAAAAAAAAAAGGAGCTCGGGTCAGGTACCTACGTCACCTCTGTGTCACGTCTCCCTCCTGTCCTGAGAATCCAATACACTCTGCTGGCTGGATCCCACCAAACAACGTCTCATTTACTGATTCAATTTGTGGATCTGATTAATCATCGTCTTTGACCTCGGTCTCACATGACTAGGTTCAAGCTTTTCTCTTCTTCTTCTTCTACTCCTCACTTTTATTTACTTTTATACTCATTGCCTTTTTTACTGCCCTTTTCTTTCTTTTCTTCTTCCTTTTCTTTTCTTCCTTCTATCCCTCCCTCCTTCTGTTTCTTATGTGTCCTTTATTTTATTCTTCTTTGCTTTTGCCCTTCCTTATACTATTCCTCCTTTCCTCTATCCTTCCTTATGTTTCTATTTCCTTCCCACATCCCCCCCTGCTTTGTTTTTCCCTTCTCGCTTCATTATCTCATTTCTCCATTTTTTCATCCTGACCTTTTATTTGACCTTTTCTCATTTCTTCTTTTGTATCTTTCTTTTCTTCATTATATTCTTCCTTCGTACTATCATTTTTTCCTTCTGGCTTTCCTTATCTCCTCTGTCAGCTGATCTGGATACAGTAGGTGTAAATCCAGAGTAATTTTAATGTGATCAATTTATCACATTTTACTGCGGACACCTTTACTTGTAACGGAGCTTTTCTCTACTGTCTTATTGCTTTGAGGATTTGAGGACAGGAACCAGACATAAAACAAGGTGAGAGAACAATTAAAGGCCTCATGTGAATGATCAAACGCGGAGACTCTGAAATGGTGGGAGCAATGAGGTCACATGGCAGCTTTGGGGTTTTAAAGTCTGCTCTTATGAGGGGCAGGACGACAGAACCGACATTCAAACAGCAGCAGCTCGGTCCTCGAGCGCTAAAACAACAATCACAGTGAATAATCCCTGCCTTGATCTCATGGGAGAGGCGGGGGATTAAAACAAGGGCTTGCTGGGTTTTATCTGGAAGCCTCGGCTCCTTCCACACCACAGGACGCTACGACACAATGACACAAGAATGACCGCCGCAAAAAGCCACTCACACTTCAAACTGAACACAGCAACGCCAGACCCACCACTCTAACTGCAGGTTTCTAATCCCTCAACATCTGCCGCTCAGATTGTCATTTGAGACAGGAGCTTGGATTTCGTACCGGCCCAGATCACGAGCCATGCGGGGTATTTAAGGCCCCGACAGCCACCTGCGGCTGATACTTGTGACAAAATAAGCGCGTTCGGTTTTCCCCTCTCGGATGCAGCTTAGTGGGTTGGCAGGGCATATCATCATCATCATCATCATCATCTTTTTCAGTCAAAGTCCAGGGGCCAGAAATATAAAAAGAAATATGCCCTCTGCTCATTAGATTTGGCTGCACGGTTGGTTCTGTGCAATAAATCTTAGCCTTTGTGAAAATGGCTGCACGGTTCTAATTCGAGCTCCCACGGTGAGAGACTGCGCATCAATTCCTCCCTGTTTGCTCCACCAACTTTTACATCTGAAGAAAAAAGCAATTTCACACATTTTCTACGGCAACATTAACAGAGCAGCCACAGTCATGCAGTGCTCTCGGTATTTGTCAGGCCTGCTAACTATCGTTAGCGGCGATACTTTAATCTCCTTCACGGTAATTCATAAATTAGACTTTTCTTCACGGCTAGATTCTAAAAACGGGTGTTCCAATGATTTATTGTTGCAAATCTGATTCTCCTAAAAAGACGCTGAAATTGAAGATCAGTCAAAAATAAAAAACACTGAGTCATACTGAAAAAAAACAACAAAAAACCAGACTGATGAATGGAAAATATTTATTAACGAGAGATTATTAAAACTGGAAATCATCACTAGTCCCACTCCTTCTGTTTTACCTGGTATTAAACAGCGTCACTATGACAGGTTTCAGTGGAACAACCGAAACGACAGCTCGTCAAACAGTTGTGCGTTTCATGTGGGAAGCGATGGGGGTGAGGTGTTTGTGAGCGTGAGCAGATTTCTGTCAGGCTTACTCTCCTCACCTCCGGGTCACTGGCTCATTCACGGCCCCCCATCACACAGAGATGATCTGAGAAGCCAGACGGGAAAGCCCCCGTACCAGCTTCACGCATGTGACTCCTTGGACCGAGAAGAGGCCTCTTTGAATGTCCTCACTGGTCTTTCTTCATCACGCTTTTTGGATCTGCGTCGACCCAGAGGGACTACATAAACTGAGGAATGTCCACTGCCTTTCATTCGAGCTCCGGAAGCACACAACAAGCCCTCCGACGCATCTCTTTTCTGCTCGGAAGTAAACAGCGCAAAGACACAGATGTTGAAACGCCTGTATTAACACTTTTGCTTTAGCCATAATGACTGCTTTAACGTGGAGTTTTAATGTGTCATTAAAGCTACTTACCTGAGGAGTTACTGTGATAACACCCAGCTGGATTACAACTGTTTACACTTGTGATTAGGGACTGACTGAGGTCTGCGTTCATAGCCCCTTTTACTGGCCCATAAATCGACAGCGCGCATGGTAAAACCACTGCAACGCCCGGCTGCTTTCACAGATACAAAGGTGACCAAGCGTGTTCAGGGGAAGTTATTTATCATTTCAGGTTAAAGTCGTTTATGCAACTTTTTTCTTTTTTTAAATCAGGTGCACTTCTCCACGTCCTTCAACCCTCATAACATCAACAGGAAGTCATACGGCACTGATGTAACACAGCGTAAAAAAATGTAATGTCACAGCAAGGTGCATCGAAGGGTAATCATGTAGTTTTACAGACTGAGATCCTCGGCCGAGAACTCCACACGCACACAAGTACATTCGGTACATGCAGTACTAATGCACTACAGTATAAGGACTTTGAATACTGATAGAAAGTAATACCGCTTTCTGATAACGTCGACACATTCCAGGGCCTGACCTCATCTACATCATGCGGTTTAAAGTTCATGGCTGAGACATTCTGACCTCTTCTTCTCAGGAAAAACAACAATAAAACTCCCCGACGCTGAAGTTAGGGCCGCCCGCCGTCTCCTCCAGCCCTCACCCTCTTTCCATCAGGCCTCTTGCAAACTCTAAAAGACGCCATAAAATCAAAACCACACAAAACCGTAGGAGTAAATACGGCCGAGGAAGTGAAGGTGTCAGCCACTGCTGCAACTTCGGCGCAAAACAAAACCTTTATGATATTTAAAGAGGAGAATTCTCGCTTATTTTCCAAAGGAAAATAAAATCATTTTCTTGAAGGAATCTGCACAGGGACACACTGAGCCTGTATCAATTTATTCAATGAAGAAGGTATTTTAATCCTGAACGCCAAGAATTACGAGTTGATGGACCATCATGCGTCATAACTTGATCCAATTATCGTCTAAGAATTCAAAAAGTGATCTGGAAAGCTGCGGCCGCAGTCATGCAGCTGTGAAGGATGGGACAGGGTGAAACCGGATTAGATCAGCTGTGATTGGTTGGTACGATGAATCAACCGTGACACGTGGTAGGACGTCCCTCCAGAGGACAGGAAGTCTTTGTTGTGCTGAGCTGTATTTAGCCTGCGCTAACGCTGCTACCAAAATAGTTTCCAAAACACTACTTTTCAATTCTAGAAATGAAGTCGATAACCAATTACCTCCATTATAAACAGGTCTTAGAAAAGTCTCAAAGCTCCTGAAATCTAAATTCAAGGTCTAAATTCTGTGAATTACATATTTAAGCAAATATCTGAATATCAGAACTATTTGGAAATATCGGAATTTGAGGCGGAACGGTGTTTCTGAAGATCCTGTATTTGAAGATTCGAGGAATCCCCGGAAGAGCGACGGACTGGACTTAAATGTCCCGACTGAAAAACGTCTCCATCTTCCGTATAACTAGAACCGAATTACACAGTCACGCACCTTGGAAATTGTGAGGACATTCGTCGACCTGCAATTGATGGACTACAAAAAATATTACATGTAATATGATCAACTGTCTGCAGCTCTCTGTTGGAAAAAAACAAACAAATAAAAATCTAATCACTGATTAAAGTCATTAAGGGGCTGGAGCCTGCCCTGACAATATCCGGCGTCTCACCCTGTTGCACCTTCCTTCAGCAGCTGCTTTTACACACTTTATCCACGTTCTCCAATCTGTGCACGCACCACGTCCGTTCCACAAAAAAAGGGAACGCTATGGAAAGCGGGCCGCAGGCCAACGATTCAAGCCCAGCTGGCAAACCCGAGCTGGGCCTGATGAGCGCGATCACGAGGCCCCGGCAGCTCTCTTAAACTGACGTCTGACCATTTTTCTCACAGGCTCATCTGGTACATGGAGGCGGCGTCTCTCCTGCAGGGCACCACTCACTATCTGAGCGGTCGCAACGCGCGCTCTACCTGTTGCCGTGGCGACCGGCTCCCTACGCGTACAGCGGCGAATCAATTCCCATCTCAGCCCCCCCCCCCCCGCTGTTTGAAAGGAGCGAGGTCGCGCAGGCAGGGGTCCTGATGACCCACGGGCTGACAGGGAAATCCATTCTAGTGCATCCGGGAGCTTAACGTGAAGAGACGCCGCAGCCGGACGCGCTGCGCCGCAAGCCACGCACACGCCGCTTCGCGCATCCGAGACCGAACGCACTCGCAACAGGGTGTCCACACACGGGGGGACAGATTGCTGTGCACTTGGACCAAACTAACCTGTGACATGAACACAAGGACTCTGCCTCAAACATCTCTATTTAACAGCCTGTGAATTCTGCTTTGGCAGAAAAATTCCCGTTTATCCAGCGCAACACATTTTTCCTTTTTTTTCTTTAAAAGCTTTTTTAAAGTTAAGCTGGAAACTCACGTAGAAGCACTGCAGTGAGTCATTTTGGTCAACGTTGGCCTTCAAACACCTCATGGAAAAAACCAGACCTCAAAAGTCGAGTTTTGATTCTTCAGAGCTGGGACCAGGTGTACGAGCTACGAGCACAGGGCTCAAGAAATCCCCGTAAAAACCACACCTATGTCAGACGGATGATCCAGCACTTCAGTCCAGACTGAAGAAATCTCGTACCAACGTTCATGGTTCCCAGAGGATGAATCCTGACTCTGGTGATTTCTCTCCTCTGGCGCCACCATCAACGAGCTCGGCATCTCTACAACTCTTTGATGGATTGTCAACATTTTAATTTGTCCAGTACTTTGGTTTGTGAACAAATACCTGCAAAACTAAAAAAAAAAAAATCAGTCTAACTTTGTGTAGCAGAAATATGTTGTTTCTGCCTTCCTCTCTTGCTAATGACTAATGGGCCGTCACATTAATCTTGCGATCTCCTCGTGGGAAAGATTGTCCGAGATAAGGCGGAGTTGAAAAATAAGGTTAGAGTGAAAATCCAATAACACAACATTTATCTTTGAATCTGTAGAAGGAACCAAGCTCCAAACTCAGCGTGAATCAATTTGATTGTCAGCTAACGTCATTGATTGCTTGACTATTTTGCAAATCGGAGAAGCGCTCAGCGAAATGCCGATCAAGGGCCCACGAATTACCGAGAAATCCCCGACGACGACGATGGTCAATAACTAAATACCCACAGCCATGTGTCATGACAGCTGCCCTTGCATCACTGTACAACCCTAATCGATTTGACAAATCATTGAAAGTGTTCTTGTTTGCTGTTATTTTCATTCACAGGTCTGATGACCGGTGGAACAGGCAAAGTACTGATATACTCCAGCAGACGATGAGTGTATATCCACGTCTGATTACAGATAACTGTGGGGGTCGAAATCCGTTTTACGGCGTCAGCGATCTATAAAATACAGAGCCATGCAATTACGAGTCTTAATAAACCTGACAGGAGGAGTGAGCGCAGTATCTCGGAGTTTCAGGAATCCTCCTCTTGACAGACGCAGGCCAAGAAAATGTATGAACACAAACTCGTGATTGAACAGCACAAGGCGCTTTCAATCGGTGGGACTCCGGCGGCACAGCAAATCAGACCTCAGTAGAGCCACGAGTCAGCCCCTGCAAGTCGCCTCACTTGTTTGCACTTACACGGATCAAGTGGTGAGGAAAATAAAACAAAAAAAAGAAATCCGTGGCCGTTAAGATCGCTCCTGGTCCGAACCTCTGAGGAGGTGCGACGCTTAAAACCCCTTCAGCGTCGCTGCAGAGTGAAATCTGGCGTCCAGTTTGGAAACAGGGACGCTCTCACAGTCACTGGTTTGTGGAAAGAGTTTAGGTGAAAGTATGAAGATATTAGATTTCCATCTCATCAGTGTAGTTTTCCTGGCGGTCTTGAAAATGATTACGACTGTTCAGAGCTGGAACTCTGTTGACAGAAAAATGACCGGCAACGTCATTTTTAAGCAAAAAAAAAGAAAAGAAAAATGCCAAATCGTGCGATTCCAGCCTCTAAAAGGAGATGATTTGATGCTTGTCTTTGTCATATATCACTGTATCACTGTATACTACATATTTTTGGGTATCCGGACTTTTGGTCAAACAAGAGAAAGATGGCATTTAAAGACGTGACGTGACAGTAATTGTGTCACGTTTCACTCACTTTTAAATGTATGACACAAGTACAACACACCTTTTTCACCTTTTTCCCTTTCTGATAGATCAGGAACATGTTACCATGGTTTTATATATGTATATATATATATATATATATCCTTCCTTTTCAGGCTGCCTTGCCTCCGGCTGTTTAGCCACCACAAGAGTTGGACCGACGGCTTTCACACCGACCCAAACAAACTAAACCCAACGGCACAAACTTAGAGTTCATTTGAACCAAAAGGTTAGAGGGTTTTTCTTTTTAGCCTTTTTTTAATTACTCTGGGACATTGTGTTAACTCACACTACACATATTTAAATCAGCCTTTCTTCACGGCCAGAACCTGAGGCTTTCATGCTCACACTGTATGGATCAGTTGACCGGCCACGATGTGCAGCGTCAACGGTTCTGTCCGGGGACAATTCCCAAAGAAAAAAGTTTATTCAAACAGGACGAGAGAATCCTCAACAATGTTGACGAAAGGGCAGAGAAAGGCAGCGATTCTTCTACGAAGAGAAAGTCAGAAGACAGAAGAAAAATGAGCCAGAGACGGAAGAGGCAGACAAGCTGATCCCTCTGTTCTGCAGTGAAGTTCAGTTTTGTATCACGGCTCAGGCAGCGAGATTAGCATTTTAGCCACAACACGTAAAACACTACTCCAGTTTGATCAAAAAAGCTCACCACAGATTTGGAGATTTTGCCCGGGTCTGAACCGAATCCTGGTTCCATCCGTGCCGTGTCTGCCCAGCTCTATTCACTTCCACGTGGTAGTTAGGCTCAGCTGGTCTTGCGTCTGGTCTTTGGACCTGCGCAAAGCGGTCTCGTCCTACCCTCTGGCCACCACGTCTTATGCAATTTTAAATAAACATCGTGGCAGTTACTTAGTGTCCTCTCGTTAGAAAAAGCCTGTACTTGATGTCAGCTAGATAGTGACTGTTTGACAAGAGTCAGAGGCCACCAAATGTTAACGTGCGGAGACACCGTGTTGACAACCCGCAGTGGCTTTGCAGATATCCTGCAGAAAACAAGACACATATTAAATGCGGTGAAATGCATTATTTATCTTTATCCCAGCTTGGATAATAAAACACTTACAACACACTGAAGGCAGAAGTTGTTCCTTTGTAACCACAGCACCGGTTCATTTATTCCAAAACTATTCAGTGTTTCTTTCCCTTGAAACACGTCTGCAAAACTCTGATTAACATGATGGTTTGTCCGCATATGGAAGTCGTCAGGGGCTCCAGTGGGGCGACGGAGAAATTCACCCTGAGAGGGCAAACGTTTAAAAAGCCATTTGAAATAAGAGATAAGGCTTATTTAGACAGCGGGGCTGTTGCTGTTTCATCACAGCGCTGTCCCCTCAGGCGAGTCGCTGACCTTTAACAATAAAGGCTCTAATTAAGTCTCAACAAACAAACAGGAAAAAAAGAGAATGGATCTTGGTGGCTTTCAGTTCAATTAATTGCTGCATTCAGTTTATCACTACCAGACTGGGAGCAGCACAACACATGCTTTGTAAGTGCTGACATAACATTTCAGATGAGGCTAATACAAAAAAAAACAAAAACAAAAACACAAACCGACTGTTTTGAAATGAAATGACGGAAGTGGTTGGTTCATTCAAGCGAAAGGTTCCCAGTGAACAAAATGCATGGTCACAGTCGAAGTTTGTGGAAAAAGTCCCACATCTCATGTGCAAAAGTTTAAACCTTCACTCTAGTCAAAAAAAAAAGTTAATATTTCCTGCCTCAAACATTCTTGGTGACAGATTTTAGTGGACGTTTTATGCCAGATGTTGAAACTTTCCGTCCAAGCTGCTCTGAAGTTTGTTGATCAACCAACTAACCAGATGTGTGTTTCCTACTGGACAAAAGATGAACCAGTAACTATTCTGACAGCAGAATCCCTCCGAGTCCCTTTTTGAGCGAATGTTTTAGCGCAGCGTTGTAAACTAAAGCACGATGCGGCCTGATGACGTCCGTCTAGAGGTGTGGCGGTGCCATCAAAAGGCGCAGTTTGAAGCTTTAGGGCCCAAAACTTCTTGATTCAGGTTAGTTCAAGCTGGTGGCCATGGTTGAGAAACACTCACCCACACCCACACCCACACCCACACACACACAACTTTGACTGTTGGTAGGAAACAGGAAACCAACAGCGGTCTGTCACACACTCTGTGAGCCCAACCATCCATCCATCATGCTCTATGAAAGTCTCCCGCTACTTCTGGCTTTGTTTCCAACAGCCGAGAACGATCGAAGAGTCTGTGGTCGGGACCGTCTCCCTAAACCCGCGGACTGATTTTCAAGCCTCGCAGAAGTGAAGGGAAACCGGTATGCCTGAAATTTGGGTTTGTTTCTCTGAAACGTTGTGACTGTTAAAGCTTCCACGTGGCAGTAAGGGTAACGGAGGAACAAGACGTCTCTGTCAGACGGTCTGCTGGACTCCGTGGCCACGACTTCAACTGCCACGTGCAGATCCAGCAGCGATAAGTCTTATCTGGAGGATGTGCGCCGCTCCGGAGCTCCACTCCAGCAGGGGTCAGAGCCTCCGCCCATCGCAGCTCACGCCGCGCCTCAGGCAGACGCACACACACGCACACGCACACACACACACACACACACACACACACACACACACACGGCAGCGCACAAACGGGCAGGAAACACTGATCTGAACAGACAGACAGGGGCATTCGATCCACAGGGAGTCACATGTTTTTTCGCATCAACGCTGCAGCATTATACAATCCTGTGTCCACGCTGACCTGTTACTAATTAACAGACGGACGGCTATCATATCAAGAACAGGCTGACACACACTGACACAGAAACATAATGACAACACCGAGAGGACAATGGTCCATTTTAAAAGGGATCAGGTCCGAGTCACCAAACCATCACTGTTGAGCGATGCTGCTTAAGTTACTGACTTTCAAACCACATTTCGACGACATTCATGGTCCTTTTTCTGCAGTAGCCACCGGCCGCACTGTATCTGCATCCTGAAACTGGTAGTTTTCGCTGTTTCAGGTGGAGTCCAGCTTCCGGGGATCCGAGGTATTCGCAAGCTTTGTTGCGCTCGGTGTCAGGAAGTACGGTGAGATTGTGCGGGGAATGTCTGGTGAACTGTAGCGCTGCAGTGTAAATGGTGATATGCGGGCAACACAACGGGTCACCGTGCCGGCACAAACCTCGACTTATATTTCATCGCGACTTTCCTGATCGACTGACATGGCACCACCCTAATACTAGGGGTCAGCCTCACTGACTCAGGCATGTTCAACGGCCAACAGCGACTAGCACACGGAGAAACCGCGTTTACATCCGGAAACGGGGCAGAAGGGTCACACTAGAGGCTAGTCCACTTTGTCAGCAATTACAGCTCTGTCTCCCGTTTACAAAGAAAACAAAGGCGACAGTGTGAGAGGAAGAGAGGGTGTGTGAGGCCAGAGAATGTCTCGAGGCAGGACGAAGGACAGGAAACACGTGAGAGGCAAACGCAGCCCATGAGCGATGGCAGCTTGATGGGAGCGACAGTCTCGCAGTTAATTAGCCATAAATCAAAGCATTGGACAAATTGAAATGCTGACCTGATGATGGATGAAAAGTCAGAGGGTCACCAGAGTTATTACAGTTCATCCCCAGCAGTTGTTGAGATATTTCAGTCTGGTCCGAAGTGGTAGCTGCTGCTGGAACGGCTAAAAACACGGCACGCCGGTAAACTCAAACTCAAACTCAAAAGGATAAGGCTTCGGCTGTGGTGCCGGCCCGACGTCCAAAAACCTCCAAAGAAGAGGATGAGGAGGAGAGCAGGGGAAAGGGGGCAACGTGGAATGCGGACCTTCAGTCGACACCAACCGGTCCAGAGTCCAGTCCAGGCCTTGGACTTTGGTCCTTGCGTGCCTTTCATCAAATTGAACGTAATCTTAACAGCCGGTCTTCTTTTGTCTGGCTGGCCGTCACTGACAAAGCTGCTGCCCCCGGTGATCAATACGTGCCACGTCAAAGGGGGGCAGCTGGAGCTCAGCTGCTGCACTGAGACGACCAGTGATGGCAGGGCCGGCGGCGGGTGGATGATCCCTGCCTCCTCCTGCCCACACGTCGAAGTGACACGCGGAACTTCGGACGTGCGAACAAGATGAATACATGTGTACATTAATACAGATGTAAGTCGCTTCGGATGCCGCCGTTGGCAGCGGTGAACACAGGAGGCCCGGCTCTAGGAGAACGGCGGTTTGAATAATGTGCAGTGAACAAACGGTCAAAGGAGAGAAGCCTCTGCATCCTCAGTCCCGTCTTTGCCCTTTAAGGTGTAGTTAATTAAATTACCTTTTTTCCGAGGCCTGTACAGAGACAAGATTCCCCTGTTGCCCTGGCCCCCTCAGATAATGAACGAACGTATGATGTTAAGGGTCATATGACACATGACCAGCCACGTGGTACTGAATTGTATATGTCCGAATGGATTTTCCACTCCAACGCACAGCAGACAGGACGTGTTGTACAGTTCTGGTAATGTTAAACAGTGCAGGGCAGGGAAAGTTCCCTGCTGCTTCCCCCATCCGTTAAATACTGATTTCGTATTTTTCTGAACAGGATCCGGGGGTTTTAAACACAAATCCACAAGTGCTGAGCTTTAGCTACTTTTCAGGCCCGGCATTTGTCCGGTCTGTCTTGGATCTGGTCCGTGTTTTACATGGTCCATCCCAGGTTTGGAAACTTTGAAAACGGCTACCGCACCAGAATAGTGTGAAACACCTGTTCTAATTTCCCACAGCTCCAGGTGACGTCTTCAGGTGTCTAGTTTTGTTCGACCACATTCAGTTTAATATCAAAAATTAGATTCAAGTCTTAAATTTGAGAATCTGACACCAGCAAATGCTCTACATTTTTACTTGAAATAAAAAAAAAAGGACTAAAGTTATTATTTGATCATCAAAATAGTTTCTGATTAATTTCATGTTAATTGACAAATCGATTAATCGACAAATCATCGCAGCTCTACGTTTAGTCGTCAAGTCGAGCCTACAATCATTCCCTCACAACGTGAACTCTGGGCAGAAAGGACACACTGAAGCCAAACCGTGAACCGCAGCCTACTAATACAAATCTTCATAAAGAAAAACCTTGATTTAAAAAAAAAAAACAAAAACAAACATGTAGCAGAAGTAGCAGAAGTAGCATGTAGCACTGCTACGAAAAGGTAGCAGTGTGCAGAGTCTGTCCTAGATTTAGGATCAGTAGCATAACAAATTGAATAAAATGGAATAATGGAGGGTAAATGCACACTACATTAAAGCTCCTAAACCTTTTTTATTTGGACTGAAAGACGATTCAACCCCAACTGATTATTCAAAAGATATACAACAACACTTACAACATGACCCCCAGAGATGACCCCCATCAACATGTGAAGTAGCTGCAAAAAAAGTTGTAGAAATCACAAACCACAATACATAGAGAATGTATGTCCTTATAAAAAAAAAAAAAAAAAGGGGTACATGACAACACTGGGAAATATTTAGTTGACCCCACTGTCGACCAGGACGACCGGTCACATCACAACACTGGACAGTATTTCAACAGACCAAAAAAACAACCGGAATCCACTCAATTTTATAAAACTACGAGAGACTGACTCAAGAGGGAAACTTTATGTTAAATTCACTTTCTTTGAACGAAACTACCCGCAGGTCTTCGCCTCTCTCCCGTTTTCCTCGGCGGCCTCTCGGTATCTGTAGTTCGGTTCTGCGGGTGTCTGACGGATGTTCACAACATTAGAAAACTAACAGTGAAACACTCAACAGCGGCCACGGAAAAACGTCTCGTTTTCCTCTGCTTTTCTTCGAGGCGCGGCCAAATGTGCGAGTCCCGCCGTTCTTATCCGCTGTAACACATGCGGTCACCCAGGAAGTGTCGTCACCACTGATAGCGCTCCAAGGAGAGACCAACGCACCGTAGTTCCCGTTATCACGGCGACCACGCGTCGCGATCTCATCTAAAAACTACGGCCGCATCTTCTTTGGCCACGGCCGCTTCAAAAATAAAATGCATCTGCAGTCGCAGTGCGGCTTCAGCGCCGGCGCCACTGGGCAGCCTGTGGCGATAGCTCGAAGTTGGGCCGTAATCAGGTGGAAGACACACAATCGGAGACGCCGGGCTAATCTGAGGCTGGACGGTAGAAACGCCTTCGTCCTCCAACATGGTGGGTATGCTGAAGTGGGATTTTTGACCGGGAGACATGCGCGCAGAGTCTGGATTTAGCCAGAATGGTGAAATGGGTTGTGGATTTTACCACAGCGAGTGAAGTTTTAGTGAGAATGGGCTACGTTTGGCTGCATTTAAGCACTCAAATCAAAAAACGGGACAAATTATAGGTTGGGGTTTTTTTTAGAAGCCTTATTTCGATGGTTGTCCAGAATCTCCTGCACACATTTCTTGACGAGAGCTGTGGGGGGAAAAAAGGCTCTAAAAGTTCAATCCTGTTGCAAGGCTCCTGCTCAGCACCCGGAAGGAAAGCTTCAACCCCAGACACTACTCTAAATACACATGAACCACGAAGGTAAAACACACAAAACGCAGGGAGCACATGGCCGACAAACACACTGGATCATTTGCACAACGACTATGTACCAAGGAAAAAAAGAAAAGGAAAAACAGGCACAAAAAGCTGTTCAGCTTTCACGAAACTATCCTTGTTTCTCCAGCTCCTCCACAGGTTCACACCACAGGGAGTCAGGACTCACTCACACTTCGTTCGGTTCAGAACAAATGAAGCAGTGACACTTTACAATCGATCACTCAACAGGTCCTTCATCCGGTAAAAAACCAACTACAGATATTTAAGGTTTCTGGTCTAAAACAAAATGAAAGTTTTGAGCTGTGGGAACTTCTGGTCTTGATTCTCTACAGTCCAGATCTACAAAAACGGAATCAGCATGATTGCTGTTGTTTAGTTAAATTAAAATTCCACCGCCATCTCGTTCTTCTCAAATTCTAAGGCACACCTGTGCACGAGCGCCCTGTGCACGGTTGCCTTGAGGTTATAAACCACGGATCCGTCTTACCTGTCGAGCAAACGAACCCCGCGGAGAGCCGCCGCCGCCGCCGCCGCCGTCGCTTCACAGCCTCCTGGAAGCCGATTCCTCGAACATGCACCCACGCCGGGACCGGGACCGGGACCGGGAGCGGGACCGGCCGGTAGCCGGTCGATGGAGCCGTTAGCGGTACCGCTGCTGCTGCTGCTGCTGCCGCTGCCGCTGCCGTGTTCGTCGGTGCGCTGGCAGCGGAGTGTGGCGTTCACTGCGCTCCCCGCGTATTTCTATTCCTGGCCCTCTGTAAGGAGATTTGTCCGCCACCTGACCCCGCGTCATCAGACACACGCCAGCTGGAGCTCCGGGCCTCCCCTCTCTGAGCTGGACCCATCTCCTGTCCGCTGGAGGGGCTACGGAAGACCATCAATGCCAAAACGAACCAACACAAAAACAAATGAATGATAGAATAACAAAACAAAATACTCAGAATTAGTTAGAATTAGTCAAGATTATGAAAAACTATATTCACAAAGTCATGACATTTACCCTATCAAAATAAAAAAAAATAAAAAATCCTCCCAAATGATGATAATAGATCGATATGTAGGAGTTTTTGAAAAAATCACAATCACAAGGAAAGAAAATTAAAAAGAATAAAATGATAAGACATAAAATCTTGTTCTGCCTGATAAAACCAGTATAGTTACAGCAGCAGACCACAACTGCAGCTCCCCCAGGCTTTGCTCCTTTGTTGAGACAGCCTCCTGACGGCTGGCAAAACAAGTGTTTGAATTTTCTAAAACACTGAGTCGTTCGAATGTTGTTACGTTACCGTGGCAAGATACTCATTTAACCCAGAATACGGAACTCCACATTGGCCGATATAAAATAAATGATCTCGATCATTTTGAGAAAAGTTATACAAATGACCCAATAATCAATCAGTAGATCATTAAAGCCCACCTCGTTATTGGAAGTTGTTATTTCACTATTCTTGTTGATTTCATTTTTAATTCATTATAGCTATTGAGAAAGTTTAGATTTTTTTTAACTCTCCTTCCTCATCTTTTAATATGATTGAAAGCGCCAGCAAATATATACATATATATATATATATATATATATTGTACATTGAGAAACTTTTAATGGGCCAACGACTCTAACACATAAAAAGATGAAGTCAAACCGAATATTCAAACTGACCGTCGCACTGTAAAGTATTTGTTTACTTTAAGGGTGAATCTTTACTCATTGTGAAGCTTTTTTTTAGGAAAACCTCGATCCTGCAGCGGCACATTGTGTGAAAGAGCAGTCACCTCAAATCAGTATTAGCTTTGCCCCACGGCCACGACATAAATAATCAGATTATCCTCCCGAGCAGATTGTTTGGTTCCCGATCTGGGAGGCCGCAAGTGTAGGTCGCCCCGCGCTGGTGTCTTACCAATGAGAACAGCATGACTGCTCAGTGCCCCGGAGCTAAGAGGCATGACTCAAATTAGCTGGAGTGTGTCCTCCTCTGAATGATTCATCTAACGGATCCAGATCCCTGGATGCGGCAGGATGCGGTTTGTGTTTCACAACATTTTTCCTGCATCACAACAGAGAAGTGAAATTAACGACCGGACTCTCACCTACACTAACTGACACGTAACACAATATCTGCTCAACGACACTACGAAATACTACCTGAAAGCTGATCCCTAAATTCAACGGAAAGTAAGAACTTAAAGCAGCAGTTGGACATTTTTGTGAGATTCGCTCCTTCACCTCCTTGCTCCCTTGAGTCTCTGTTGCCCGGTTGCCTGGCGAATGCTCAGAGCCCAAGAAACAGTCGGAAAAAACAAAACAAGAAAAACCAAAAACCCACTCACAACTGCAGTGACATCAGTATGCAGCCCTGCCGTGCAGTAAGGAGCTCGTGCATCCTTCACGCTGCATTTTGCAGAACTGCGTAGACCACTGATTAGATCCGGAGCAGAACGGAAATGTCTTATACTCCGCACCGAAGGGCCAAAATCCACAAATATAATATAAAGTAAAAATTACAAATATAATACACAAGACTTTCCTCCCCCCAAAAAAACGACCCTAGAGGTCGTCTGTGCAAGCGGCTTATTATGACCCATGGTCACGTTTTTATGGTTAGGAGGCCTCTCGTGTTGGTAGGATTCATTACGGCAGGAAAGGAGGACGTCGGCTGACGTTGTATGAAGAGCGACGAAGTCCGCGTAGAGAGGAGGTCGGGGTTGGGGAGGTTGCCACAGGAGAGCGCTGTGACAGCCACTTTCTCGTTTGAAACCAACAGTCACCGTCGTTTCTTTTGACCACGACCGCCCCACGACCTGAACTGCGACTTTACCACTGTAACCGTGACGATGAAGGTCCTCTATCCGTAATCAAATCCTTATTTTAACCCAAACCACAGCTCCTACACATCCGGAGCGTGGCACGAAGCCACAGCCCGATATTGTTTTTCTATAAGTCACGATCCAAAACGGTTGGAGACCACGGGATAAACTTTAATAATGTATTTTATAAGCTTACATTTATAGAAAGTAACATTTTAATCTGAAAAGCAGTTACAGTAGAGTAGAGTAACTTTATAAAGTAAATAAAAATGATAAAGATGAAAATACTCATGTTAAGGAAAAGTACCTCAAGATTGTACAGTACTTGAGTAAATGTACTTTGTTACTTTCCACCAAAGGAAATGCCTTTTTCCAAACCTTAAACAACCTAAAAAAAAAAAAAAATCACCAAGAAACTGCAACCAGGACCCTGATCAGGATCAGAGAGATTGAAAAAGATCCACTGAAGCGTTTTTTTTGTTTTTTTAACCTGACAATTTGTGCACTGTGTAAAGAAAGAGATCTCTATAAAATGTCTCAAAAACGTATGAAGAAAAAGTTTTAAGTCTTGTCTCTGGCCTGCTGCGGGCGGTAATGTCAGGAGGCGCTTGTCCCGGTCCAGGTCATGTGAATCGATTAATAGTAGTAGGGGGAATTATTGCTGTTGGGAAGTTTTGACCAAAAAGTGACATAAATGTCGTTAAACTTGTGTCTTTAATGAATGCTTACAGGCCTTTTTGTCCCTACTGTTTTCCTGTCATTCTTTGACTGGCACGACAGTGAAAAGGGTATTAAACTGTATTCTCTGTAGAATTAAAAAGAGGTCTTGAAATGTCTTCAATTTAATTTGGCGAACCCTCAAGAAACCAAGGCAGAAAAGGGGATTTCAGGAGGCCTCCCAGTGCTTTCGTAAAATACTCTGTGAACACGACCCCTGGTCCAGGGCACCAAGAGGTCCAGAAACCTCCCTGCCTTGGCTGTGCTTGGCAGCGCAGAGGTTTCGGCTGCAGCGTCCTCGGTGGCTCAGGCACGTAAAGGAGAAAGCCGCAGTATGGCACAGCGCTCTGTGATTATGCATTGTGAAACGGGTCGGTGCTGATGTCACAGTCGCTATGCAACAGATTAAATCTAATCCCCTTCCCCCTGCCCAGATTAGAGGGGAAAATCACTAGAGGGGCCTTTTGTCTAAATTGCTCAACGTGTGAGTGTTGCTCTAACCTTCACCTCCAGCAGCAGGCTTTGTCATTTACCTTATGCTGCTACGCTTCAACCTGTGTCGACTTTTGACTCTTGCTTCCCTGCTAACTGCTACAGGGGGAGAGTGGCTGCCGTGTTATCGCCACGGCTAAAGAAAAATACCCAGACCAGTCTGAAGCGGCGGACCGACGTGAGAGCACATAAGATGACCCAGCGTGTCCCGAGACATTTTCAGGGAAAGCAAGAGCACTTTACTCCAAAAAGAAGAAAAAAAGCCTGTTTCATGATTCATTGTTATTCATTATACTACACCAGACTTCACTTGGAAAATAGTGATATGGATGCAATGATTTAGCAGTAGAAATATTAATAAGAATTATAAATCATAATAATAATCATAATAATAATAATAATAATAATAAGCAGAAGACATCTGGCATCTTAATTTTTGACGACTGATTGACTGACGTAATTCATTTGGATGTGTTTGTTACAATGTGCCGAGCTAGACAGGCTAAGACTGGCTTTCGTCGCATCCAGACGATTTAGTTCTGTGGCTGCTCTCCCTAGAAAGCGGGCGCCTGGCTAAGATGACTCCAGCGGCACAAACGCACAACGCTAAAGGCTTAAAGGAATCTCTGTTCACGAGTCGACCTTACACAGGTCACGGCGCGTGGCTGCACGGAGCGTGGCGTCAACGACGGGACACCGCCAAAGAGCGCCCTCACACTCCACAGCACTACTGGGAAACAAAAGTGGAACTGTTGTTTGCTCTACGTCTGGTATAAAAAGGGCACAGCACACCAACATCATCCCGGCGGTGAGGTACGGTGGATTCTGGGCTTTGCTGCCTCTGGTCCTGGACAGCCTCGTCATCATCCAGGGGAAAATGGATTCCCAGGTTCGTCAAGGTATCTCACAGGAGAACGTCATGGTGGCTGTCGGCCCGCAGAAGCTGGGTGATGCAGCAGGATAATGACGCCAAACGTCGAAGTAATCTACCACAGAGTGACTTCACACAAAGAAAATCCCCCTTCTGGAGTGGCCCAGTCAGAGCCCAGACCTTGACCCAACAGAGATGCTGTGGAACGAGCACAGGGAGCTGCTCCCACCAGAGAATATGGCCAAACAGGTTCCTCCTGAACGTTGTGCTGGTCCGATCCGCAGCTACTGAAGACCTTGTTGGAGCTCGTCGCTGCCAAAGGAGGTTGGACCACTTACTTTTTCCACCAGCACCGTGAAAGTTCAATGGAGGTGTTCAACAAAGACACGAAAGATTATAAGTGTTTTGTGTGTTATTATCGTAAGCACGAAGCGTTTGCCTCCACTTCAGATCACGTTTTATGGCCAATTAACGCAGAAAACCAGACCTTTTGAAAAAGATTCACACTTTTTTTTTTTCTTGCCGCTCTGTTCTTCTATCACACGGTACCTCGGGGCACAAACGGGCAGGACAGGATCCCAAATCCACCGGAAAGTGAAAACTGACATGAGGATACCCAGAACGATCCCAACTACCTTTGGCTATGGAGAGCTTTATGAAACTATGGCAACAGCGTCGCAACAGACACGTCTAATGTCACTTAAACCCTGCTACATGTTTCAGCTGGGCGGCCATGCAGAGATACACATGCCTGGTGGGAGCCCATGAGTGCATGTTTTCATTGTGTGTGTGTGTGTGTGTGTGTGTGTGTGTGTGGGGGGTACAGTATCGTACAGTATTGGACTCATTCTGTCACATCTCGTGTTTGTCACTCTGCCATTAAACTTCAACCTTGTACAGTGTGAATAATTTGTTTTCCCCACTCACTCCCACAACCATCGGTCTGACACTGCCGGAAGAACACACACACACACACACACACACACACACACACACACACACACACACACACACACACACACACACACACACACACACACACACACACACACACACACACACACACACAAACAAAAAACACACTCACACAGACAGTGCTTGTGCAGCTATCCCGTTAGGACTTCCATTCATTGTGGACAGCCAAGCCCAAAGCCAGACCTCAACCAGGACCTGAAAAAGGACGCTTGGCCTCGGCAGGACCGGGCTTTGGTCCCAACAAACACAGCATCCCACACACGCACACAACGCTTCCCCATGGACACACTTGGTTGCTGTGAAATGAAATAATGCCGAAGAAACATTTACCACAAAGATCTGGATTCTTTCCCGCGGCTAGATATTGATTACGGGCCCCACAGAGGACTCTGATCAGTCCAACTTTCAATCTTCATCTTTACATAATTATTCATCGGTCACACTATTATTTCCTGCTAGGTGGCAGTAACACACTTCCTGCCACCTCCGTTGTGCCTGCCCTGTTATCTGTTGCATTGTTACAGACAAATCCCCGTGAATGCAGATTTAATCATCTTTAGCTGGGACTATACAGTGATTTGTTTAGTGTGTCGTGATTACATGTCATCGCATCCCGTTTCTTGGTTTAGTGACACTGGTTTAACGTCAGTTTGTGCTTTTAAAGCTTTGTAACTATTATTAAAGCACATTTCAAGGTATTACAGCCCTAAAGAGTATTAAAATACACACACATCAACGGAGTACACAGTAACACTGGTTAAATAAAGACGGCAAATAAGGTAAGCTATCGCTAGATCTAGATGCTAGAATCATCTGAGCCCCAGACAGATATCTAACTCAGTAACCAATGCCTTGCTCAACGGCAGCCTCGCATTCTTTTCCTGTGAAACAGGGAGCTTTTTCTAGTTCACTCGTCCGGGATTAATCGTGCTTGCCCTTTCAGGATTTAACCTCAGTTGGTGTGATATAATCTACAATGTTAAATCCCTCTGAACAATCAGCAGCAGCCTGATTGACAGTAATCCGGAGTGAAAGTTGGATTTCCATTCATGCGATTGTGCTGAAAGCACCGGCGCCGAGGTGATAGATGAAACCATTGTACATGCTCGGTATTTTATTTTTTTATCGTAAACAAGAAAGCGTGTACAATCCTCTGAAGCCGGTGGCTCGATGTTGACTAGTAAAGCTTCTCTTTCAAGTAGAGATGACTGGTTCCCATTGCACTTACAGGGATGACACCCAGACCTTCCCCAGGGTCGGGGACATCAAATAAGTAGATTTAATTAGGGATTATTTTGTTTGTGAGACTGCAAACAACTAAAGGTATCAGTAAAATCTGATTAGTTACTGTCATAAATTATCCAATTATGGATTTTTGGGAAATTAAATTATGATCTTTATTTTGACCCCTTCAAAGACTCCTGGAACCGAGATCTTATTAAGAACTCCCAAACCCTCCCACGGACTCCTGGAACCATATCCAGGTCCCATGGAACCTCTTTAGGGGAAGTTGAAACCACCCCATAGACTCCACACACAAAAAAAAAAAAAAAAACCTTCAACAGACCTCTGGGACCCTTTCAAAAGCCACAGGAATCCCACCAAGGACCCTAAGGAAGTTTTCTAGCCCCTCTCAAACATATCTAAACCTCAGGGCCTAGAGTTGTCAACCAATGACACATGAAACCCTCCGTCAGAGCCTGGACCTCCTCATAGAACCCCTTAGACCCTGACAGGGACCTCTGAAAAACCTCTCAAGAATCACTAGATCCTATGAAAGGTCCCCTGAACCTCCATCAACAGTCAGTGGGGGCTCGAGTGCTCTTCAGGCCTCTTGACCGTCTCTGAAACCACCTGTGATACCTCTACAACATGACGAGAACCCCTGGGTTGTTTTAAAACCCGAGGGTGGCTCCTGAGAGCGAAATCAGGCAACTCGTTCACAGCAGGAAATGAGACGCAAGTGTGTCCCTGCTGAGAGCTCCTTTCATCACGCAGGGTGAAAACTACAGGGCTGCGGCTCATCTTCGCTCCGTTAAAGCTCCAGTTACTGCGAGCACCCCCACGTGAACCGGCTGTCCATCCTACCGCCATGATCGGAAACTGATAATGACTTTAAAAAAAGACGCAACAAAAACAATTTAACACTTCCGTTTTGCACTTGTTATACTGCATATTGCAAGTTGCTTTTCTGCTTTGCCGCTTTTTTTCTGGCGTCAACCAAATTTGAGTATTGGCTCAGGTGTTTCCCTTTCTGCAGTTGAGTTTAAAACAGGAAGCATGTGGCAACTCATCTGCTTTACTTCACGTTTACAAATCTGCCACTTCCTCTGCCTAAAATTCACAGTGTCACCATCAGGTATTCGTTCCTCCTCAACGGTCACCTGGCCTCGAGCATTAACACACTCAGGGCTCCACAACTGCTGCTTGTGACAGGAGGGCGTCGACACCTCACAGTCCACATCCTTCCATTTCATGTGTGTCAGTGTCTAAGTTTCGGAAGTGTATTGTTTTTCATCATGTTTTGCCATTTCAAGACCCTGAAAAACCTTTTTTTTTTTGGCTAAATAATTTAGAACTACCTGTTTATTTTTTGTGTTTTTGTTTTTTACCAACTTGAACCTTAGTGGATATTGAATTCATTTTCTAGTTATAAAGAAATTTGTGTTATAGTCATAGAGAAATGTTTGACAGGGATTTAACTTTTTTTCATTTTTTTCGAGGTGTGGAAAGCATAGTGCTTCCCATACCATGCAACCGTCCTGAGTTGTCCAGCGACATTAATACTCGCAGGATGTAAATGTGGGATTTTTTCCTACTGCTGGCTTTAATCAACTTTATTGTCCTTACACAGAGTAGCTAACATCACCGCCTGGCGGTTTCGACGCCTCCGCCAACTGCTCGAGTTGCAGTTTACACCCGTGTCTGTCCAGACCCATTTACTATATGCAGTGAAGACTTTGAAGGAATTTGATAAAATGTATTAAGTGAATTTCATCATAATTGGCGTCTGGATTCTTGAGTTATGGCCAAAAACGTGTTTTTTGTGAGGTCGCAGCCACCTTGACCTTTGACCTTCGACCACCGAAATCCACTCAGTTCATCCTTGAGTCCATGTGAAGGCCTGTGCCGGAGCTGAAGAGATTCCCTCCAGGCGTTCAGTGCATCACAGTCGCTGCTGGCCGAGCATGCACAGGTCGGGGGCTGAGCCCAGGTGAACGCTGCCGGGCTCATCCTTCTTCTCTCTCTGGCCTCCAAACAGCTTTTCTTACACTAACTGTGATGAAACCTTTCACAGGTAAACACTGGGATTCAGCTAGTTGACCCAGGCTCAACAAGGAACCCTTCAGAATGGACTGTGGATCTTTATGACTGGAGAAATGAGTGTGGGTTAGACCAGCGGCTGGTGGGAGGACAGAACTTCCTTCTGAAAAGTTTGAAGGGCCACTTCCTTATTTGCTCTCAGCAGAGGTTGTTACTGTCCTCCTTCGCTGTTTCCTGCTTCCTTCACCATTATCTCGATAACGCCCTCTCCTCCACACATAGCATTTCAGAAGCACTTTTCACTATGGGGAACTTTGCTGCCAATGAGGGACTCTCCATCTTTGTTATTGTGAGTAGATTTACTTTAACACAATTTTCTTTTTCTGGATTCCTAATTTTTCACGTTTGCTTTCATCATTTGCATTTCTAACCGGCTAAATCTGCACGTTGGAATATTTTGGAAGAGGCAGTTACAACTAGGCAATGCTTTAATGTAAAAGGTCGTAACCCAAAATGTGTGGGAAACTGTTTGGGAACCGACTGCTCTGCAGATTTGTTTCTACTCTTCCAGGAGTAAAATCTAGACTCACTGTGCGTAACTTTAAATTTTTAAAAATGCAAACCGCACTTCGGGTCCCCAGATGCCTCCCGCATTACCACGGACCCTGTTGTGTTTTGTGGTTGTGTGGAGACAACTTTTAACACTTGAGAAGTTTGGCTTCTTTTGTGAAATGAAAATTTTGGGAAGAAAAAAACAAGAAGTGACCCTTTGGCATCAGTACCGAGACTCCAGAGTCGTATCGGCACTGGTACCGAAACGTTCCGAACAACATCCTGCCTTTTCTGTAAACGTTGTAAAAACTGACCTCTTGAAAAATGAATGCCTTCTATTACAGCCTGTCTTGATCCATTTGTCTGGCTGATGAATTGTGAATGATGAATGTCGTCTGAATTGTTGGCGTGAACTGTGCGTTGCAGCTGGTGTGGCTGGGGATCAATGCATACCTGTTTGTCCATTTCTACATGGCCTTCCTGGTGGAGAGATGGTTTTACACCAGGGTCCTGCTCGGGGTGAGTCTGAGCCGCAGCATCACTTCTGAGCCATGAAAACGTGCCAATATTTTGATTGACATTGTTTTTTATTATTATACGGATTGTGATTCATTTAGGGTATAAAGTGCTTTATCCTGAGTTTCAACAGAGAGTAGAAAAAATAGACAACTAATTTAAGAACTCGTGAATATTTTAGGAAAATATGAAATTAGTCATTTTCGAAAAAAAAAAAAGTGCCTTGCCTTTTTCAGTTCCTCAAAATGCCGCAGCTGCTAGAAGTCCCCACCATTAACAGCATCAAACTGCACGCCCACTCTTCCTCTCTTTTCTTAAACTGTATGCATGCAGCAGAATGCAGGACTGGTAAACTTTATAGATTAAGAGATTAGCGGACAATCGTTTAAGTCACTTTTTAGGCAAAAATACCAAAAGCTCTTTGGTTCCAGCCTCTGAAATGTGAATATTTGATCATTTTCTTCAACCTCTGTCACACCAAACAGAATATGTTTGGGTTCTACTACTCATGATTGCCGGTCAGGGACTACCTGGTTTTTCCCACCCGGCTGCTTGTGTTTTCTCAGTCAGGGTTGGCGCTTATCTCCTGATTTCTTTCAGTTTCAGACTGAAGAGTTCCACTTCGATTTGCTTGCATTCAACTTGACTCTATGGGATTTGTGTACGTCAGATAAACACCGGCAGTGCTTGAAAATCAAAGCACTCCTCTGGATTAACGCTGGGAACTGACATTTCTTATCAGTATTTTTAATAACACTGGATCATTCAACTGATAATCGTGATTAATTGGAAAATAGATTTTTTTTCCCCAATTTTTAATTACATTCTATCTGATATGACGTGAACATGGAGTTCAAGTTGTCCTTACATATCCACATATACATATCTTTTAACCTAATATCACAGACTATGTGATGTTTATATTCATTATAGGGATATAAACCTGACATGTTGGCTTTTCCTCGGTCAGTTTTTGGATCTCCACTAGAGTTTAAAATAAAGCCCCGTGGTTTCGAATAGCGCTATGAAGTCACTCCATCTTAGATACGAAAGAAAGAGTGATTGAGTTTTTTTCAGGTGAATTATTTATGTTCTTCCTCTGACAAAATGCACAGCTGGCTTCAGGTTGGCAGAAGTGAAACGCAGATGCTGCTTTTTTTCCCTTTGGTCTGCATTCGATCCGACCAAATATCATCACAAACGTAGACAGATGGGGAACAGTATTCAGCATTACTTCTTGACACAGCCTTTATCCCTCAAAGTATCAAGAAATCTTGAACCTTAAAAAGTTGCGTCAAGGTTAGGAAAATGTTTATTTTTTTGGTTGAGGAGAGGGTTGAGGTTTGGATGATTTTCGGGACTGGGGCCTGGGTTTGAGGTTAAATATAATATTAGTGTCAGTAACACTGATACTACTGTGTCAACGTAAGCCACAGCGGTGAGGAGAAAACTAAAGGCACGCGCAATCTCAGCAGCATTTAATGGTAACTGCATTCCAGTAACATTGACATGCAAAGACTAATGGATAAAGATACCGTATTGTATTGATCAGGGCTATCTAGCGAGTAAGCTCCAGCTCACCAGGAGCCTGCTAGGGATGAGGGGATCGATACAGTGTAAAGGATGGATTACATCGACAGTGACTAAATTAAAAGTTCGATTAAAACGTGGGCCAAATGTACAGAAGCATACGGCTGCCACTCTTAAAAGGAAATCGTTCAATCCAAGCCAAATGCCATTTTCTAATTGTAGGCACATGATGGATTTTTCACGTTTGAGGTTGTATAAATTTAAACTGAAACTCCAATTAATGAATCACAACACAAAAAACCTGCCATTTTGATAGTTAAACTAAAAGTGAAGTTGACTTTTCAAAAGTTTCAATTTAAAATAGTGAACTGAAGTTTTGTTTTCCTTCATTTCCAAAAATTTTAGAAACAACTTTGAACATGAAAATGACAATTAAAGCTGGATTTTCCTATCAAATCCTATCAAATCAGATCAAATCCTATCAAATCAGATCAAATCCTATCAAATCATATCAAATCAGATCAAATCATATCAAATCCGATCAAATCCTATCAAATCAGATCAAATCCTATCAAATCCTATAAAATCAGATCAAATCCTATCAAATCATATCAAATCATATCAAATCATATCAAATCCTATCAAATCAGATCAAATCCTATCAAATCCTATCAAATCCTATCAAATCAGATCAAATCATATCAAATCCTATCAAATCAGATCAAATCAGATCAAATCATATCAAATCATATCAAATCATATCAAATCCTATCAAATCCTATCAAATCATATCAAATCCTATCAAATCAGATCAAATCATATCAAATCCTATCAAATCAGATCAAATCCTATCAAATCCTATCAAATCATATCAAATCCTATCAAATCAGATCAAATCAGATCAAATCATATCAAATCAGATCAAATCATATCAAATCCTATCAAATCATATCAAATCCTATCAAATCAGATCAAATCCTATCAAATCAGATCAAATCAGATCAAATCAGATCAAATCAGATCAAATCAGATCAAATCCTATCAAATCCTATCAAATCAGATCAGATCAGATCAGATCATATCAAATCCTATCAAATCTTATCCAGTTCTTTAGTAACCAACCAGTTAGTTACCTGTTTAGGAAAACTTTTTAACCTGACCAGTGAGATTATTTCTGTGACCTGTTACCTGAACTCTTACTGACAAGTAATCTGATCACATTTTGAGGTAACCCAGCGCTCTCTCTGTCCCATCAGCACGCCCTGTCCTGGGCCAGAGCTCCTGCTGCCTGCCTCAACTTCAACTGCATGCTCATCCTGCTGCCCGTCTGCCGAAACCTCCTCTCCTTCCTCCGTGGCACCATCCAGGTATGGATGAAAGCTGAGGGTTGGTCCAGAACGTTAGATCATTTAAAATCCAATAAATCATTATTAGAGGAGTGGATCTACCTGCTAATGACACCATTTCTCATTGCTCATTATTTTAACGTTGCTGTATTTGTCTTTCTTGATTGCATTCAGTGCTGCAGCCGCACGGCCGCTCGGCAACTGGACCGAAACATCACTTTTCACAAACTGGTGGCCTACATGATTGCCTTCCATACAGGTAGCGTTTTTCTGTGTGAAGACGTGAGCGGCAGAGTCTCACAGTACTTTTCTTGATCACAGTTTTTGAAAAACAATATAAAGTTGGTGGAAACACTTTCATTACAATTATCAAAGGTGCTACTGGAATCAAAGACAACGAGGAAGAGAGAGATGGCGTTCGTTGTCCCGGACGACAGCATTTTAGATTTTTCATTCCTGAGCTGGACGAAAATTATCCGGCGTCCAACATCCGATGTCAGTGCGCCAGTTCTGTAAGGACGTCAGGCCGCCGATTGGTTCCTAAATTTTACAGACGCATAAAGCCGCGTGTCAGCGGCAGAGCTGCACAAATTGACATTATCATTACTATTTTTCCCGTCTAGACGGAGTTAATAAAAAGGGTCTCCAGTCAGTCCAACTAGGCCCAGACACTTTTTTCAAACCTTAATAGACATATAAAGCTGAGTATCATTGACATAGCAGGATGTATTATTTGGCCAAGTGGGAGCATGTAGCCTTAAGGTACTCCCCAGTTCACATGGGGCACTTTTGAAGACTTTAGTGTCCCTGTTTTAAAAAGTGGTAAATACAGGTTGACATTCATCTCTATCTGTCCAGATGAACATAATAAATTGTCTTTATTTAATCACCACGAGTAAGAAAACACAAGGTGCTGCGGATATATGAAGCTGCATTTCATAAGCATCATAACAGTGAGAAGAAAAGCATGAAGATGTAAAATAGAATTCAGGGGTTTTTGAACAAAGGCAGTCTATAAAAATGCAGCCTATAAAACATTTAGAGCTACATTTTGTTTTGCACATCTGCCAATATATCGGGCACAAGGCTGAAGTCGAGAAAACAACCCGCTGACCCTGAGCGATGTTGAAGGGTCTCTCATTTTTCTGAAAACCGCTTGTAATTCCGTCACTGTCACGGAATTCCCAATCATGAACCAGTGAATTCATTTTATTGACCTCCTTTCTCTGACTAAACCCGTCTGATTACTACGCCACCACCTAAAACCCCTTTACATCAGTTTTACTCATTATATCTTATTAATTGCGAGCAGCATTTGGCAGCTTCGTGGCTTCAGCTTCCCATGTGACTTAAAAACCCCATTTGGGAGAGCTTCTGGCTTTTTTAAGTGCTCCTGATATACCTCTCCCTTCTCTCCTACTTCTAGCCGTGCACATCGTTGCGCACTTGTTTAACTTCGAGTATTTCATGGACGCCCAACTGATTCAAAACAGAAGCTCCCTGCCCTTCATCCTCTCTGAAATCGGCACCGGGGACAACGCATCTTTCCTGAACCCCATCAGGACAAACGAGACGGTGAGTTGTGGTGTGTGATATGTCGCTGGATGCTCCTTGTGTTGCTAAAATCTGTGAAATTGTCACTGCTTAATTGCTAAATTTGTTGTCTGAAAAAAAATATATATATTACTTCATCTGACAAACTTCCTCCTTGGTGGTATTGGTCTTTGCAGATATTTTGTCATTTCAGAAACTTCCTCTATTGCAGTTACGGCTTTTATCTTCCAAATGCATTTCTGCAAAAGCCATAACACAGGGAACAAACGATTAGATCTTTTGTGTCATCAGAGCATAGAATACGCTGCTTCTCATGGAAGTTACATGGATTAGGACCAACAGTATATGTTCAATCTGCTTTCTGCAGTTTTGAATCCAGACTCTGAAATATTATAATCTGAGACCAGAAAACTAGGCTTTCTCAGCCTCGCTCTTACCAAGAAATCTACTAATTACCAAAGTAGATCACTTTAGCCTTAACATTAAAACTCCCCCACTGCCTCTTTACTGAGTATGTTTTTACCAAGCATAAACTTTAGGTCATCACTCCCCCTCTTTGTCTCTCTTTTCTGTAAACCTCCATGTGTTTCAAGATTTTAACTATTAGGCTTCAACTGACCCTTTCACTGCTTTCATCTGTCATTTTTTATCCGAGAGTTTATGTGCAGTCAGTGATTACATTCCTACCGACATCTCAACTCCTTTCAGTGCTTAAACCTAAGAACAAAACACGCCTCCGCCTCTTATGATTCCCAAAACTTCCACGGTGTACACAGAATTGGCTCAAACGGAACTGCTTTCAGTGCTTACGCTTCACTCGACACTTCATCTCCTTAACGGTTTATACAGTTGAACTGTCGTTCATTTATTTCGGGACAGGCACTTTAACTGACACTTCAGCTAATTTTAGCTCATCTTTAATTTCAGTTTCCTGCAGTAATTCTATTTCAATTGCCACGTCAACTACTTTCAGTGTTTCAAATGTTACCGATGCAAAATTTCACCTGTAAACACGCAAATTTTCTCAAACAACTTTACTCTTATTTAGTCCCCATAGTATAGGGCCTTCGCTTGAACCAATCTGCTTTCTAATGCCCAAACTAGCTTCCCTCTTGGTGTCCTTACCCTTTTGATCCTTACATCTCAAACAGCAGAGTAACCAGAAGAGTACATGGCTGAAGTCAGTCTCAGCAGTGAGAGGAACTATGACAAAACATGAGGGAAATTAGCCAATAGCCATGCGAGGGGGTTTTGTGACTTAAGTGCAAACGAGTGAGGAACTGTCAGAGGTGATGAACCCGATCCGCATCACGACGAACGAGCTGCGTGTTTATGTGTGAGATGAGTTTAAATGTTTGAAATCTGGATCCCCCAACAAATCAAACTGTGTTTTCACGCAGAACCCCACAATCGTCATGTTCACCACCGTCGCCGGGCTGACAGGCGTGGCCATCACGCTAGCCCTCATTCTCATCATCACCTCGTCCATGGAGGTGATCCGGAGGTCGTACTTCGAGGTGTTCTGGTACACCCACCATCTCTTTGTCATCTTCTTCATCGGCCTGGTGTTCCACGGCTTCGGGTAAGACAGCACAAAAGTTCAGGTACAAAAATACAGCTCACTTCTTTCTGAGAATCCCTGCCTGGTCTGTGGTTACTGCCGTAGTTGCTCTGGATTTGGAGAGGAAGCCACTTTGGACCGGACCCTACCCTTGTTGTCCCACGCTTGTCTCGGTGTCGGCCACCAGCCTTGTCTGTTACAGTCTTTGGTCCCCGCTGAGTTCAGTTCCCATTGCTGAATCCCATTTGGACTCGGCCTCGACTCTTGTCTCTACACTGTTCAGACTTGGACTTGCCTCAGAGTCAATTTAAGTGATCACTGTCTACATTTCTGCTGTGGACATGTACAATTTTACATGAAATATAAACTATATGTAATAAACAATTAAATAATATAAACAAATTTTGCATTTAAGTACCACCACACTAATGTTAACTTGTTTAATTACATATGCATCTTGCCAATATTCATGTTTTTGGAGTCCTACAATTCTACTGAGGTCCAGATTCCCCCAGTTTCACGTATAATAAAAAATCCTTATCGCTATTTAAGCGTTCGTCCTTCCTCTGTTTCTGACTGCAGGCGTATTGTGCGAGGACAGACGGCTGCTAGCCTGCGGACAAACGAACCAGAGGTCTGCGCTGACCAGTTTGAAGACTGGGGAAAAAACGGATCCAACTGCGCCGTTCCAGTGTTTGCTGGAAACCCACCGATGGTGAGCTGTTAAAGGTCGCAGGGTTTTCACTACAGGGCGTGTCAGCTGCCGGTTTCCAGTGTTGCTGTAAATAACAACTGGGAAACTCTACTGCTCTACAAGACTAAAATATCAACCAAAATAGTGTTAGCAAGTTTTATCGTTCTTTGTAGTAATTATTAGGAATCATTCAGGATCACTGTACATTTTCCTACATTTTCCTTTCTCTAGACATGGAAGTGGGTGGTGGGCCCCATGATTCTCTACGTGTGTGAGAGGCTCGTTCGCATCTATCGATCCCACCAGAAAGTGGTCATCACCAAGGTGTGTATGTTGGATATGAACAGTAATGTCCTGTAAAGGTGAGGCGGCAGGTTCGACGAAGTATCCTTGAGCAATACGCTGAACCCCTGCATTCACATTTAAGTTGAGTTTTTTTCTACTAAATGCCTGACATGTAACAGAGCGTAAACTTGAAGGGACTTAAGACGCGCTTCAACTGCAGGGACATTTGAACCTCTACCTGTGAGGGACGTGTTCGTAGCCAACAATGCTACTTGCACCTGGAGGGGATATCAAATGTGGCTATTTACACCTGGGGGGTCTAGGTGTCCCGTGGGAGAAGTTCTGGCAGAAAGGCTTTCTAACACGTGGTTAATGCTGTGAAAGCATCTACTTTAACCCAAACCATGATCTTTTCCATAACCTAAGCAAACTGCGACTGAAAAACTGAACGTAATAAATTAAAAAAACATAAGATAATAAGTCAACGAAGTGTAAAAATAAGTCAATATTAACTTTTGGTTTCACATGGGAGCTGAACCCCAGTCTTTTGTCCTGGGTGAAAGTCCAGTGCTTGACCCATTCATCCACCACAGCCTCTTCCCTCAAAACATGTTGCTGTATATTTGACATAAACTGCCATAATTTACAGAAACATTGCACAAAAAGCCATAATACGTCCATATAGGACTTAAGTATTCTTCAAAAATCAGAATGATTTTCTATCACCATCTATTCTGAGCTAGATTCGAGTGAAAATGCAGATTCTAGTAATAAGAAACACAAGTTTAAAGGATTATGCAGCGCTGAGTAAATTCTAATTATATCTGGTATTGAAACAGGCCAAGGGACAAAATGTTTATTGATTTATTGAGCAGTTTTGATTTTAGATTAATCATTTATCACACAAAATTGCCAATCGTTCTTTGGTTCCAACTTCGTGTCACCAGTGACACTCTGAACTCTGGTGAGGTTGTGAACGCTATTTTCTGACATTTCATGGACTATGGAATTAATAGAAAATGGAAATAATCACTATCAAAATCCCAAGCTGTCCCTTAATACTTGTTATCTGACAAATAAGCCTAAATAAATAACCTGACTTTATAACTGAAATAACCCCGTACCTGGTCTACAGGTGGTGATGCACCCCTCCAAGACTCTGGAGCTGCAGATGAAGAGGAAGGGCTTCCGTATGGAGGTGGGTCAGTACGTCTTCATCCAGTGTCCGTCCGTCTCCAGGCTGGAGTGGCACCCCTTCACCCTGACCTCCGCCCCCGAGGAGGACTACTTCAGCGCCCACATCCGTATCGTCGGGGACTGGACTCAGGCGCTGTATGAGGCCTGCGGAGGAGACAAAAACGAGACTCAGGAGGCCTGGAAACTGCCCAAGTACGTCAACCGGGGAAGCGTGTGATAAAAGAGGAAAATTGTGCCTGGAATTGCTTGCGATTACATTTAACTGCACCCTGCGCCCCCTCCATCCGGCTGGTCTTTGAAAATCTGGCAATGGGGGTCACATTTACAGCCGAGTGGTTTATTGTGTGCGTCTGTAATTCTTTGTCCTTTCAGGAGTGAGTGGAGTCTCAAAGAAACTGTAGGAACCATACAATATTAGCAACACGACCTGCCACAATGTCCAGTTAGTGGCCCTGCTGATCAAGCTGCAGCATTTTGCTTTTCTCTTCAGACCAGACAATGAAAGAGCTGCTGCCTCTAAAGTAATTACCCCCAGGGCAGCTTTGTTGCACTTGTTGAGCATGGGCCCGAACAACGATCAGGTCCTCGAACGTACCTCACAAATGCAAAAGAGATGAAACGAGCACCTGATTTAGACCAGCTGGAGTTGGTGTAGATGCAGAAAAATCAGATTTCCTTTCCAGAGAAAAGTCTCCCAGACTTTCTCATGTTTCTGTTTTGGTGAAATGAAACTTGAATGAAAAGTAGCTGAAGTGAAATGGGTGGCCTTGCACGGAGGGTGAATTTATTGAAATCTACTTCCCTCTTGCTGTCCTCCATCATGAGCAGTCTCTGTCTCTCCGTCTGCCTGTCTCCCAGGGTTGCCATAGACGGCCCGTTTGGCACTGCCAGTGAGGACGTGTTCCGTTACGAGGTGGTGATGCTGGTGGGCGCAGGAATCGGAGTGACTCCTTTCGCCTCCATCCTGAAGTCTGTGTGGTACAAACGCATCCAGAACAACCAGGAGGTCTTCACCAAGAAGGTGAGACGGACCGAGATGCTGAGACTGGTATCAGGCGGGGAAAAAAAATGTTAAAACGATGTTTGGAAGATTTCAAATCAGCTGCGTAGAGAATTCAAAATCACGATGGACCAAGTTTACTTTTCCTTCGTTGTGTACACTGGAGCACACTGCTCCCCGACATTTAAGTCTACCTCCAGCTTCGACTTAGTATTGATATTTAAAGGCCAAAACTAACTAAACCGGGGGCAGCAATGAGCTGTGGGCCCCCGCTGAACGTCACGTTTCTCCCATTTCCAGTGCATTGTGTACTGTCGGTATTAGTTTGTGGTAACTTCCCGGGAAAAACGTACCATTTAAGCACATGGTAACGGAACCACATGGCTTTCACCAAAGACAAAAACAAAGTGTGGATCTCATTAATCTTCTTTGTTATGACCTCTCTGCGTCACAGTTATGACTCAGTGACCCACTGTTATCCCGTATTCAGGGACCTGATTAGGAATTTCAGCTGTATCGCCAATTCAAATGTTTTTATTACACTTTTTAGCTTTATTGTGACACCAAATGGACCCATGGAATGTCGATAGGATCACAAACGGGTTTTGTGTCCTTGAAGCGTCTCATACTGGCTTAGCTAATAATAATAATAATAATAATAACGTCCATATTACTCGTTGACATTAATGTTTCAGTGTCCCCGACCAAGGAGGAAATAACAGTGAATTAAATCTCATAATTACTCATTTCTCATATTAACAAGAAATCTATCTTGAGATGTGATGAGTAAACATGAGATAGTGAGTCGTAATTAAGCGATACGATAATTACAACATTAGGCTCTTGTTTTTCTTCGGTGAGTGCAATGTGCTCCCACACACTATCTACTGAAACTACTAAAAGGCCAGACTAGAACTGAACTCATAAATATGCAATGTGCTTTATCTGTACATGCAGTATGAGCAAACTAATCTGCAATACATTAAATTACCGCAAACTCATTTCACCTGGATAAACTGTCCGTGCAGATACGATTGATTTTATTTACCCAGGTTTGAAAATATCCATCGCTGAGGTTTGCTTTGAAATATTGGCCTCAGCCTCCTTCCAGCTTTTTAGAGAACTTTTTGGGCTTTTTTCCCTTTTTTTTTTGTTTTTGTTTTTGTTTTTTGCAATCAAGTTTTTATTCCATTTCATTGATTTTACAGTACAATAACGCTACGTTGCAGCGCTGCGATACAAGCTGTGACAGCTGTTAGAGAAAGAAAGGAAAAAACGAAGGGGGCTGTGGATAAATTATGAAAACTGCAGTAATCCGCGTTTGAGCCTCTGTTGTCAGCAGCAACATCCCCGGATGATTCCTCTCGGATTTGGTAAATACGGTGACTCGTGTCGTTGCCCCTTTCTTCCTCAGATCTACTTCTACTGGCTGTGCCCGGAGACGCAGGCCTTCGAGTGGTTTGCAGACCTGCTGCAGTTTCTGGAGGGTCAGATGACGGAGAAGGGCATGGCCGACTTCCTCAGCTACAACATCTACCTCACCCGCTGGAAGGAGACTGAGGTACGACGGTACCGTTCAGGCGGTAGAAACCCTTCTCGAGACTTACTCATACTCAAAAACCTAATCTTTAACTTAAAACCAGGACGTTTGTGTAGTTCCTGAAAAGCTGACACCCTGCAGCGACAGAACTGTCCTTCCTGGATGCACTAAAAACATATGTGGTTGCTAAACTTAGATTGAAAGGTTGTTTGTTTTAGTGCCTGAGAAATCCCAACCTTCACCCAACACCCAACAAAACCTTGTGAACCCAATACAGTGACAAATTCTTTTTCATGTCTGTTTGCTGAAATATAAAAAGTCCTTTAAATTCTGTTTTTTTTTTTCTCTCTCTCTATCAGGCGGCTCACTTCCGTGTTCACCACGAGGCGGAGAACGACCCAATTACAGGGCTCAAACAGAAGACTCTTTATGGGAAACCCAACTGGGACAACGAGTTCACCAATATTGCGTCACAGCACCCGAGGTGAGGCCCTTTGTCACATTATCACGCTGTACACAAACAAACTTCATCTCTGTGCCGTTTATGAATAAGTCATAAGTCTAAATAAGTCAAAAGGATCGCAGTCATCACGAGTAACTGTCTTAAGACTTAACTACTCGTACTGTATGAATGGCTCCTGCTTCTGCTGCCAACACTGCCGCTACTACTGCTGCAACTACAGCTCCTTCTGCTGCTACTAATGCAGTAACTGCTGCCCCCACAGCTACCCCCCACCACTCCTACCCGGGGAGCGTTAGGGCAGCAGACCCCATGGTTAAGAGGGCTACGAGTCGCGCCGTCTGACAGGCTGTTTACGCACAAGGCGTTCAGTTGTCTGTCATATTCCTGCTTTGTTGTGTAAAGTCTTCCACTTGCTGCAACCTGAGGAGTCTATTTTTGCTCTAACACCTCGTCTACGAGGCAACAGAAGCAAGTCAGCGGTGCAGCAAAGGCCTGCAAACCGGAAAATCCGGGGTAGCGCCCCGCTGGCCGCACCTTACATCTCAGTCAAGTGGGAACGCACGGACAAGATGCACTGTTGGATTCAGTGTGACTCACACTTTCCAAGGGTACAATTATCTCCGCTGTCCGTCGGACACAAATGGCCGTTAACCCGTTTGGAAATCAGCGGGGGGAAAAAAGGCGCTCCTTATGAGTGCAGAACTTGCCTGTGAATCATCAGGTTTTTGTTTTCTTCTGCATCAAAGGGATCCAGTGAAAGTTCTCGCTACATCCATTGGTACACAGGAAACAGGAACTGCCAACAGCCAATCCGGCATAGTTCATTTTCCCAAACTGTGAACAAATATAAAAAAATCTACCATCTGTTCATATAAGTGAAGCCTTTCAAGTTTAATGTTAAATTAACTATAATCATGTACATAAAAAAAGGTACATATGAATTTATTCATGCTGATATTTAAACTCATATTCCTGACAGTCAAATCTGGCAACACTGACGATATGGCCGAAAAATAAAAACTCTGATTCACAGCTTCACTTTCCACAAAATGTGGGAAGAATAAACCAGTATAGACACATCGTATTTTGAAGGACTTATTGTCATTGTTATACATACGTCGCAACAGACACAGCTATTGAACAGCTATTTGAATAATTAGTTTCAGCACAGACAGAGCGGGAAAGTCTGCGCTCTCATTCACCTGCTCCTGCTGTCTGTGGCCTTACAGTTATTATGATAAAAAACCACATGCAACTCTGCTACTGCAGCTACTTCTCCTCTATTCTTCTACAGCTCAATAAAACTAATAAAATAACAGAATCAATATTGATTGCGATAATAAATAAAATGGTGTTTTTGTCCCCTCAGAGCTAAGGTCGGAGTCTTCCTGTGTGGTCCGCCTCAGCTGGGGAAATCTCTGGAGAAACAGTGTCTGTCCCACTCAGAGGCCGACGTCAAGTTCATCTTCAACAAAGAAAACTTCTAAAAGTCCAAGAAATCTACAACTGCTGGAGAACGGCCGCAACGACGACACGGAGGAAACTTCCCACGTAGCAGTGGAGGTCCAGCGGTCTGCTGAGATTCACGTCGGGGTTCCTGCACATTTCACACCACCTTTTTTATGTCAGTGAAAGTGCTTGAATTTAGGTGGGAAGCTACAAACATCAGTAACGGCTGGCAGCTCAGCACCACTCAGCTGGACTTGACTGTTCCTCTGCTCTTTGCTTCTTACAACAAAACGTTTTGCAAAGTCTCCATTCTTGCTCAAAAAATGAGGAAATAACTGCGGTTTTTCCACATTACTTTGTTCTCCTTTAGTCTTGCATTAATAAGTGAAACGCTGATGCTTTCAAAACTCCTCAGAGCTTTCTGTGCACTCTAGCCAGGGGTGCACATGGCCACGATTTCTGAAAAGCAGGTTTGATACCAGAAGTTAAAGTTCCCAAACTTGCTGATGGAAGAAATGAAACCGCCAAACTGTGATCGAGCAACAAAAAAAACCAACTTTGGCTGCCGAGGTGGAGCCGTTGAGTAGCTCCGAGTACGTGACTGTGCTATAACACAAAACAAAACAAAAAAGCATCAAACTTTCCCGCAAAAAAAAAGATAAAAGAATACAAGAAAGTGAAGCAGCTTGAAACAGGCTCCTCAGTGCTCTCTGCTTGTGCGTTGCTGTGCTTTTCTATATTTATTGTGCATGAGCAGAAGCCGTTGCCACAATTTCAGAACTACTGAGATCATGAGTCCTGGATCGGGCTTTTGTAGGTAAAAAGTGGCTTTAGAAAGAAAATCTTTTCTGGGTTCGGCTTCTGAAATGTGGGCATTTGCTGCTTTTTTCCCTCTGTTTTATAATTGTAAACTGAGTGTGTTTGCATTTTGGACTAATGGTTGGATAGAACGAGACATATGAAGCCGTCACACTGGATCTAGAAACTTGTGATGGACATTCTGTCCCATTTTCTTTGTGAAACAGTGATGACAGATTAACTGCTAATAAAAAACAGGCGTAAGTCGCAGCCCTACTTTCTAAGTTTTTTCTGTATTTCCACAAAAAAGTCTCAACAAAGCGTAAAAAAGGTGTTTCACTTGTCATATTGAAACACTATCATCATCAACTATGACGATAACTGAACCATCTCCATGACAACTGAGGAAATTACATCCATTGATGAAGGACAAGTTGTGGCAGAAAGCACCGGAAAATTAGCAGGAAGTGGACTACCGATGTTTTTATGAAGCTACTGTTTGCAAACTACTGTAAATTTACACGGTCGATAATTCATCTTAAAGCTCAAACTGCCATTAAAGCTTCAACGTGTGTCTGAATTTGTGTCATTGTTACAAGAAAATCACCAAACCTTCCAAAGAGGCAGGAAAGTACCAAAAAGATGCTGGAAAGTTGCAGGGATTCACCAGGTTTTTCCCCGTAACCCTGCGCAGAAGTGTCGGTAGAGGCTCTCATTTAAAAAAAAAAAAAATGTCAAAACAGCAAATTGTCACAGTGAAACCTTTCAGTGTGTGTGTGTGGTTGGTTTGCTGCTGTCAATCAGTCTTTTATTTTGTGTTTGTTTTTGTGCCTGTGAGCAAGTGAATTTCCATTAATGGATAATTAAATTGAACTTTCAGAGAGAGAAGTTTTGTGGTAATTCTACCTTAAACGTGTTGTAATTAGTGATGGGCAAACAAAAACAAGAGGGGAACTTCAATTAATAGCCATTTTTAAATTCCCCGGCACTCTGTGAAACATAAGTTCCCACAGAATGGAGAAGTCAAATTCACGTGATTTTATTCAATCCTGTCTGTAACACCAGACATTAGGACTGGCTGTAAAGTTAGGATCCTTATCTTGACACATCAATGTTCTTCTGTGGGAAAAAGCAGCAACAAATCATCATGTGAAGAATAAGTTATTTTATTCTTGTAATCAGTTTTTATTAATCTAAATTTGCAGAAATAAACTGGGCAGGAAACACCTCTTCAACCTCGAGGTCTTTCTCGATTATACATTTCCACGTTTCTCATGAAAAATGCCTGCCCATAATGATCATGGGTGGATTAGTGAACGGGCCTTCCAGGCTCCTGTGAGAAGTGACAGTTGATATTTCTCGTGTGAGAGGTCGATAACTAAAAAAGACCCAAAATGACCAAAAAGAGACAAAAAATTACCACAGAGACACAATTTCTTTAAACTGATGTAACAACATATGAGCATGTTGGGCTGGTTACTGTTTGAAGTTTTTCGATACCGTTTTGCTCCCAACAACAACTTTTTCCAGGATCTTACTTTGAGAAATATAAACTCTTCTGTGTCTACAAAAGAGAAAACCTTTTTCTTCCAGGTCAGTTGTTAAATGTCGTCCAAACACAAGCAGCTGTTCAAGACTCTGCCTGAATCAACCATTCTAACGTTGACCGAAATCAGAACACGTCAACAAGCCGACCAGACGGTAGAAACCCGAATCAGTTTGCTGCTCTCTGTGCTACAGACACATTTCAGACTGTGCTCAGAGTATAGGAGGCCGAGTTTTCAGAGCAGGTGACACCGCAAAGAAAATACTGCAACGAAAACCTCAACGCTCAGGACAGCGGAATGAGCCTTTTTTTCCAGCACGCCGCAATGAAGGCTCACGCCTGCAGTCGCCGGACGCTTTCCTCCAAAGTGAGGCAGCTCGGGGTTCAGTGTCTTGCCCGAGGGCCCTTTGGCACGCGGGCTGGAGGAGCCGGGGGTCGAACCGCCACCACTGAGATGAGTGGACGACCTGCTTATCCCCTTAGTGGATATAAACTGGAGAAATCCACGCTCGTGTTGAATCTTCTGCAAATCGTGTGTTTTGTTTTTACGTGATAGTTGTGTGAGAAGTGTGTCCACAGAATGTGCATCTGACAGAGAATAACTACAAGACAACGAAAACTGAGGGAATATCACAGATAAATAAAAGATGAATAAGTTTCAAAAAGCAAATAAAAGCCTGTTCAACTGCCTTTATTCATTTCAAAGAAATGACTCGCTCAGAAATCTGATCATGTTTATTTTCCTGCAGCCAAAAGTACAAAAGTCCTTTCTTTTCTCTCACTTCCACGGTGATGCAGATAATAAACGGAAAACAGAAACACAGAGGAAGACTCAGCTGTCAGGCCTCGGTGACGAACAGAGATTAACGTGGAGCAATTAAAGCACTGCAGTGACATGAGAGGGTAAATACTTCAAGGTGCTGATGCATCTGAGGGCCGAGAAAGCCGAAGAAAACCCAGCTGTTTTCCTCCCTGCAGCTGTTCCTCAGGGGTCAAAGGTCAAGCTTCGAGGTGTACAATCAGCTGCGTGGATGTGGGCTCTTGGTGGCCCCCTGCTGTTCGCAGGGGGACACTGCATTCCTCTTCTGGCGATGGTGGTCATTTGTGTGTGCGTGCGTGCGGGTGCGTGCGTGTGTGTGTGTGTGTCTTATGCGACAGTGACAGCAAACACACTGACCACACAGTACATGGTGCGGTTTTCCCATCTCACCGTGCAGCTTCCTGAAAAAACAAAAAAACGAGTATTAGGACAGAAAAGACAAATCCAGGAGATTTTCAGGTCAAATCTTTTGGACCAGATCCAAAAGGGACCCATCCGAAACTGATGGGCATAAATTACATTGTAATCCAATGGATTTATTTATTTATTGACACTAGCATGGTCAGACACAAGCTGAACAGTTCCAGCTTTCAGCTCTGGCAGGCACCTGCTGAGACCATTCACGCCATGGCAGGAATGGGTTTCCTCAGGACAGCGCGGCGAGGTAAAAGTCTTTTTTTATGAGGGAAGTCTCACTGTGGCTGTTCCTGCTTGTGCCGACAGTCAATCAAAATGCAGTGGATAACTTCCAAAGTTCCTGTTTTTTTTGGTACAAAATTCCCTCTTTTTGTTACTGTCCTTCGGTAACTTTGAAAGATCTGCACTTGATTTGTCCAACTCAGACTGCTCAAGTCTCGTGAAGACAGATTAACCTTTGAGCTGGGGATTCTGTCCCCCGTCGCTTACATTAAAAGCACATCAGGGAGGGATCTCCTAATGTCCAGTATGAACAGGAGAGGCGGTTACAGCGAGCCAAACCTGTTACGGCGTTCATATGGACGCCTGACCTTTGTTTTAAAGTCAGACTAGAAAAGCTGTGAACTTGCCCTTTAACTTCATGCAGGAACACAGGGATTAAACTAACCTTTAATCCACAGAGATTCGGTTGAAAACTTTTCTCACTAGACTGTAAGGACGCAGTGGCAACAGGTGGTGGAGAGCCAACATTAATGTTATTAGTTCCTGCACTTTTCCTGCTGTGAAGAACGTCTATTAGTCTTAACTTGAAAATACCTCTGGTATGTTTAAAGCAGACACTTCCATTATAAGCTTTTATTTCTGCGTTACCCTGTGGAGGTACCGTAACCACGGAGAAATACAACAGACTATTTATTTCAGTTAAATCTATCAAACAATTAGTTTGAATTCCCTTCGCTGGCGACAGCTTCGGCGGATAAGGTCTAGATTATACCCTGGGGTTTTCATTTTCTGAATTGATCAGACTCGACAAATCAAAGCGAGAGCTGCTCTCCTTACCGTCTACGGCAGTGTCCCAGTAGCAGGAGTTAGCTGTGTGGAGCCCTGCTCCTGTTTTCTGCATCACAGCACACGTCACTGTACAGACAAACAAGCACATTAATCGGTTTATCCCATTAAGCATTCTGAGAAAAAACAAACAAGTATCAAAGCTCATACATAAAGCCCCATGGGACAGGAGGGGATTTCATTTTTATTTTGTTGGAAACTTTCATTTCACAGTAGAATTTGCGGTCACTTTTGCCAGAGAGGTCGCTGGCACTCATACCGATGTACTTGTATGGTTTCCCCTGTTTGACCAGCTGTGTGAGGCAGCGCTCCACGATGCTGGCGGTCCATTTGTTCACCTGATTCTGGCTGTAGTCGTCACCGCCGACGACGCTCTCGATACACTGAGAGAAACACACACGCGCGCACACGCACACACGCACACGGGGGTCCATGAGGTAACATCACAGTGTTTACAGTCATGTGGGAATCACTTGATGCTGTTTCACCCCGAGGAGACTGAAATAAAGAGCCAACACTGTTCTGCAATTCAATAGACATTACTGTTGAAAAATCTGGGTACAGCAGCACCAGTGAAACAGCACTTCAGATCAAAAATAAATAAATAAAAAATCTTGGTACACAGAATCTTTCTAACCATTAAAAAAAAAGAAAGAAAGAAAAGAAAAAAGTCCTCAAAAGCAGCTTTAAGCCATTATATGATCATGTGTCCATGTTTTGATGTGGCATTTTTCATATTATTTAAAAAATCTGTGACTCTAATCTTGAACCAGATCCTCTAGTAATCCTCCTCTGCTGATCTGAAGCATTCACTGGGGAATTTCACTTCAGCACAGAAACTCTCCCTTACTCCCTCATCAACTCAACAAAAATAGATAATGGCAGTAGCGTCTTGGAAACAAACCACTGTCCGTACAATTAAAGTGTCACCAGGTTTGGTCAGACAAAGTCTCACATTTTGGTTTAAGTGAGCAGCCCCTAGCCATGTGCAAATAAAATGGAAGTTAGACTGTGCGGGAAACCTCTCCTTAACCCCTGATCATGCAGCTTGAAATAAAAAGACATGTTACAGTCTCAGTTTCACAGTTTCAAACGCATCACATCACACATTAAAGTGAAAGTCAGACTAAAACACCGAAAGGGTGGGATAATCTTGGCTTGTCCTTTCCCCCCACTTTGTCTCGGTGTTATCATTACTGATCCTATGGTTTTCATTTATTCATAAAAAGGCAACAGATACATTCACAAAAAACCCAGTCACCTCAGCTGTTACACTTTTAAGTAAATGAGCGAGACGATGTTATCTGGGTGTGAAACAACCTGCTCTTTAAAAATATATTTGTATCTTCCGACTACTTTTCTAGGTAATTTCCTGGAAACACATATTTACTGATGTTCTAATTACTGGCTGAATAAAGACAAACTTGGGCTTAGACATGTCACTTTTCACAAAGAGCTGAAACCAGGTGATAAGTTCTGGTGGACTGGATTAATATGATTTTAACAAACCTTAAAGCTACTCAGGAAAGGGGGGAACTAAAGAGAGGCATGGTGTTGAAGCGTTAACATTACCTCTTTGACCATGCCATCAGCTTCTTCAGAGTTGAAGGAGCCCTGAAAGAGAACCAACGGACAAATATGAGACACAACGCTGAAAACATCCAGGTTAACAACTTTCAGACATTTTTCATCACAGGACTACTGACAATATATCGACAGCAGAAGTGCATACCCATGAAAGATTCAGTATGAGACCAAAAACATGCAACGTCCTTTTATTATTATTCATAAGCAAAAAGAAGCCCTGTAGGGTTGATACAGGTATCGTGAGCGGGTCATTAGCGAATTCCGAATATAACATGGAATTTCATATAATGGTTTGACAACGACAGGACCGCGGTACTTGGGTGGCGGCTAACGTTAATGTAACGAGTGGCAGTAACGACCCCGACAAATCAAAAAAAACAGGGCGATTCAAGGACAAACCTCGTTGCCGTTGTGGTATTCCTCCATTCCCGTCATTTATGGCCGGTTCAAAGCGGCGGCAGTGTTTGTTTGTTTTTTGTTTGTTTTGTTTTTTAAGTTAAAAACCAAGGGGAAAGGGCGAAGCTGCTCCGAGAACAACACGGAACTGTGGCGGACTTCCGGCGGGCTGCCAACAGTCAACGACGGCCGACAAGAGCGACCGGAGCCCCGGGGAGCCGGTGACCCCTGCTGGCCGCTAATGGAACTGCAAAATAATACACAATTCATCTTCGCTCAATGCGCCACAAAAACTGAAATAAACTACTTCAAACAATCAAGTCCATACTTGTGACTAACTCCAATTAATATTTTCAGATATTGCGTCCAAAATATGTTGTTTAAACTCACTCGTACACTTGAAAATGAACTTTCTGATACAGTAACACACTTTCTGCTGGCAAAATATTATTTACACACATATTTGAAGTGGGTATGAACGTCTTTTTAAAAGTCCTCTGGCCATATTCATGGAAAAAATTCATACTTGACTCCCTAGAATTGTATTTAATGTAATCCCTTCTCTCCCACTTTTTATCTTGTTTTTTCCCTTTTTTAAAAATCATATAATCATATGTTCTATGTGATAATTTACTTTTATGGTCGTGAGGACCCCGACTCCCATGATCCCACGCTACTTCACGACGTCCCCAAACTCGGGCTTTTTTTTTTTTTTTTAACTGTTTTGATGGAGAGACCACTGGTGGCAGAAAGTTACACATTGTGCGTCTGAGTCAAGATCAGACTGGAAGAAAAGAAAGTGCCAAATGACCATTTATCAAGGATTTCCATCCATTTTCCATCCATGTACGTATGAGAAAAGTAGATTCTTTTGGTGTAAGGTTTACTTGATAAATGGGTAACAAAGTATGTGTCCAGATACTAAATGTAAAGCTGTACATGTGGGAAATGGAATAAGTCGAGAGCAGCAGTTTCCACATTATTAACATATATTTCATGTTTTTGTTTAGATTTTTACACAGCGTTCAAATTATGACTTAAATTTTTTCTTGCCACTCAGGCTACAATGGTTTATTTTTCTAGTAATGACAGCAATTTGTCACCTTATAACAATAAAAACAGGAGCAAAGTGATCCTGACGTTTAACCTCAACTTTTCCCAATACAAAATAATGACTCGTGCTCAGCTTTATATCAAAATGCTTTACTGATGTCACAAAAAATCCAAAATGATAAAAAAAAATTAACACGAGAGTCAGTTAAATGAGATTATCATGTCGGAATATAAAACTGATGCATCTCCTTGAAATGCATACAGATCACATCAAAAGTGCAAATGTGCTCAAGGACCAGGTCGCAATAAATAAGAATGTTTACATCCTCACAGTTTAAAACACACACACACACACACACACACACACACCTTGAGGTTCAGCCGCCGGGCAGGTAACGTGCCACACAACAACAGATTAGCACAACTGAAAGTTAAAGACCTCCCAGCAGCACGGTGCTACTGGTCACACTGGTGGAGGAGGCTCAGCCGTTAGGCCACTTGTGAACACACTGTCGTCAGAGTTCAGTGGTCGAGTTTAAAGGTGCACTCGCAAAGATGGCGGCTGGTGGCTCCCAATACAGGCAGAAGGAAACTAATGAAATATGATAGTGTCAGTCCAGGTTTTCTTTTTTTAGATTTGACCCTTGAGGCAGAACTCCACGCATAATCTTTCAAGTATGGAAATACTCATTTGGATTCACAGCAGTTACTGCGGCTACAATGAAAAAAAAAACGTCTGTAGGAGCTTATCTGGATTTAAACTATTGATCGATTAATAGATTAGTCATATGACAGAAAATTAATCTGCAACAAATTTGGTAACTGGTCCACTGTTTCTGTCACATTTTAAGCAAAAATGACAAGAATTCACTGGTTCCAGCTTCTAAAATGTGAATATTTGCTGCTCTTCTGTGATTGGAAACGACTTGTGATGGATATTCTTCACAGTTTTTTGTCATTTCATAGCCCAAACAGTGAACCGGTCAATAAAGAAAATCATGAGCGAGTTTTGCCCACTTTGCCCCAGTTGGTAGTCCAGCTTTTGTGGAGACATATTTGTTTTTGCTGTGACTGTGTCTCGGTTGGGGGCCATTTTCACTGCTGCGAATCCAAGCCGAATCCAAGCCGAATCCTACGCCTAAAAGTGACGTCACAGTGTTCTGACGCACCCTGCCGGACGGTGCTTCGTCACTGCAGCCGGGTGAGAGGTTAAACTACTGTCTGGGGCCTGTAGAAACAAGATTTTCAGAGGGCGTTCGTTTGCTCCTTAACCTTGAACTTGCCACCTCTGGACTGAGGAAAAAGCAAAGACAGTGACAACAGATTTTTATTTAAGTGAATCTGCAGTGTCTCTGTTGTGGCTTGACTTTGGGATTCAGGCCGACATGATGAGTGTATTTACATAAAATCCCGTCCCAACAGAGCTGACACACCGTAGAGGAGCTGGATGATACTGTGTACCACTGACTGTGTGTCATGAAACCATCATCCCCGAGGGGAACTGCTTGAAAACACCGTCAAGCTCTGCTAACGAACCTTTCGCACTTTGGTCTGACTTTTCGAGATAACTGAGGCCACCTGAGGGTTTAGTTCCTGGGTTCACAGAACTGCGCAGGCACCGGAGCGAGGCCCTCTGGCCACAGGGGGCAGAGGTTTCTGCTGTGCTCCACCCCTGTGTGTCCCCGGGTTGCCACTCCCGGCGGTGGCGGGGGACGGAGGCTCTCCCTGGACGGCCGCGTCCCCGCCCTGGTTGTCCTCCGCTGGGGTTTGGTCCCTGTCGGTGGCCTGCTTCGACCTGGAGAGGGACAGCCGCCTGAAGAGGGAGAGCTGAGAGGAGGACAGAGGAGAGATTGGTTTTGTAGCGTCAGGGTGCTGTGGCTTCACACGGTTTCAGAGAAGCAAAGGATGTTCAAACCTAACACACTGATGGATCCAAAACTTTGTGCTCACAAAGTAAATTTGTTGTGTAGATGATAGAAAAACTATCCTTCCCATCCTCCAGACTAGACTAGGCTTTAAGGCAGCGGCCGTCAGTATTTTTTCCACAGGAGCCGCAGGCGACAGGTGAACCACCGTTACCGTGTAAACACCAAAAACCACAACATTTTGAGCGCGTGGTTTGGAAAGTTACTTCTACTTGAAATCGACAGTTTCCTCCCCTCTGATTCATTGTGAATGCCTGAGAAGGTTACATGCTCATAGTTAACTGTACACGTAGTTTTTTTTTTGCTTTACCTGTCCTGCAGCACTTTTTAGATTGTGAGGACTAAACACTAAAAAACAGGCAGATGTTTTCGCTTATTTTAAGTTGCTCTTAAAAGCCTTAGGTGTAAATGTAATGCATTCCTGTTGTGGTGTACAGTGCTGTAGGAGATGTTTGCGTTACTGTATGTGAGCTGCGCGGACAGACTTCCGATTTTCCACCTTTTTGTTGGAGCCTGATTGGCTCTTCGAGCTGCTGTGTGCCGTCCCATTGGCTGGCTCGCTGCTGTCACCTGTCTTTTCTTCACCACCGCTGTCAGGCTCCTCAGTGATTTCAGCTGCTGTTGAGACCAGACATTTGTCAAAACTTTTTCTTTAACTTTATAAAACATTCTTTGGAAACTTGATTTTTTTTTTTTATTTCTGTAGTTTTCTGTGCTTCGTTAACAAATGAAACACAGGCAGCACCAGTGCTTGAATTAGTGACTGGTAGAGCATTTATATTTTCTATGGGTAAGTACAGGTAAAAATGAAAAGATGATGGAAAGTAAATAGAGGAAAGGACACTAACAGTGACTTCATGATACAATTTTGGTGAAACTCAACCGGGTTGGACTCTTGCAGGACACATGCAGCCTCATTGTGATTTGCACAGCAGCTCGACTGGAACTAGCAACGTAACAGCAGCTGAATTTTACTCCTTTCGAGCTGATTAAACTTAACAAGGCGATGGAGTTTCTTGAAACTCTTCAGAGTAAGACTCCTGTGCCTCTGTTCTCCGGGAGGTGACGGTACATTATAAAAAAGCAGCTAAAATCAGAGTTACCAGTGCTGTGTCCCCGTGTCCCCGTGTCCCAGTCAGTTTGTTGTCTTTTCCCTTCGCCTGAGGCCAAACGTATCTCTAACCATAGACAATGGTTTTCTCTGATGCTTCCCCTCAACCCAACCATAACCTAACCCCAACCAGTTTTCTCTGCGAACCTACAACCACCGTACAGAGGACACTATTCAAAAGGGGGAAACGCACTTCAAGACACAAGACCTGTTTTCCCAAACAACTTGGTGGCAGATGTCAGTCACCTTTCTGCTCTCCATCAGGCACAGACTCTTCTTTCAGCTCCTCAGGCCTCTGGAAAGTTCAGATGTTACATGTTAGTGCCAACGTGAAAAATGAAGATCATACATCAAATTCAGCTCTGTAGACCTACGGGACTCTGACTCTCCTCTCCTGATTTCTCTGTCGACTCTTCCAAACTTTGTGAGGACGGAGCTTCTGTCGGAGAGGAGAACGTATCATTCTCCTCATCTTCCACCTCTTCACCGCCAACGTTCTCTTCCTCCTCATCGTCTTCCTCTTCTTCCTCCTCACCTTTGCTCCATGTTTGATCAAATCCTTTTGTCAAATCCTAACAAAAAAAAAGAGAGAATTAAAGACATGAAAGACACATCATGTACGGACGGGAAGGAAAGCTCACTGAAAAAAAAATGTCTAAAGAGACATAATCAAGTCTTAAGATAATTTGTCTTGAACATTCTTCATCTTTAAATTCTAAGACTACAGAAGAACTTGGCGTGCATGTGATCTACTCCTACTAGTTGAGACAAAGTATAGACACAGTTGGAAAACTATACGTCCAAGGGCTGAGCTCAGTTTACTATTGTGCTAATCAATAATTTAGGAAGCACATTTTCTTCCAAAGGACTTTTGGTAGGGAAGGACACTCAAAGCTAAATGGAAGCACGTAGCGCCAAAAAAAAGAAAGTAAGATGAAAAGAAGCACTGAGCTCCTCCGGGCTACAGCGGGGAATGATGGGAAGGGATTCCAGCTGGGGTTATAAAGACAGAGATGGTGGCGTGACAGGAAGAAGAAGACAAGCCCCACCTGCTCCTGAGACCGGCCAATCAAACACTCAACAAACCGGGCAGGTGACGGAGGAAAAGCACCAAACGTCAGAGTTTAGGGACATTTGCTGAAAAGATCAGTCGCTCAGTGGATCAACAGTAACGTTTTTCTTTGAATTAATTATTTAGACGGAAATGTCATCATTCGCTGGTTAGAGCTTCTCTTCCATGAGAATTTGCTGCTTCTCTCTGTTTTATTTCACTGTCAGTTGAATGTCTTTGGGCTTAGGACTGTTGGTCGGACAAAATAAGACGTCACCTTAGACTCTGGGAACATGTGACGGACATTTTTTATTTTCGCTGCTGTACTATCTTTACCATCAATTCATCACAAAACATACTCATACCTACATTTTCAGAGATCAGTTTAAAATGAAAATGATCATTAGTTGCAGAAGTAGAAATGTGAAACCCTAAATCTGATCAGGACTCACTTTTCACCCGTCATCTTTAGTTTCGCTTTTAAAATCATTCACAACTTGACTTGTTTTTTTCTAATAAGGTTTTTTTTGGAGAATAACATTGAAGTATTTTGAGAAAAGTTCGCAATTTTATGTGAAAAGGTTGTAATATTTTAAGAATGAACTTGTCATACTCCTTCACAGTAAACAAGTGAGAGCAGTCTATCGGCCTTTACATGTCAAATGAAGGATATGATGACCCGACGTTACAGGCTTCAGCATTAAAGACGTCACTAGAATAGATTTTATGAAATGTTGACATGTTTTGAAGCAGAGGTTGGAGCACGGGGGAACCTGAGGCAAGAGAGAAAAAAGTTCTCAGCATCAGAAAAGGATTAAAGGCCGATTGTTCAAAATACTACAACTATATTCTTGAAATTTCAGATTGTTTCCTCAGACAGTGGCCGTATGATGAGCTGTCAGGAGGCTACTGACTTTAGGGTGAATCTTAAGTCACAGGAACAGAAAATATCCCTTCTGGCTTCAGAGCTGTGTGTTTCAGTGACGTGTTTCTTCCCCTTCAGGTGCGTCTACAGAAAAAATGTAGGAAGATGAAGAAAAAAGCAAACATTCTGAATTCTCCCCCTTAAGCTCGTTATCAACCTCCCCCCGCCCGCTGTCATTTAATTTCTGATAGTTACCATACTTTGAATCAACACACAGAAACGACAGAGAACAAAGGAGACACAGATATTTATTACAAAACACAGAGATGAATGGAAACAGAAAAAAGAAAGTAGGTAGAATGATCATTCTGCATAAATATGTTAATCTTTTACTTTTCCAAAGATTAAGGCACCGTGTCGGAGAATATTAGAGAGCTGACTGAGATCTGACTGACTGGTTGCGTTGTCTACTCTTCACTGCAGTGTCAATACAAATCGGCGTTTAAAAGATCCCACGACACTGAACCGAAGTGTACGAAATATTATAGAAAAAGGTCATGTACTGCGTCATCGTGGCAGAGCGGAAGCAGAGGAAAAAAAAAAAAAAGCTGCCAAAAAACAAGTAAACAAGCAAAACTGAAGACTAATTTTATCAGTTCAGAAATTTCTGTCATCACTTTACAGCAACAGCACGAGAGCCAAAGGCTGGATGGGATTAGAAAAGCAGTTCACAGATTCAGTTCTGAATCTGTGGAAGAAGAAGCTTGAAATGCATTGTGAGTGAAACTAACGAGGTGATGTAACGTGACGGGAGTATGTGCAGAAAGGCACAGCGTGGGACAAGTCATTGCCGTAGCGGAAGGACTCACCGCCTCATCTACCAGCTTGTCAACGGGTTAATGTAGCTTCAGGTCAATCAAGAATGAGCAACACAGGCCTTAAACATTTTTCAAAAACCTGAAAAACGTGGCAGGCGCCTGCCCTGAAAATTCGGGGTAACACCAGGAAATAGGGGTAAAAAAAAGCAAATGTTGGTAAAACTCACATTCAGGTAAATTATACTGAACGTTGAACAACAAAATCTTCTGTATTTTTTGGCAGTGGCAGCCTTTGATTGTCTTATCCAGTTTACTTCCATCTCTCTACTTCATTAATGCTTTTGGATGATTTGCTTTGCAGATGACAAGACATGAAACTACTCTTCTTGCAGCATTATTTCCTCTGGGGCCCGGGGCCGGATTAACCTCCTGAGGGGCCCCTGCTGACCCCCATTATACACGTCAGTTTCATTTCCCGGGGCACCCGGAAACCAACAAATGCTGCGGAGCTGAAATGATTAGTTCATTAATAATGAGTCAATTGACAGAAAGGTCATTGGCAACATTTTTTGATAACCAATTCATTGTTTAAGTTTTTCTTTTTTTTTTTTACAGCAAAAAAGCAAAAATTTGCCGGGCGTAAAAATAATTAATGGTTGCAGCCTTGAAGTTCTCCCACGGTGGAATAATACTAACTTATCCAACGTTTTCTGTGTGTTGTTGAAATAAGTTGAAATACAGAGAAAAGCTGAACTAAAATGATTCAGAATCCCTCTACAAGGCCGAGCCGAAAGACAGAGGATGGAGTAACCGGTCATATTTGAAATTGTGCTTTAGTGGAGCAAATTTCTAGCAAATGCGTGATTAATCAAATTTTGTAGACGGGAAAAATATGCCTGTAACCACTGATTAACCAATTAGTCAGCGGACGTGAAAATTTACCAACAATGCTTCGGTCAAAGAACTGAACTCTTTAGGTTTTTCATGAAGCAAAAACACCAGACGTTCTCGGGTTGAGAGGATTTGCTGCCTTTCCCTGTTTTATGTCAGTGAACTGAATCTCAAAAACAAGACATTTGAAGACGTCACCAGGACATTTAAAATTCAAACATTTCAAATAATTAAATCGATTGATAGAGAAAATAATTGACAGGTTGATCAGTAATGAAAATGATCCTAATTTCAAAGATCAGTGTTATTTCAGGTTGAGGTACTGGGGTAAAACATCGCCCCAAAACTCTCCTGCCGCCTGACCTTTGACCCCTGACCTCGGCTTACTTCTAGATTTAGCACTTTGTCTTTTGACTTTTTTGACCTCTTCCTCTTCCTCCTCCTCTTCTTCTTCTTCTTCTTCACCTTCCTCCTCCTCAGCCTCTTCCTCGCTTTTCTGTTCATTCTCCATCTCCTCCTCTTCTTCACTCTCTTTTTCCTCTTCTGCCTCTTCCTCCTTTTCATCTGCTTCTTCTTCCTCCTCCTCCTCCTCCTTTTCATCTGCTTCTTCTTCCTCCTCCTCCTCCTCTTCTTCACTCTCTTTTTCCTCTTCCTCCTCTTCCTCAGCACCCTCTTCCTCCTCTTCATCTGCTTCTTCTTCCTCCTCCTCCTCCTCTTCACTCTCTTTTTCCTCTTCTGCCTCTTCCTCAGCACTCTCTTCTTCTTCTTCTTCTGCTGCTTCCTCGTCCTCCTCCTCCTGCTCTTCATCATCACTCTCCTCCTCTTCCTCTTTTCCTTCCTCATCCTCTTCTTCATTTTCACTCTCTTCTTCCCTATTACTCTCCTCCTCTTCCTCCTCAGCACTACTTTCCCTTTTCTCCTCTTCCTCACTCTCGCTCTCTGCATCACTCTCGTCTCTCTCCTCTGAAGACTTCAAAGACTCACTTTCTCCCTCCTCTTCCTCACCCTCACTTTCCAAACCCCCCTCTTCTTCCTCACCTTCCTCCTCCTCGTTTTCAGTCTCTCCTCCTTTGCTTTCTGTTTCATGACTTGACCCTTCCTCGCGTTCCTCCTCCTCCTCCTCCTCTACATCATCTCCTTTGCTCTCTTGCCCTTCAGTCTCGTCTTCACTTTTACTTCCTGTTGTCCTGCTTGCTTCCTCTCCCTCCTCCTCTTCTTCTACACCGCTCTCGCCTTCCTCCTCATCCCTGCTTCCCTCCTCGTCTATGTCACTTTCCGACTTATCTACCGGCTGAAAAGTGTCGCTCTCTTCTGTGACTTTCTCGATACTCTGGCTCTCCTCTTCCTCCTCCTCCTCGCTTACGTCTGCACTCGTTTTCTGCCACTTCTCGTGTTCATCTTCCTCCTGTTTGACTGTTCCAGAGTTTGTCTCCTCCTTACTTTCCTGCTCACTTTCATCCTGACTCGTCTTCACTTCAGAACTCTCAGACGCAGGTGTCAGGTTGACGCTGACCGCTGATTTGTTGCTATAATCAGCAGCGTAGGATTCAGATTCGTGGCTTCTTGATTTCCTCACGCTGTCTTTCAGGACACCACGGCTGCTCTCAGATGGGGATGACGACTGCGTGCTAAAACGGCTTCTGGACGCCACTTGATGCGCTAATACCGTGCCAGCTGCAAGTGAGACGGCCCCAGCGTGCAGGCCGAGATCTGACACCTCTTTCTGAATTTCTTTTGACTGAGCTTCTTTTTTGTTTTTCTCATTCTTAGATTTTTTGGAAAAATCTGCGCCCTCTTTAGATTTGGAGCTTCTTTTCACCTCGGAAACCAATTGAGATCTGCGTGCGTTTTCCTCATCCAACGTGTCCCTCTTGTGAAAGCCAGGGGAGTCCATGTGATTGGCTTTACCTGGCGGGCTAACTCCTGCATATTGACTTTGCACGACTATCGGTTTGCTTTTCACAGGTTTAGCCTGCACTTGCTTAACTTTTGCCACTGCGGATTCAGGGCCAACACCTGAAGCTGTCTTTTTTGTATCAGGACTGTGTTTGGAGCTTGTTGCCTGCTTCCTGCCAACCTCTATCAGCTGGCTTTTACTCTGAATCGGCCTGGGACGCTGCTTAGATGCTGCCTTCCTGATGTCCCCTACACCCTGAGGTTTCTTTTTACTGGTTTTCCTCTCTAGCTCCCGAATGGCCATAATCACATTCTCTTTGTTCTGGTTTGTTGTCTTCTGTCTCTGTGGACTCCGAGAGGCCAGAGAGCGAGCGCTGTGGCTCCTCAGGAGCTCGGTGGGTAACGCCTGGCGAGGAGAGACAGTCTTGCTCTTACCAGATGGGGAAGTCAAAGTGAAACCGCTCTGCTTCAAGAGCTTTCTCTCCTTTGTTTCAATCTCTCTCTGTCCTATATTGGTCTTACCATGCTTACCCTTCCTCTATTCCCAGCACCAGAAAGCAAGAAGAGGATGAAAAAAAGGCATGCATTAGAGAGGGAAGAGACATGCAGATAACTCAAGAGATAGAAAATCAGACAACTATGAAGGAATAATGCGAAAAAAAAGAATGAGAGGAGCCTAGTCAGTATATTATATATCAATGGATGACTTAAATTCAACACAGGTAAGTTGGTATCAAATCAAATGTTGACTGAGGAAAAAGCAGTAGAGAAATCACAAAGTGAAAGAAAGTTTATGTTCATTTAGAATCAGTGTTTCTATTGCACAGTTTATCCACCAGAGAGCACTCAAGCTTATTTTTCGGCTGTAAAACGTCCTGCTCAGTGCATTTCTTGGTCACAAAACTTTGAGAACACGTACAATGCGATGAGGACATGTCACACAGCTCCTCTCCAACGTAACAAATAAATGTTTTCAGCTGTGTCCTTTCAGCTTTTTTTCTGTTTTTTTTATGCTTATAATTTAAAATATGGACAACTGATTTAGTGCACTTTAATTTATGCATTGCCACACTGTCATTTGTAATTTGCACCTCCTTTTGTTCCTAACGTATATATGTATGTATACATATTCAAAGTTTTTATTTTGGTCTGTATGTCAGCATCTTCTGCACAAAAACTCTTATATCTGACATCTTATCATTTGCAAACCTCTTTTATCAATTAAGAGTAAATATTTGTAAAACCTATTATAACTACATGTTGTTTAACTTTGTATTAATGGGGCTTTTTATGGTCACATGACTAACTGATGAACTGTGTATAAAGAAATCGGAAACAACCACAGACATCAGCCTGATGAAGGAAAAAAAAAAGCTGTGCAATCTTTTTCATCTTAAACGTCACAACTCATTAATCACCAAATGTAAGGGGCCCTTTAAAAAATGTTTGCTTTTATCGTGTTTATGTTAGAAAGCAAATATCAGATGATATATCGTTTGTTTTATTTTATTTTTCCATAAATTATCAGTATCATAATCAATCCATTTGGGATCTATTGACAAACAGTGTATGACAGAAAAAGTGTCTGAGTTACCTTCTGAACTGGAGACAGAGTGAGTGTTTTATCACTGGGGTCCAACTTCATCACATGTGTCTATCGGGAGGAAAAAAAAGGGGAAACGAGCAGAAATGAGTGACAATAATAGGCTTAATATTCGCTGAGACATGCTGCCGTCGGCATGGAGGTCAGAGGTCAAATAACAGACAGTATCCCTGGAAGTGGCTGGGATCGACTGATCTCTCACCATGTTGAGGAAGTCTGTGGTTTCTCCCAGGCCTTTCACGCTGTCCGTGTCGGTCAGGCTCTCCACAACGCTATCTGTCTCGGCCCCTGCCTGCGCTGACGAGGTAGAAAACAGGACACCATGTTAGTCCAATTAGGTCCAACTGTACACCAGTTTTTTCCTGATTCTGCCTGATTTGATGCAGCAACAAACGACATTCATAACAAAACATTCTGATCCCGAGGTGTCGATTATTAAATTAAAACGTTTATAATGTTTATACTTTTGGCCTAAACCTGGAAGAAACATGGGAAGGAGGATTAGGAGACGGAGGTGAGGTAGGTACCCTGGTGGATTGACCCTGCGCTACCGTGCTGGCGAGTGCCGTTGAGCAGCCTTCTGTGGGTCAGCTCAGGTGGAGGCAGTCTGGGCGGGATAGTCTGGCTGGAGACGGGCAGCGGCGGGTGGAGGTAGCCGTGCGTCATGGCGGGCAGAGTGCGGAACATGGCGCCAAAGTGATCTGGAGATCGCTCCTGGGGGGGGGCAGGCATCAGCAGAGGGTTTGATTAACCAGGAGTCACATGGTAATGTTTGAGCCACAGAGGAGCATCTCTGCTTGGAGATGGAAGCTAGAATCCTCCTGTCAAGAAAATACTGCCCTTCGTGTTTTTCTTTTTTATACTGCAGTGTTGTATTAAATTTAATCTGCCAATGCAGTAAGATAAAGTGGGTTTGTAGCTGTATTAAATGAGAGTCGTGTACATGATCGACACTGTTTTTGGAATCATAACTTGTGACTGGTGACTAATTTTCCACAGTTTTATCTACGCATGAATCCTGCCTCCGTGCTCTCACCCTCTCCCTCCTGCGAACCCGGGCGGAGAGGCTCCTTTGCAGGGTGGCGGAGTCGGCTGTGTCCCCCAGGAGCTCCACATACGGCTTCTCCAGGTAATCCTCTGTCACGTCGTCCTCCTCCAGAGTCACATCACCACAGCTCGGGCCCCTGGGACGAGCCAACACCACCATATGACAGCCGCCGCACGGAGCCTGGACACGTACAAAAAACGTAGTTCACCATTTGTGGGACTTTTTTTAATCCTACACCTACTATCAAAAATTGCTGCATCACTCACAACATTAAGAGACAAATCATAATATTTCTATGGTCAACAGGAGAGAAATATAAACTAAACAAAAATACAGAAAACACATAAAACATTTAAATGTAAATTTAAATTTAAAATAAAATATATTAAAATAAAAAATAACAAAATTTAAAAAAACTATACAATAATGAATAAATAAAAATATATATTACTAATATGTAATATAATATGTATAGGAAAATGTATAAACTGAGAAAAAATAAATCTATAAACACACATACATAAAAATAGACAAAAATAAACAATTAATTAATTAATTAAAAATCAAATATATTAAATATGAATATATAAATATACATTTAAAAAATGTAAAACTTAACTTGAATAAAAAATAATCATGAACTCTCCTGTGAACTTTATCACTTTAAACCTCAGTATTATTTTTCTTTACAATTCATAAACAAATGAAGTATGTGAAACACCTACTGCCTGAACATTATACTTGAGGAAGCGTGGACACAGAGTTGGTTTGAACTGGTTGGTAAAGTTTTCTTCTCCCAGGCCCAGTTTACCATGTCTGCCATCTCCAAATGTGTAGAGCAAACCCCCATCTAAAAACAAACATAACAGCAGCATCTCAATCTGGCAACGAGGAGGGGGAAAGCTACTGTACTTTGATCAAACCAGTGAAGACTGTGGGACTCGATGAGAAAACCAGTTAAGTTAGTGGTGGCACTGAAACAGAGGCTAGATGATACTAAAATCAGGCAGTGTTTACCAGTGATGACGGCAGTGTGATTCTCTCCGCAGGCCACCTGACAGACCCGTCCCTTCTTGAAGTGTTCGACCGGACGTGGCAGCCGAGACTCGAAACTAAACGTCCCGTGACCAAGCTGCCCGAACTGACCGAGGCCGAACGTGTACACGTTGTCCTCTGGAAGAGTTGGAAGAAACGGACAGAGTGAGGAGCTTAAGAAGAACCTGGTCTGCTGAAGGTAGTGTTTTCAAGCACAGTGACCTCCTGGAATGATCATTTTAGCTACAGCTGTCTACAGCCATACTTGCAGACCTCTAAAACATTTCAATCTGCAGATACCCTGTGTGGCCCGTGTCCGTCCCCTGCGTTGGCTGTTACCTGTAAGCGCCACAGTGTGTCCGCCCCCACAGGCCACCTGTGTCACCGGCTCCTTGATGCTCTTCACCAGCTGAGGGACTCGGTGTCTGGGCAGCTGGTCAGTGCCCAGACCCAGTTTGCCACTGTCACGCTCACCAAACGTGTACAGAGCTCCGTCAACTGAGACACAGAGGAAAATACTTTTCAAACAACTAAAACTAAAAGTTTGCACTTTACCTTTAAATTCTCTATGCAGCACATTCATTTTAAATTGATGCATTGCGTAAAATAGTAAGAGGTTAAAAGTGAAGTGTCCTTCGCTGAAGCATGTTGCTCTAATCTCTGCTCACCTGTCACTAAGGCGGAGTGGTAGTATCCACAGGACACCCAGCTGATCGGTCGCCCAACGCTGATTTCCTGTGGCGAGGAGGCGTGACTCTCCTTCCCCAAACCGATCTGACCCTCCGTGTTGTCGCCCCACATGAACAGTTTACCGCTCTCTGTAAGATTTCAAATTACATTCCACAAAAAAAAAGCAACTGACCTCTCGCGTGAGCTGAAGTATCTATAGGATTAGTGTATGAGTCTCACCTGTGAGAGCAGCGGAGGTGTTTGAACCAGCTGCGAGCATTTTGATTGGCCCGTGTGAATCGAAGAAATCAACTCGCTGAAACGCCGTCCTCTCGTCACAGTCCCCGAGCCCCAGCTGACCCTCACTGTTCCCACCTGAGGCGTAAACTTTTCCCTGAGCTGCAGAGGAAACGCAAAAGAAGAAAAAACTGGAGGAGACAGGAAAGTTTGCAGCTGTTTCAAATTCATCTTCAACTGAATCAAAATACTCATCGGAATCAGACACTGACCGGTGCAGATGAGAGTGTGGTTCCTTCCACAGGCCACAAGCTGGACTTTCTCAGACTTCAGAGCTGAAATTGTATAAATGATATTTTAGTAAACGACGCTATGTGTATCTTTGCAAAACCACGAGTGCCCAAACACATCTAGTTTTGAGCTGAAAGGTGACACCTGACCTTGAAAACTTAGTTTGACGTAAAAATCTTCAGCTCAGGGTCCACTTACTAGCTCTTACCTGAACTTTAAAGCGCCCAAGGTCTTCATCAGAGGATGGAGTTCGCTAAATTGTCATGGAGATGGATGTGGCGAAGTGTGAGCTCAGTAGGTGGTCTGATTTCATTCATAGCGCTTTTAGAAAACTTTCACCAACCATCTACCAAATATAGGAGGTTATTCTCTGTCTGTCAGATATTTTAGTGCGTATAGAGCTTTTTGTTTAAGATCTACAGGTCTTAACCTGGTAAGATTTGGGGGTCAACCAGCGACTTAAAATAGTTTCCTGTCCTGGCTGAAGCATGCGTCTCCTCCTCCGAGGGACTCCCTCTTCTCTTTGAGAAGGCTGAAGGCAGCTGTTGGTGGCAGTACTTGCAAACAATACTCACTCCTTTTTAGACTAAAATAGGGAACAGAGAGCTATTTAAAAAGGACCAACCTTTGACACACGTAGGCTTGTTCACAGTCAGTTTGGATCCCAGACCGAGCTGGCCCCAGTTGTTGCTGCCAAAGATGAAGAGTTTTCCATTTTCTGTGGAGACGAAGACAGCAGAATCTGAAAGGCTCAGTTGGCTTTTACGATGCTTCGGCTGGAAGTGACACATTACATCAGTACATGGTTTGCCATTATGCACTAATGGATTTTTTTCTTTGAATTTGTTTGATGGTAAGCACAAGAAAATGTCCTAGTGGAGAAAAGCCAACTATTAATAAGCATTAGGTCCTGCATGCATGGTCAATTAACTCAGTCCAAACAACAAGAGGAAAACTTGTCGGGGTAAAATTCAAATATTGTAAAAGTTTTCAACATGTTTCCAGTACAGATGAGACCTTAAAAATGGCTCTTACCCGTTATTAAGGCTGTGTGTTCGTCCCCACAAGCTATTTTGAACGGGACGTCATTTTTAAGCCAGAATTTACTGGGGACGTTGTCAGCAAATTTACTCTTTCCAAAAGTGAAAACTGCTCCCGATTCTGTAAGAAAAGAAAAGGAAACAAGTGAAGGGGCAAACTCTACTTGTGTGGCGACTAATGATTATTTCAACTATTGAGTAATCTGACGATTATTTTCTCAATTAATCAAGTAATTACATGTCCATAAAACATCAGAAAATAGTGAAAATTGTCCATTACAGTTTCCCAGGGCCCAAGATGACAACTTCAAATATCTGATTTTATCTGACCAACAGTCCAAAACCCAAAACTAATTAGTTACCTATCTAAACTTTGTCATTTTTCAAGCAAAAATGTTGCTGCTGGTTATTCTTTTGTGATTCAACCGACTAATCGATTCAGCTCTGAACTGTACCAACCAAAGTCTGGTGAGCATGAAAGTTCAATCTCGACCGCAGAAACGGCCGTACATAAAAATTAAAGCTCAAATAATTTGCCAGACACAAAATTAATAAATGACAATTTTGATTTAGGTTAATTATTAATTTATATCGTCAATCAAAAAGCAGGAAGTTGAAATTGTTTGTCCTTACAAATATCTGGGAAAAGTGAGGACTTGCTTTTCTGCCTTTTCTATCACTGTTGGTTCAACAAAAGAAGCAATCTGTAGACCCTGCTGTGAGGTCCAGTAACTAGGCTGAGCAACTGTCATCATTTTTGACATTTCTTGCCCAAAATATTGAATCTGTTGATGAAAAAAGCGCTCAACAGCTTTATTATCTGCCAATCTAAAACTAATTTTATTTTTACGTACCTCAGCAAGTACATGTAGAGTATGTTGTGTAACATGACTGAATAAAGCCAAACCAAACGTTAGCTTTTCACGTTAATGGAATTTCAATTATTATGTTACAGAAATATGAAGGTTTAAAACCCAACAGAAAACGTATTAACATTTAATCACAGAGCACGTTTCAAAATGAACTTTTAAAGTACTTCACAATCAAGGAAAACGGAAAAGAAAAATATAAATAGAAAATGCGGTAAAATACTAAGTCGAATACATAAATAACCGATGAGATTAAAGCGGAGAAAGTAGATAAAAATGGTTTATTTTAGGTTAGCCAGCCAGCCAGCTACAGCAGGAGCTAACAGCAACTACCTGGACCGCTAATTAGCTGTATGATGCTGGCTAACTATCATTCTGCCTTTTAAACGGTTAGTTACGAGCCCGAGGGAGTCTAGAATAATGACATGATTATTGTGACTGACCTGGTATCTCGTCCTCAGCCTCCCCGGCCATCTCTGCGGGACTCTAATCCGCTTTGCTCGGTGTCGTGGGCGTGTTAGTGCCCCTCTTGTTTTCGACTCAGGCAACCCGGAAATAAACAAAACGTCTCCTAGGTTACGGCGCTGGCCACGTGACCCTTAAAGGGCTAGGACGAATCTTTTTTGGAAGATTCAAGATGCAGCTTCTTGTTTTTTTTGATACTGTTATTTTTGAAGTAGTGGAAAGTAACACAGTACATTTACTAGAGTACTGTACTTAACTACTGTTTTGAGGTAGTTGTACTATACTCGAGTATTTCCATTTCATGCTCCTTTATACTTCGACTCCACTACATGAAAGGAAGTATTGTACTTTTCACTACTCTACATTTATTTGAATACTAGAGTTACAAGTTAATTATCCAAATAAGATCTTACATTTAAGAAAAACTTAAAACTGCAGCACACTGTTAAAGATTAATCCAGTTGTTTCTGACCTTTTTGGCTTGTGAAAAAAAATCAGCGTGTAATGTGTCTCTTCACACATTTCACGTCTCTGAGAGGAGACATTTTTCCATTTAAATAACTGTTTGAGACCCAAAGAGTCAAAATGATCACAGAAAAATCAAAGAGAAAAGTCCAAAAAAGAAAAAAACATTACCGTATCATTTCTTATTTCCTCTCCCATGAATCATCTCCAACCCCTCGGATTTACCTGGTGACCCTTTGGAAGGGGCCCGACCCCTAGGTTGGGAACCACTGGACTAAACTACCTACTATTGATATTGTTAAACTAACTATTATTTGTTATCATGTTACTGTTAATACTGACTGATAGTATTAATCTTAATCAGGTTCACTACAGGTTTACAGTTACTAAAGTACAAAAGTAATATTTGATGCAGGGCTATGTTGCATAGGCTATCATCACAACAGAAATAAACAACTTTTGAATGTTTTATCAAAAGCTTTAATTTTGAAACTCAAAGACACTTAGTGACACAAAACATATTATTATTATTATTATTATTATTATTAGCAGTAGTAGTACAATTTAAAATAAAGTTTGTTGGATCTGAACAATGATTAGCTTTTCAAACATGCAGGTACTGATAAATGTGTTTGTTTGTTTCTTTGTCTTCATGGCTCCACAAAAAGTCAAAATAATAAAAAGCCTTAACAAAAATTAAAAATGACACAGTATCGACAAAAATAAAAGAGACTACACAAACCAAATACGAAGATCAGAAGATGAGTGAAATCATTTAACAGCCATGAAAAAGTTGGAAACAGAAGGAAAAAGCAAACTGTTAAACTAAAAGAGAACAGAAATGAAATTTAAAAAAAAAACAATCAGAATTAAAATAAAAACAAAAATAGTTTTGGAATAATGTGATGGCAGGAGGACAAGTGCAGTTCAAGAGGTTAATTTCTGTGGCTTTTCAAGAAATAAACAATACTATAAACAAAATCATCCTCTTTGTCTCTGGTGGCTCTGTTCCACTGTCAGGGAGACCTTCAGTGGTAGGATCTTCAATGGGAGATGATCCACAGTGGAAATGAGTGGAAGCAGCTTCTCAGTGAAAGCGTGTGTGAAGGAGTGCATGCGTGTGTTAGTATCGGGATCAGAGAAGAACAGCTTTCCTCTGTTCCAGTCCAGATTCACTCTGATCCTCTGCAGCTTCTTCTGCACGTGGAGATCAGTGGACGGAGCTGGTGGTCACTGTGCTGAGTAGTTACCTCCAAGGAACCTTATTCCCCAGAATCCAGGCCCTGCGTGTCTCTTCCTCCGGAAGGACTGTACTAACAGAGCCAGTATCCAGCCTCTATTGTTTCCAATTTCGACACTCAGCAGTGAGTCCCTGAGTTAAAGCCGTCAGAGCCCAGGACGGAGGGGTATGAATCAAACCTGTCTGAATTGTCAGGAAGCTGCTCTTTCTCTCCCGGTCTCACACTGGTCAGATCTTTAGACAGGAGGAGTCCTGGACCAGCAGTGTTTGTGTCTAGAACCACAGGAGTGTAGGAGACCATGTCCTTCATCTTGTTCCAGACGTTGAAGGTCAGGTTGCCCATGTGTTTGGCTTTGTTTATCAGAGCTCCTGAGACCAGCTCTGGATCATCCGGCAGGGGGCGTTGCTGGACTCTTTCCACTGCAAACTTGTAGTTCTGCAGGAATGAGACGTCTCGGCTCTCAGCTCGTCCTCTGTGGCTCTGACTGTGGTTGAAAGAGCTGCTATATCTCTGCTCAGAGCCTCTATCTTTTCCTTCATCTTCTGACTCTTCTGACTCTTCTGCTCCTCTTCGTCCCTCATAGCAGCTTTCCTGTTCTCCTCCTCCTCTTCTAGAAACTGACGGAGCCTCGTAAACTGCTCCTTAATCTGCCTCTTTGTGCGATGGGCCTGGATGTGCCTTAATGTGCTCTGCTGTATGATAAACCTTCACTTTAATGTTTTTAAAACACGTCTTTAAGGGCTCCAGAGTTTCCTCATGTTCCCGTTTGTGTTGTCGTGCAGTTTCATCGATGGGTCTGAACATGTGGTTGGTGTGTTTTTCTGAATCTCTGCAGATGACACACACTGGCTGCTGATGGTCCAGACGGAAGAGTTTGAGTTTCTCAGAGTGCAGACTGCAGAGAGCCTCTGAGGCTCTCTGATCTCTCTCCTGTTAGGAGGCCTCACACAGGTTCTTTAACACCTGGTTACAAGGCGGTTCTGCATTTGAAGACCTTATTTTACAAAGTGGACACACTTTTTCTTGTGTCTCTGTCCGCCAGCTCTTCAGACAGTCTTTACAGAAGCTGTGGCTACATGACAGAACGACAGGATCTCTAAAGACCTCTTGACAGACCGCACAGTGGAGTTCCTCCTCTAATCTGGAAGCCATTTAGTCTCTTGAGTGAAGCTGAAAACACAGCAGACAGAAACTACAGTCAGTCATGGCTCCCCTCCCCCTTCTACTAACTTCACTGAAATTTACTTTCACTTTGAGTCCCGGTTTTTGTCTCACATTCAGTGTGTGGAGTGTCAGCAGGTTGAAGCAGCAGTGTTTTGGTTTCCCGCTTTTCACTCCTGTGGTCGGGCTCACCCGGCTGGAGTTGTGAGCTTGGTCTGAGGGTGAATCCGATGGTCTGTTCGTCTCAGATGAGGGGTGGAGCTTGAAATGCTGGCTGATAGTGTGCAGCCGGATGTTGCAGCAGCTCTGTTTATGTTCAAATGTGGAAGATGGTAGGAAAAGGGCTACCATGGAATATTCAGGGGAACCATGGAGCATAAGGGGCTGCAGAGTTACTGTATTTTTTATAAATGTTTTTAACATGCAGTCCGTAGAACCTAAACATATCTGTTCTTTAATAGAACATAAAGACAGTAAAATAAATAACATCTAGAAACAGAACGGAGAAGGGGCCTGGACCACTAAGTGAGTTCAACTTAGTCTGTCCCTCTTGGGGTTATCCGGCTCCACTGAGTCCAACGCTGGCTCTCATGGATACAGGGGCAAGAAAAAGCCAGTGAAACCCTTCCGAATGACCTGGTATTCTGCATTAATTGGCCACAAGAATCAGAACTTAGCAGAGCAGCGGTTGTGGAAAATAAAAAAAATCTACATACAGAAATTCAGACAGAGATTGCTCCATTTATTAGCAGGATTAGTAAGACTGTTTTAAGCGGAACCTTTGAAACGAGCTGTTGTTTGACGTCGGCGTCGCACTCTGCAACTGTCAACAAGAGCCGGAGCGGGAGCCGCATCCCTTGTAGCAAACGCTGGTAGTTTCGAAGTGCTGACATACTTGTTTTCATATTTTATCACGTCTCTAGATGTGTTGCAAGACGCTGTGGCGGAATGATGACCGAACAACACTTAACTACGTCAAAAGTCAAAGTCCACCGCGGCAGAAAAACAAACTCTTAGCTAACGTCCCTCGCCAGCTTCCTCTGCCACGAATTAGCCAAGCAAAACCTGCGTTTTATGACTTAAAGGGGGAATTTCGCAATAAGTATCGCTCATTGTGCTAGCGAGAACACCGCCAAGTTGAAGAATAGCTCCTACAAATGCAGTCACGGTTTAAAGTCACACGCTATCGCATAACTATATTTGCCTATTAGTGAGGAAACTTTAAAAATTCAGAGATTTGTCACTTCAGTTTGGTGTGATTTGCTTGTCGTTACCGGTTTCTTTTGACGTGGAGTAGCTAGCAAAACTCCTTTCAAAAACCTGTCAGTTTTTGAATACAGAAGTCATATCAACTTTTAGTGATATCAGTACTGTTCTTGTTTTGTTTTTTTGTTTTTTTGTTTTTTTTACTTTTTCTTTTTTTGTCGTTGTTTTCACTGTAGTGTAAACGTTACGTTAACCGTAGCATTTTTCCTATAGAGCTATACTCCGGGAATGACAGACTACTATTTATAATGTGGGCGTTTTTTCATTACACGTTTTTTATTGCACTGGATAGTTGTTGGCAGAATTAAAGAGTAGCTTCTAACGAGGTAGACAAGGTTTAAAATAATACGGTGTCTCGTACGAATGTGTGCTGAGAAGCAAGGGAGGTTTAAATTCAGAGATTTATGAATGGAGTTCGGTGTGCTGCTTTCGGCTCGCAGGCGAGAACGGAGCGTGTCAGGACTACATCCTGCCCTGATAACCTCTAACCGCTGGCACCCACGTCCAGCTTTGTATGGCTGTATATTGTAGTCATAAAGTTACTGATTTGGTATTTATGCGATTTCCAAATTGGCATGAGTCACCCTCTGAAACGCGCACTGTGTTTCAAATGGCGACTGACGAGAAATACCTCTTTTCTTTCCCAGAAAACAGCCCCATTACAGATCAGCAGAGAGGAGCCGGTAACCCGCAGGAGCTGCCACTGCGGTCTCCCGGGGGCAAGGTGGTGATTATGCGGTCGGGATGGCGTCTGTAACGCAGCATTAACAGATCTCGGTCCAGGCTTTGGGGGCGCATTCCTTGGAGGTGAGTAAAAAAAAAAAAAAAAAAAAGTTTGATAAAAAAGAAAATTACACCGTGTTTTGGGTGTGGGTGTTCACAGGCATCCACCTCCAGAACCAATCTCAGGACATGCATTTCGTTAGGAGCCTTTACCTGTTTTGACCCACAATGTTGAACTGTCGAATGAATGTAAATATCAGTGTATAATCTTTGCTGCAAATAATGATTATTTTCATTCTTTACAAATCTGCAGATTATTTTCTCGATTAAACGATTAGTTGCTTTGTCCATAGAATGTCCAAAAATGATGAAAAATGCCTGTCATGGTTTCCCAGAGCCCAGCGTGGCAGTTTCAGATATCTTGTTTTGACCCACCATCAGTCCAAGTCTACAACAAAGTTCAGCAAAGATAAACATTAAATCTACGCATCTGAGAAGCTGGAGCCGGCAAATTTATGGCATTTTTACTGGAAAACTGATTAAAACGGCCGATTGATCATTTTCTGGTGAATGATTAATGGGCTCTTGTTTCAGCTGTACTCTAAAAAACACACAACCCTGTATCGTGATAGTCACTTATTAAGATATTAAGTTATAAGATATTCATTTCATTTTTTGTAAAATTTACATACTTCGTAGCTCAATTTCCTCAACTACAGAACACACTTACGGTGTACCTCAAGGGTCGGTTCAGGACCCTGTTCTTTTGTCTGTTTACATGTAATTTCACAGACATTTTCATTTTTATGCAGGTGATACACAATTATATCTACCGGTCAACCATACCGATTCTTGTAGTTTGTTTGGTCTAAAGGATCGCTTTGAGAATATTAGGTGTAGAGCTACAAGAATACTGGATTGATGGATTGTTCGAGTAATTTTTCAAGCAAAAATTTGATGGTTACATGTTCCCAAATTCTCAATTGATCCATCAAATTTTCCTTGTCTTACATTATAGAACATCATATACTTGATGCTGGTTGGACAAAACAAGACTTTTAAGGACGTCACTTCTTGTTCTAAGAAATTGGGATGAGCATTTTGTAAACAATCAATCAGTTATTTGAGAGAATGTTTAGCAGATGAATCGATAATGAAAATAATTGTTAGTTGCAGCCCTAATTAAGAGGTGAATGTTTTGTAACGTTCTCCAATTTAACAAGGATATGAATGATTTGAAGCTCTCTGATTGGATGTTTCTCATTGAGATGCAGCTTGGGAGTTGTTGTCAACCTCTCCCTTCAGTTTTTATATCCACAGGCTTCTTTTACCTTTGACTTTTTCTTAAAGAACCAGATATTTTCTCACACAGTTGTTCAACTTTTGGGCCGATGACTCAACCGGGAGAGTTTCATGTCGTCTGTCAGCCTCCTCACAGTGTCATTCGGATCTCTTTTCCCTTTAGTGTGTGCATCCCATACTCTGTGCCCCGATGGAGGTCAGCGGAGCCCCCGCCGACATCCTCCTCCAGCGTCCCTGGCTTCCCGTGAGCATCAGCGGCTGCCAGTTCCTCGCTAAGATCTGGTTTGGCGACTCAGCGTACCACATCCTGCTGACTGACATGATCTGTGTGTGGGAGGAGAGGATGGACTCAGCTGCCATCCAGAGCCGAGCACAGGTACGCAGAAAACAAGGTAGAGGATCGAGCTTTAATTATTTCTGCAACTGGTGGTTATTTTGTTGATCGATTAGTCTGTCTTAATTAGGGTTGTTCAGTTTGCAACTTTACCTGCTATTGTCACACATAGTCAGGCAGCTTCAGCTTATGAGGATCTGGCCACCATGTTGCAGCATTGAAAAATCTAACGATCGGCCCCAAGAGCCGTGACTTTGATCCTTTGTTAATTTCTATGTTTGTTTGTCTGTCACGTGCAACAACTCGGACAACATCTTTTTAAAAGAGGAAAGGATGTATTGGAAATATGCTGGGGCATTTATGAAATAAAAGAATAGTGCAATTATAATGCGGGGAAATATAATTAAAAAATAAAAATTGTAATAACTAGTCAGTCCATTAGGATTTGACTTTCCTTTTACTTACCTTTCTAGACAATGACCAAAAAAATGACCATTGTCACATAACAAATATTTTGTGAAGAAACTACAAATGAGTAAAGAAGAACTGTCATCAATAATACATAATACATTTCAGATAAATACTAAAACACATATAACGGAACAATATTAAACTTGAGAAATTTTTTTTTTCAAATTTACTTAAAAATGCCGTCAATAAGACATTTGTGGTGACAGTTTACTGCTCTGCCATTTCTAAATATTGACCAATAATATCAGTTTTCCAATGTACTAACTACTAATAAAGCCCGTGTAACCTTCAACAGTAACTGAAGTAAAGACTAATCAAGTTGTCCATCTTGTCGTCTTTTCCAAGCTTTTGTGACAAAATAATTTTAAATTAATCAACATTTCCAATTTTTTGCTCATCTGTACAGAAAAATCAGGTCATTTCATGAAAAACTAAAGGCATCAGCATCTGTGCAACACATAAAAAAATGGGGCTCACTTTCCACTTCTTACAGATCACACAGTTTTCCTCCTGAATATTTTTCAGTCTGCCAGAAGTAAAAATAAGTTCTTAATTCTAGTAAAGACTTTAATGATGATTGTTTTTTTTTCTGTATTTACCTCCTTGCCTTCGATAAATGCATCTTGTTTTCCTCCACCAGGAGCTGAACAGGCGTTTGCGAGCCACGGTCACAGCTTTCTTCTCCCACCTGTGCGAGGTGGTTCAGCCCTGTCTGTCGGGAAGCGGTGAGCGAGCTGATAGTGAGGCTCAGATCTCCCTGAGACGACAGGAGGACGGCAACATCAGCATGAGGCTGAAGAGCGAGCTGGCGGGGCTGCCCTTCTACTGGGAGTTTCACTGCACCCCCGCCCCCGTCACACTGGTACGGTACACGGTGGTGGATGTGAGTTTGTTGTGGGCTTTGAACCTGTTACGTTTTAGTGGGGTTATGTCGTTTGCTAAAAAGGTCACGAACGTCAGTATTCTGGGTTTCATGTTATGTTTCACAGGCTTTTCTTTCCTGCACCTAAAACTATAGCTGATTGTCAGCTTTACTGCAGATGTATTGGTGTTACAATACATGATGCCCCAAAACTGGAACTGTGGATTTAATCAGCTTTGAAAATACTTCTTGGAATGTTTTAGGCAAATTATTGCACTTTATGGATGGATAAATGGTCAGATAATCATGTAATGTGATTTGTGTGGTGAGCTGAAGAATTTGATGGGGCGAAATCACGTTTATTTGTGGAACACTGCCTCCAAACAGTGTGCAAGAGCAATTCAACGGGCTTTCCAGAGTGATAGAGCAACCAAAAAAACAGATTTCGGAAAGTTAAAACATAGATACATCACCAGCTTATCTGATAAATGTCTGTTTGCTGCCGTCCATGTATTTATTTAAAACAAAATTTACAAATTAGCATGTTTAGGGGAAAGTTGGGAACCACGTGTATGTTTTTTTTTTAAATGGTGAAAAATTCAAAAACAAAATTGCAACTTGAAGTAATACTAAAGGTCAAAGCTGTAAAAGTGCGATTTTAAAGGAGGAATTAGAGGAAGACACAACAGCCAGTCTGAGGATGAGCAGCTCAGACCCCGCAGCGGCCTCTCTGACAGCATCACGTGATTGCGCTTTCAGGCTTGTGTTCAGCTGGTGCGCCCCCTGCTGGCGATGAGCCGCCTGCTGCAGTGGCAGGCGGAGCAGCTGCGAGGTCTGCTGGTGAGGAAGGACGCAGAGATCCAGGACTACAGGGAGAATGGAGCCACGCTCAGCAGAGGTACCCACACATGTAGAACACACATTAAACGTAACGTACATGGAGTTAATAGTAAAGTGTCTGTGACTGTCCATAAACAGTAAAATTACCATTACGTTCAGCCATTTTGCAGAAACAAATGTTAGATTTCAACTCTGAAACCAAAGTTTATCTTCCAAAAAGAATTTTACCTAATGTTTAAAACTCTCTGGAGACGTCAGTGCCAATGGTAAACTAAAACACTGCTAAAAGAAGACTGTACTCACAGGGATGACCGTGGACGCTGAGCGGCTACCAGTTCCTCACTTCCCAGAATCAGTCAGCACAAATTTACTTTATGTGTTTATTTTAAATATTAAAAAAAAAATGATCAGCAACTCGTGCGTTTAACCACATTCATCTGTTCAAATTCTATAAATAAAATATTTTCTGAGCTGTCCTCAAAACAGGAAGGCTTTCTGCTTTTTTCAAAAGTTCCATGTACGTATTTACACATCTGACATATATACAGCCTCCAGAGAGGGGTTGGCTTGTGACCCCACAACACAGGTTATGGCCTTGATGTGGAGTTAGACACAGTTCAAGAGTGTTTTTTCCTTCTCAGATTGTTTCATTTGAAGGATTTTAGAAGACCGAAAGAGATTAAAGTAATTTCATGTAACAAAAATATGTATGTTTTTCTCTGTCATTGGTTTTAATCGTCTTGTGACCCAATGGAGGGTCTTTATCCACAGGCTGGGAACCACGTGGTTAGAGTGAAGGTTTAACTGTAGAGTAGTAGACAGTGGAGAGGGTTAATGTTTTATAATACGCTCATAGTCCAAACGTGTGTGTGTGTGTGTTTGAACTCAGAGCGGCTGCAGACGGATGTTTTTGAGGAGCAGACCTACAGAGAGCATTTCATGGCAAAGGTGAGAGGTCAGCAACCCACACACACACACGCATGCACGCACGCACACCACAGGCCTCGCAGCCTGTTGTTTGGGTCTGTTTTTACCGTCCTCTCTGCTCCGTTCCTGATCGTTAACCGGCTGTGGTCAGTGCGGCGAGAACCACATTATAAAACACTGCGGCCGCTGGAACGAGCAGCGCTCCGTCTGACTGAAACACGAGCCGCCGTGACACGCTTTAAACTCGCTGCACGTTGCTCTCAGCCAATCAGGACGAGACGAGGAGCTGAGTTTTTTTAAATTTTCTGTATGCGTGTGCGTCTGTGTATTTACTGTATTAAGGTGTGGATTTTCTCATCTCTGACTGTGTTGACCCCTGACTCCTACTGTCTGTGTGTGTGTGTGTGTGTGTGTGTGTGTGCATGTGTGTGTGTGTGTGTGTGTGTGTGTGTCTGTGAGAGACTGATTGACTGACTAGGCATTTCAGATCTACCTGTGGAATTTTCAGTGTGTGTCTGTCTGCTCCCTCCTGGTTTCTTTTTGTTATTTCAGTTCCACTTCAGTTATGGACTTAAACTTAAGTGAGGTTTTTAGTTGGTTTTCATTTGTTGAAGTGACTCTAGGTTTTAATAGTATTCAGTCTTTTAGCATTTTTGGGAAGCCTTAAATCTTATGAGAGCAGTTAGGACTATAGCCTAAACCAAAAAATTTTTTATATTCTGGGTTTTAAAAAATCAGATAATGAGACATCAGCCATTCAGCCAAACATCATCATTTTTACATAAACACATAACCTAAACGACAATCTTAAAACTCCATACCGATACTCAAACACAAACTGAGAGCTCACATCAGTATACAGTGTTTTTTTTTTTCAGTCTGTCCATCTCATAGACGCAGCCGTTAAACTCATGAGGCGATGGCAGGAGACAGCGGGAATCACGACAGTCCAGTTAACTGTGGCGATGTGCATACCGTCTAACTATTCACTTGACAGTTTACAGGCCTGTTGTAACTCAAGACTGATACTGTAGCAGCTATCATCTACATCACTTTTTTTTTTTTTTTTTACTGAAAATTAACTTCTTGTCAGTGTTGTAATAACTGCAAAAACTAAAATTCAAATTAATTTTATGTCTCACCCAGACCTAGCCTAAGCCCCATTCAGACAGGATTTATTTCTCCAGTGGAGAAGGTGGGGTGATTTTAATATTACCTGCCTTGGTCAGTGATTTTTATCCAGTCTGGAGCGGGCAAGTCCCCAGTAATAATTACAGCTGAAACGAGCGGCTGTTTTTTCAGCGAACGGGCTGTTCCTCCTGTAATTTAAATCCCATCTGGAGCCGTGTCCTTGTATGTTAAAGCGAATCTTTGAGTTTTTTTTTCTCTACGGGAAGATCATCTCTTCTCCTGCATTTTATCAGCTCAGTGTGAAATTTGGCTTTTTGTGTGAAAATGGAGGAAGTCAAAAACGTTTCTGCCAATCTGATAGACTGAAACACGTTAACGCCGACCTATGGGCCTTTTCGGGAACCACTACGACGACTGAAAAGCCGCCAGGAGAGCTGTACCCTGTAAGCTCTCAAATGGGCTTTTGTAATGTCAGCTACTGGTAGGTACTGCTATTCTCTGTAAGTCCTGTTTTTTAGCCCTCATTTCTTTACGTTTTGGCAAGTTGGCACCATTAAAAATCTGCCAGATTAGCGATTAGCATTTCATGGATTTACAGACAACTAACAGTGGATCACTGTGATACTGAAGAAAACTTTAAAAACCTGATGATTCCCAGGCAAGTTCTGCATCGTCTTTTTTCCATGATTACTTCTCTGATTTATGGACGTTTATTCACCTCAACTGGCTTTCTCTTTTGGTTTGTCCAGCTCAATGTCCATGTTTGTCACAGACCATATCCTGTAATTTTGCAGAGTTTAAAATCCTGTCCTCAACGATGAGTTACGACGAGGGACCACAGGGAATATTTTATCCACCACCTCCGCCCATAATTCTAATCCTCGCCGAATGGGGCTTCAATCTTATCTCTTACATTTTTTACGTCTTATATTATCATCTTGACTAACTCATTACAGTTGGAGCACAGTAGAGAGCGAGTTGTAATTTCACTGCATGTTTTACGCAAGTGTTGGCCTTTCTATTGTGAGATTACGATTTCTGCATAAATATAAAAACTAAAATTAGCTTTTCTGAGGGGAAACTTGAGTTTCCCTCAGAAAAGGGACATTGTTCCAAAAACTGTGAAATCTGATTTCATGTGAAGGTCATGCATGTCGTGGAATTTTTTTTAAAGGTGAACATCAGAGAACTTGATTGTAGGGAAATTTCCCTTCACGGGTGACTTTGCAGGAACACACTGTAGTATAATTCACAGTTTGTTTAACTCATCAGTTGCGTCATGTGGTGGTTTTCAGGGAGGAGGAAACCAGCCTGTTTGTTGATGCTGTTTGTCTAAAAGGACAAACCGGGAAAGAATCACATTTTTAGGTGGTGGAAAGGCTCCAGCTCAGGTACAAGGAGTCATGGAAAGTTACATCAGGGCCACAGTGGCGGCTCTGTTTTCAGCTTTTTGGTGACCATACGACGGTTGAGGAGGGCGAGTGGACAGTCAGAGACCACAGAAGAAGAAGAAGAAGAGAAATGCTGCAGTGGATCAAAGTCTCCTCTCTCGTGGCAAATTCCACCAGGCTGCGAGGAGGCCGCCTTCAGACCAAAGTCAAAACTGAAATAAAACGTGTCTGGGAAAAATGTCACCGGAATGCGTCAGACGGAGGATCGCACACACTGGATGGACTACTGTGTATGTGTGTGTCTGTGTTGCTGTCTGTCTGTCTGTCCTTGTCTCTGTGTGTGAGAGAACGTGTGTGTGTGTGTGTGTGTGTGTGTGTGTTTGAGAGTGTGTGTTTGAGAGTGTGTGAGAGAGTGTGTGTGAGAGTGTGTGTGTGAGAGTGTGTGTGAGTGTGAATCAGAGAATGAGTAAAGGCGTTTGGCATGTGTGTGCAGTATTTATCTATCAGGGTAGGGCCTTTACGTGTGTGCGTGCGTGTGCGCGCGTGCGTGTGTGTGCGCGCGTGCATGTGTGTGTGCGTGCACGTGCCCTGTCAGTCCACCCAGTGACTTGTGTTTGTGTCGCCGTCTGTGTCCGTCTCCATGGCAGCGTTCACCCTACAGGCCGTCATGCTCGTGCTCCGAACTGACATATAATTTTTTTTTAATGTCTGTTATGAATGTGCACCTGGTTCAGTTATGAAGAAGCGTTCACGTCAGTAGTCAGCTGATCAGTAAGTCGATTGAGAGAAAGCTATCTGGATAATCAATGAATAAAATCAGTTATCAAAAAGGTTATCAGAAAAAATCCTCAAGGGCCACTTACTAGCTTTTTGCAGAAAAGCTTCAGGACATAGGAACTAAGAAAGACTGTAAGATGTGGTTGAAAGCCCAAGAAAAAACCGGGAAGAGTGCTTTTCTCCATTTTATAGCACTGGAAACTGAATATCTTTGGGTTTTGGGCTGTTGGTCATTCAGATGTGATTTAATACACTTTTGTTTACTCTTAGCCATATACAGTATATGCGTCTCCATTGGCCAGATCAAAAATCTGATTACAAACAGTCTTGCTTGTCCTGGGCTACTAACAAATCAGTGTCAGCCCTACTCCAGTCCAGAAGGAGGTCACCCATGGGACACCTTGGCCTTGGTAGCGCTACTGTAGGTGTTTTGGTCTGTACTGGGCTCAATCTGGACCGATTCTACATTGTTTGAAGGCTCTAAGTCTCCCGATTCTGTCTTTGCAAAGCATTTTATGGTCTCCATATCACTGCAACAGCTGTTGACGCAGAACTGGTTCGGAGCAGCCCAAGACACATAAAGTGACTAAGTGTAAATGCGGCCCTTATCTTTTCTAGCGCGGTTCCCAGACTCCTGAATTGCTGAACCTCAGATTGTTTTCAGCATTTCAGATAAGTCCTTTGTGCTCCCCTGGTTGGAAAAGGACCCATACGAGCATTTTCTGATCTGATGCCATTAAAACTATTATCCTTATGTTCTTTTGCTGATCTGCTACATTTTTATGGCTAAAGTTTGGTTAGGCTTAGGCACAAAAAAGTACTAGGGTTAAGGCTGTGGAAAGGTCATCTTCATGCTTAAAGGACACCGAAGTTGACGCTTGGTAGGAGAAAGGATGCAAACAGCGCTCCCTGGTGTTAAAGTCCTGCTTTGTTTTGTGGTGGTATTGTCAGGAAAACGTAAACATAGGTCGTTTTATGTGTTTGAACAAATAATGCTGTCATTTTTCTGGTAAGAAAAGTCTTTGTCCAGCATGTTGTCCTTTTTGCACTTTTGTTTTTGTCCAGATTTAACAAATGAGGTGCTTTAGAGGTGCTGGTTATTGAATTTTGTTAGCTTTGGATAGAGCAAGGCTCGCAATTTTTCACCTGCTTCCGGTCTTTATGCTAAGCTAAGCTAAACAGCTTCTCAAAAGTGATATCGATATTCTCATCTAACTCTGAATGAATAAGCAGAATCTAATAAGCCTATTTCATCAAAACCGTGGCTTTAAAATCGAGAGAGCAGAGCCACAGGTAAATACCCGAGTCTGTATTTGTCTCCTGTTCCTGTGAAAAACCGTCCAGCGTCAGTGTCACCTTCAGATTTTCCTTCCTTGAACTTGAACTTCTTTGACATTTACACAGATATTTACGTGCTGAGTGCCAAAAGACGGCAGAGCAGACAAATATCCGCCTCATCACCCCCTCTTTTACCATTTCCACAAGTGTGTGTTTGTGCTTGCGCCATTTGTGGCCTTTGTTTCCCACACCAAGGGGAATGAAGGGCAGAAGGACAGTGAAAGAGAGACGATGATGACAGGAGCAGGAGCTTTTTTTTTTTTTTTCTACTGCAGCTTTCCATGAAAGCCCCTCCCCACCCGGTCACCACACAAACACCCCACCCAGCTCAGGTCAACATTTACATGGGTGGAATTAGCCTGTGCTTCCCACTGATACATACACACACTTGGATTTAACTTGGGTACAGGCTAAAGCTGGTCATGGAGCTGAAGGATGAAAAAAATGTTCAAATCCTTTTAGGATCACATCAGCTTCCCTTACGACCTAAATTTGGAGTGTGTGTGTGTGTGTTTGTGTGTGTGGTGGCAGCAGCGGCTCATGACCTGGCAGAGGGGAGTGTCTGCTTGTCCACACAGCGCAGCCTGTGACGCATGCTTTTGGTTTTTCAGAGCTGAGTGTTGGTGTGTGTGTGTCACTGAGGCTGGGTTTTTTATCTTTATGTTTATGTGCATTAATTTGCTTGCTTGTGTCTGTGTGTGTGTCTCGTGTGTGTGTGTCTGTCTGTCTGTCTCTGTGTGTGTGTGTGTGTACGCCTCGGGTGATGCATGCTTCGCAGTTTTCAGCCCAGAGTCACGGTTGTCAGCTCTGAATTGAACTGTCACCCTTTGGGAACGTCACCGTCTTCCTGCTTCATGAGACAGTGGCTTCACAGCTCCATGGTGACCGCGCTGCAGTATAATGACATCTGACAATTAGTGGCCACTTCTGACCAAAACACCTCACTTGAGCTGCACAGAATCACATAATTGAGCCAAAGTGTCGTGGCTTCCAAATTTGGCATTCCTTACTCCTAATTTCCTGCTTTTTTTTTTATTTTATTTTGCTTAAATTGAAGGTTTTTCTGGTCAGGTTTTCTGTCGAGTGTGCTAGAAACGGCTTAAAAACAAAATGAGAATCAATAAGAAACTATTTCGCTCTTCTTTACAGCGTAGAGATGTGAAGTTTTCCATCTCCAGTAAAAGCGGCTGTAATGATTATGTGCTCAAACGGCTGAAGAAATTATCCTTAAATGCTACGTAGCTCTCCACGTGAAGCCCTGCACTGGCACAACAGGAGGAGTCAAATCCTAATATCTGTTTGCCTCAACCAGAGGCTCTAAGTTAAGAGCAGAGCAGGAAACTTAATTTTTTTTCATCCAGTTACCGCAGCTGCTGATGGAGTCCAAAATACACACTTTGACTCTAAGCAGCCAAACGCGACTTAAAGAACGAAGAGAAGCAGCAGATATTGATCGATTTGATGCCTGCTGAACAAGAAAAATCCAAAAACACAACTTGGAAGCTGCTTGTTTGCATAAAGTGAAATGTTTTTATTACCGATTCTAATGGTAAGACAACCAGAAGAGCACAGAAAGATGAACGTCAGAGTGGTTGAACCAAACCACGCAGATCTATCCTGCTTTGCTCTTGGCACTTGTGTTTTTATGTGGTCAAAAGTATGTGGACACCTGAACATCAGCGGGCTGCATTAAGAGCCTCTACTCTTCTGGTTCCAGGCCTTCCACCAGATGTTGAACCTGTTGCAGGGGCCTGCTCCTTTTTCAGCAACATAAAGATTAGTGAGGTCCAACACTGATGTAGGACAGTAAAATGGGGTTTATAATTGTCCGTTAAAGGGTTACGGTGTAGTTATGGAGACTACGCACGTAGCTTCTGTGGCTGACATGTGCCTCCTACATCAGGTTTATGGTGACTATGAAGACACCACACGGGGATTAGCAAGAACTGTGACTCGTCATCTTGAGTTTCCGATGCCAGTGGAGATTTTTATTTACAGTATATAGTGAATGAAAGACTAAACACAGCGATCGCAGGGGAGGAGTCTCCGGCTCAGTAATAGAACAAGACGAAATAGAAATTGCCTTGTTGTACAGCAGTTAACCACGTGTGTTCAGTGGCCCGCCATCACTCATATCACAAAGTAAATTGCACTTACTGTAAGTCACTTTGGCCGAAAGTCAAATGAATGCAATGTGATGTAAGAGAGAGAGTGTAAAAAAGTCACCTTGCGGGATATAATCAAGGCGCAATGCGTCCTGATCACATTCAACACATCTGTGTAGCGTTGTACTGGTGATATCGATGGGTGAAATCCGACACCCAGCTGTTGATCAAAACTTACGGCATAGGTACAGTATGTACCTTGGGGCTCCTGTTCACCCCCCGCATCAGCTATGAATACAACACAGGCACAGTTGATGTTCCAGTTCATCCCCAAAGGTGCCGGATGCGGTTGAGTTCAGGGCTCTGCGCAGGTCAGTCGAGTTCTTCCACACCAAACTGCACTGACTCGATTGCAGTGTCTTGAAGATGCTGCGTTTGGAGTAGGGAGGGAGACTCCCCTTTCACCACAACAAGTGCGAAAGAGAACCACCTTTCAGGGACCGGTGAATCACATGGTGTCATATGTGAAGATTTTAAGGCAGAGAAAATGAGAGAATAAGTGAAGGGGTATGAGAGAAGGCAAAGGACAAGGATACCAGAGAGAGGGAGGAAGGTGGGAAAGCTGGCAGCCTCTTCCTCTTTTCTTCCACTCTCCTCGGTAAATCATTGACTCTCAAACAGAGCGAGCGGGTCTTTATCTCACATACCTGAGGAATTCAGGGCCTGGGTGGTAGGCGAGGCTGATATGAGCAAGGGCTGCACACATCAGCATGAAAGTGATGTTGACCTGAGAATATTTAGCTTCCTGGCCACAACATTCAACCTAATATACTTGGTCATAAAGAAATTTCATTTGTCGATTTATATTTAAAACAAAAAAAAAATTCAGCTCTGTATTTATGTTGCAGTACTCTGACATGCCCCCTGTTTCAGTTTAAGGCGGGAACACACTTTGGGACTGTTGTGGCAATTATGAATGTGATGTGGGCGTGATGAGTGTGTCAGTTGGTGTTGACTGTCGGAAGATTAAATTGTATAGTTTGTGATATGTAATGATTCTAATGTTTGATATTTGCCACTGATGTCAGGCATATCGGTAAATTAAACATCTTTACCTGATGTAAGCTTAGTTTTACAAAGTTCTCTCGGCTCCAGTTCCCTCTTTGGGCTCTACTGTCTACACGCCTCTCCACCCAGGATCTCACCGACCTCTGAGCTTCTTTCCTCCTTTTTTTTTTTTTGGCCTTTTCTGCCAAAATTGCACTGAATATAAAAAGTACAAGCTGCTGGTTGGTGTCCATGTTTTTTTTTTTTTTTGGTACAAGAACGCGCAACATGCATGTGTTCGGTGTATTTATTCAGTCGTCGTAAGGTTTATCAGCAGATCTTGAAGAGGTCTCAAACAGTTTTGAATTTAAATTACCAAACAGGTGGAGCAGCTATTAGATGGCGTTTTGTGTGGCATTAAAAAGGTCTTAGAAGCCACGTTGATGCTGGAAACAATCTTTGTGTGTGGTTTGTCTTTGTCTTTGTAGGTTTCAGCCAGTCTTCACTTTAGTCCCAAGCTTAAAATATTATAGACTCAAATGGGAAAAAAAAAAAGAAAAATCTGCGCATGTAGTATTTAATGTGCAAATAAAATTAGTAACATGAACATTTATTTTTAGGTTTGGTAAGAATGAATGCGGACAGAAAAATAGCAAAGGCCAAATGCCATTCCTCTCATGGAAATAACATAAAAAGATGCAAAAGATGTGTTGAGATTCTCTGGTGTAATGAGAAAATAATAACATTTGACTGTTATTTAGAAAGACAGAGAGGGGATTTTCAGTTTTTGGACTTAGATATGTGTCTTTCTGCCAGTGCTGAAACAGATAGTTGGTCATCAGAGAATTAATCATCATTTTTGATAATTGTTCAAGTCATTCAATGAACCAAAACGTCAAACTTCCGCCGGCTCCAGCTACTGAAATGTGATGATTTACTGCTTTTATCTGTTTTATATCATGGCATACTGGAAATCTGTTGGTTTTAGACAGTCGTCAATACAAAACATAACGTCTGAAGATACCTCTTTAGGCTCTGGGAACTTGCGATTTCTTAGATTTTCTTAGAATTTCATAGATTCCTTTTCTTAATCAGATAATGAAAAAAAATCATTAGTTGCAGCTGTAGTGTATACTCGGTATGGAGTTAAAGATGGCAAAACAAAAACATCTCCATACAGTAGATCTTCCTCCGCCTCCTCCTGTGCCTTCTGTCAGTTGCACAGAGTTTCCACAGGGTTGTCCCTGGTCTGGGTCTGTAATTAGGCCCTCTGTGGCCTGGCTGCTCCCCCTCTTAAGCTGCTGGTCGCTGGGCTGAGCCCCAGCCTGGAGCGGCCGAGTGCGGCGTCCCGCGAAGACATCATGAGACTGTGAGCAACACAAAACACGGCAGCAGCACTTGTCGGCACGTGAACCCGCCGTGCGCAATTTGCAAGAACCGCGTCCTGGGATACTGTATTTTATTTGTAACACTTAACACTTCCTGTTACAACAACGTTGTGTAAGTGTGCGGTGTACCGAGTCAAGCCAAAACAGCTTTAAAATGAATGTGAACCACAAACAAATATTAGGGTTTCCTCAGCTGACAGAAGATGAATTTTCAGCATCTGGAGTTCACAGTTCAAACAAGAAATTTTTGTCATGTGTGGGCTTGGCCTGCTTTTTACTGTGTGCTGAAGATTTTCCTAAAACCTGCAGGCATCAGAGCTGACACTAGATTTTTTTTTAGGCCAGTGTCAGAATTTGAGTGTGGAGATTAAAAAAAGAAGATTGAAAGAGAAAAGTCCAACATTTTGGCCTGAGATATTTCTCAAAACTCTTGCGAGATTTTGACGGCCAATACCAATATTATAGACTAAAAACAAAGCCTGATGACCCTTTTTAAATTTGTGAGCATCTGAGGTCTCATTTGAGGGGACACAGATGTCGATATCTGGAGCATAAGAAATGTAAAATGCCCCGCTCAGTGCATAGTGTGCTCACAGTTCTTTGATAACCAAATTTAAGGGATCCTTCGCAAAAATTCTAATATATCGTTATCTAATCGGTCTCAAAAGTCCAGTATCTGTCAGGCTATACAGTAGTTTGATATTCAGCTCCAGATAAGACCCAGTATTTTCCTGAAAAGCAGAAGACTTTACCAGAAATTAAACATTTAACCTGATTTACAGCACAATGCTGGTTTTTAAATCTGGAATGAGTGTATCTGAAGATCACAAAATCCCTTTGAAAAACAAATTCTAAACACAAGATCCAACTTGCTGGTTATTTCCGATGCTTTCAAGCGTATTGTTTTGCCTTCCTCAGCAGACGGAGTTGCTCAGGTGTAACGGAGATGGTTTGTTTTTATCACGTGACCTACACTACGGAATTTCAGTTACGTGATAACAGTGAATCGTGTTTGGGAGGGATTGTACGCCGTTTCTCTGTTCGCCTGGCGCTGGATCGCACTCTTGGGTCACGTGATAATCGCACGCCATCTCCATAACCACATCCTCTGAGGAAAGCCATGAGGTGTGGGTGAAAGCTTCGAAAACAACAAGTAAGTTGGACCTTGTGTTTGAGAATTTGAGAATTTGTCAAAAATGAAACCTTTAAATCACAAACATGTCTGTTGAATAGGTTTTCACAGCCTTGGCACTCTAATTTGTAGTTCTTTAATCAACTCCATCAATATAAGTAATTTAATTTTTAAATATTTTAATGTATTTTTAAATGTATTTGTCATTTCATTTATGTATTAGTATAACAAGTTAGACTGATGATGGTCTGGGAATTGAAATGTTTGCTCCTTTCTAACCAAAACACCAGAGAAGTTTATTGCTTTTGGCACTCGTAAGATTTCTGTCTCAACATACACACACTCAGGCATGGTTTTTGTTTCCACGGTCCAAGGCATATTTTGAGTGTGTGCTGATTTTAATCTTTAAAACTCAACCTACTAATTAGGAATAGGGAATCTCCGCCAATCGGCCAACTTGGAGCTCAAACCGGTGCCTCGACAGGTGGACATCTGAGAGAGGATCTGACAGTATGAGATCTAAAGCGCCATATTGAAACGCTGCGATTCAGCTCCAGACCTCGTCACTTCATATCCCGTCAACCTTGTCATTCTCCTGTTCCAGCTGTGCACCTCCACCTCTTCCTTTGTCTTTGAGTAGTTTAAATCCTCCAGTTTTTTTCCAGAGGAAGCGACCTCGAGACCTCAGGGTTCAAATGGAAAAGCGATTCATCGCTCCTGGCCTTGGGACGGGAAAGCTGAGGTCACATGGGGAGAAAACGAGGTCGAGAGGAATGGCGGGAAAGTAAACGTGAGGTCGGCAACAGAGACGAGGATGGGGGAAATGAGTGTGAGACTCTCCGGCACCAGATCCCCCCCCAGTTAAAACACAACAACAACGACAGCAGCAGCAACAGCAGCAGCGCATCTAAAATCAGAGCTGTTTACCTGCTAATAATAGAAAAACAGCAGCATGCTGCCAACTTCTCCCCCTTTCCTCTCATCGCCTCCCCCCTCGCCCGGGGCAGGAGGCAGGGTTCGAGGGCGTGGCCACCAGGTGAGCGCTCCTCCTCCTCCTCCTCTTCCTCCTCCTCCCTGCTTGTTTCCTCTGCGGTTGGAGGACTTTGTTCTGTTACAAGAGCAGGGAGGAACTTTCCAGAGCATTACTCAGCTCGACAAAACGGGCAAAGGGGTTATTGACCTGCAGTAATCACCTTTTTATTCCTCGTCTGGCATTTCATTTCTGGTCAGCAGCAGCAGCAGCAGCAGCAGCAGCAGCAGCAGATAACGATCTGCTCACTGCTGTGTTCACACCCTGTGGCCCCTTTTGTGCCTTTCCTAAAATACAGAGGTATGGAAGCCTAGTTCTGCCCAGAGAAGAATTAAAAATACATACAATGTCAGCCGTGATCATTTTTTTAAAAAGATACTCATGAAAAGTCATGATGCAGACTTACTACAGTGGTTTCATTTCTCTCTCCCTTGATTCAAGTCATCTCTTGACTACTGCCGTCTTCTGATTTTGAAGTCAAAGTCAAAGTAGTGATAATATAATTTTGATCCTTTTGATTTAGGAGATCAACTTTTTTTTTTTTTTTTTTTGGGGTCAGGCAAAAATAACCACAACCTTGATCTGATTTCATGCTGAACACAGAGCCAGTAGTTTTCCAGCAACAACAGCAGGAAACAGTACAGTTGGTTTTCTTTCTGAGGAATTGGAGGTGTGCAGCTCTTCATCTTAAATAGCTCACCGTGGCTCACTGCTCCTCACTCCTCCGTGACTCCCTGGCAGACTGGTCCTCTGTCAAAAAAAAAGAAAAAAAAAAACCCAAAATTGACTGTTGTCTTGTTTTGTAGACGCATTTCTGAGAACAATCTTAGTCCGTCAGCGCTAACCACTGTGAAAAACCGGTTGCATTTCCTGTGACTGCTTTACAGTAAAGGCCTCCCCATGTGTCACCAGTTGAATGCTTTTAATGTGGAGCGTCAGCAGCAGGACGTGGCATGTTAGCATTAGCGGTAATTTAATACAGCTCTTATATTAAGTAAAGAGAGAGGCCAGTAAACAGCAGGCTGATACCAATAAAATAAAACCTGCACTGGATTACATGACTCCACCATGGACAAGGAAAACTACTGTATAGAACTGTAGTTACAGGATCTAAATAAAGTGAATGGCTATTGCTGAAAAACTGCCGACCAAAAATAGATTGATTCAAGGAAAATCTTAAGGATTACAACTAATCTCATAATTCGAATCTGTTAGTTGAGTAATTTATACGACCTAAGTCAAATTTCTAGGCTTGGTATCTCATTATTTTGACTTGGCAGCTCATGATTTGACATAATAAAGTAATAAAGTGGTATTATCATGCAAAACTTTTAATCTTTTTTTTTTTTTTTCTCTCTCTCCTTCTGGGAAAAGTGGGCTCCCTCAGAAAATAGAGCAGGGTCTATAAATGATCAAATAAGGCAGCCGGATTCAACAAATTGAATGCAACATTTCAGATCAAATAATCCGAAGTGAGCTGGTTGGCAGCCGGTGGGGGGGGGGTTAAAAAGAGAGAATAAGGATCGGCTTTCTGCTGCTTTCTCTGCCCTCGGCACATTGGTTTCTCTGTGCCCAAAGCAGAACTAAGCCTCACCAGAGCATACATTTATTTTTACGATATTTAAACAAACAAATAACAAAAATAAATCAATGCGAAACCTCGAAACCTGACCAGAGTGTGTTTAGGAGCCCCTCTGCCCTGACAGCGAGCGGGAGACCACCAATTCCTCCCGGTCAATATTTGAGGAGCTAATTTGGAGAGTTTGTCCTCTCAATTGGGGAAAAAAAAAGAAGGATTTAGTGAATAGTGTGTGTTTTTCTATGCGTCAGGCGTGTGTTCGCATAATGTCGCATGAGTTTACACGCACCCTTATCTGTCAGGCCTGTGGTTGACAGAGCTGGTGTCGGCGTGCGCGCGTGCGTGTGTTTCAGTTGTTCCCTTTCACGAGTCTACCTGTGGTCAGCTGTGCTAATAATGCAGCTTTGATTAGAGGCTTATCACAGCCCCAGCACACCCTGCATCACACCTCAGACATGTGACTCCCACAGCCGGGCCATAAAACAAACATACCCAAAGGCACCGAGCTGCTAAAGGGGAACCTCACATCATGTTTTTAGTTCATGCATCTGATTATTTCTTTTTATTTTTCCTGGATTTACTGGCTTTAAAAGACTATTTATTTCCAGGTTAATACAGTAATATGTTCAAATAAGATCTCAAATGGGAACATAGTGAGGGAATTCACACCTGAAACCTCAGCAGAATCTTATCACACCAGGGCTTGAAATAAAGATCCCAGAGATTTTTTATAATAAGATATTTGAAATGCACATTCCAAAAAAGACCATTTTAAAATACCCGACATTCGTCGTTTGGTGTTTTTATAGGCTTTAAGGCAAGAAAATTGAGCGCACCTTTTATTTCCAGGGCTGATTAACTTGATTTCATAAAAAAGATTGTTAAACATACTGAAGATTGTCTAATATCTCAAGTGGGACCTAAAACTGGTGCAGAATTTCATCACATAAGCTCTTAAAATAAAAAACTGATCCTAGAAATTTTAACAATGAGACATCTGAAACATTTTAAAATACATTTAAAGGACCATTGCGGTTTATTACTACTTTATTTTGCTCTTATAGTTTTGGCTGTTGTTTCTGCTGTTTATGATAATGTTTTACTGACAGTGTTTAGAGCAGAGATCTGGGAAAACGCTGCCATTAAAAGCAATTAATTGCTGTGTCTAAAATAAAATCAGTTCAAATGAACGTGTTTTGAACATGGTGAACATGTCAGGAACCACTTTTATTTGGAAGTGAAACTTTCTCTAATCTGTAGGTTTGTTTCCCACCTGTGTGAACATCGGCCTGCTTGTGTGTCTGTTGTACTCCTGAAACACCTCAAGCATCGCAAGGAACAGTGTTTTTTCTTTCAGTTAGGTATTCACTCACTTCCGGACTGTTGTCGCTCACCTTTTCCATCTCTCTGTCCCCTGTCTCTCCCCCCGTCAGGCTCTCCCTCTGGCTTGCTCTGAGCAGGAGGACACTCTGGGCTTCGACGACGGCCTGCAGCACCTGTACGCCTCCGTCGTCGCTCACGGAAACGCACGCACAAGAAAACGCAAAGCGTCGGAGGAGCGCTCTGTTGAGGAGGACCGGCCTGCCGCCGAGGAACCTGACCTCACCCCATCTTTAGGTGCGTGTGGTGTAAAGTCCAGGGGGCACACTGCTGACTACTTACAGCTTCACAGTTCATAAAAAAAAATCAATAAAAAGTTTATAATGCTGCAGTTTTTAATGATAGGAAAAGGCTTTTCTTATCATCAGCCAGTAGAATGAGCAGACCTTAACTGTTAGCCTCCCATTCTCTAGCTGAAAAAATTTCAAACTCATCGAAAGAGTCAAATGGTGGTGTTTTTGGTCGGCGCTTCACAGGCCTGCTTCTCCAGTCAAATAAGTCAAAAGCCAAAAATCCCATCCAACTTTTTGATAAATGCAATTCCGCATGCAGACAGAGCAAATCAAACACATCAGGACTTCAGTGTGAAATGCGTGTGAGTTGTCTAGATGGAGCTTCTGTCAGGACTCGAGGCGGTTTCATTTTTATAGCCCAATATCACTAATGACAAAGTTGCCTCACGTGGCTTTACAAGAGCTGCAGGCGGAGGCTCAGTGACTTTCGGTGCAGCAAGCGAACCCGTTTTCACCATTGGTTCGTTAGTGTGTGGATAATTACACGATAATTAAAAATGCCAGTGTTCCAAGAGACTTTGTTGACTTCTTGAAACGTCTGATGAACAGTCCAGAATCCAAAAACATTCAGTTCACAATATATGATATAAAAGAGGAAAAAAGCTGAAAATCCTTGCATCGGAGAAGCTACAACCAGAGTATGTTTGGCATTTTTTTTTTTTTTATCAATGATTGAAACAGTTAATATATTTCCAAAATTGTTGTTGGCTTTCAAACAGTAGTGAACCACATACATTATCACTGACAACTGCCAGACAATAGATACGTGGGACATAATTTATGCAGCGAAGCGAAAAACAAAAAGTCAGTTTACGCTCATGGTGACACCAGCAGCATTTGTTTTGGAGAATAAACATTTTGTGTTTGTTTCTTCTGTAGAAACTTTTAAGACTTTAGGGCCAATTTCATGTTCAAAATGTTGAAACTGGCATCATCAGGGGGCAAAGGACGACGTTTTAACTAAGAAATGGCTCAAAATGTGAACGAGTCAGCGTACGTGGAGTTTGATTTGTTTCTTTAGCTTCACGATCTGTTAAAGGCCCCTACACACTGTGAGATGACAACCTTCCTGCAACTAATCTGGGTTGCAGTTCGTGTCACACTGTACGACGCCGGTTCTGCGCTGCGTCAGATTGTGGGACGAGCGTCTGGTGAACTGTAGCACTACGGTTGGAAGTTTGAAAGAAAAAAAAAGAGGTGAAAGTAACGACACCTGCCACACTCTCTTGATTTTTTTTTTTTTTTTAATGCAAAGAGACATTGAAGTATGTTTTTTAATATTTTCATAGGATTGCATCAGCTCACCGGCAGTGGTGGGAGTATTCAGATCCTTAAGGAAAAGGATCACAGTGTGAAAAGGGAAGATTTTTAAGATTTAGTCAAGTAAAAGTGCAAAATGTAATTGAAGTGTTAAAAGTAAAAAGTACTCATAATGCAGAATGGCTAAAATGGATTTTTTAATTATTATTCATTAAGGTGTGAGCAGCATTTTAATGGTAGTTGAAGGAGGAGGAGCTGATTTGAACTCTTTTATATGATGATTATATTGTGTTGTGCACTGCCAAAAAAATCTCCATCTTACCAAGTTATGATCAATTAGCCACTGAGTCCATAAGTCTTTTGGTTTTTGTTTTTTGCAAAATAAGCAAGAAAAATCTGCCAGTCTAGTTTTACTATTTCAGCCTGTTTTTGTTTTTGGTTGTTTCAAGAACGTTCTAGAAATAAGTGTGAGAATCTAGAAAAAAAATACAGAACGGGGGAATCGCTGCTTTAAAGTCAAGAACAATGTCACCTTATTCTAGAAAGCTCATAAAACTGGTGACTTTATTCAAAATCAAGCAATCAACCTGATGTAGTAGAGTGAAAACTACAGTATTTCGAAAGTAGCACGGAATGGAAATACTCAATTACTTAAGGACGAGTAAATGTACTTAGTGTGTGACTTTTCCTGTGTCTTCTTATGCCATATTGTGATTTCCAAATTTTCAGAATTTGATCCTGAATTTCAGACTCTCTGATCTGCCGCCAGTAGATTTCGATTCGGACGATTTCAGGCAGTTATGCCGACAGTGTTGAGTTTAATTCACACTTCGCCTCCAGGTGTTGGATCTGCCCGCAGCCGAACGGCTGAGGGGGGCGGAGAACGGAGCTACAACGGCCGGACAGACGCGCCCGGAGCCACGGTGGCCGACGGAGCCGCGGTACAACAGGTACGACTGGAAGAAGACGTCAGCTTCTTTCACATTTATCAGCAGGGTTTTCTACAAAGAATCCCAAATAACTGACATGAATTTATTGTTCAACAGGAAAGAGACTCTCACATATTCACATTTTATGATTAAATTCCTCATTTACATCATATCGTTGGCTTCAAAATAGAATATTGTGGTAATTTTGACATTTATTGGCTTTTAACTATGGTAATAATTGTGATAGAAATGTGTCCAAATGCAAAAAGACATGAGGGAAAATTTTTAAATGCACGCTTTTACTAAACAAACTGTCTCATGTTGTTAAGCTAAACATTGCTCAACTTCATTGTAATTTCTAGTTGAGAAATCCAAATATCCGAAAATACTTTTGCTGAACTGGAAAATGTGGGAATTCCCCATAAAAGTCTTGGTAAATAATGTAAAGACGGTGTTGGTATTTAGGGTGAAAATCAAGAATCTGACAGGTTACAAGATGGTTTCTTGATTAAAATCATTGAATTTAGATAAAACGAACCATTTAAAAAAATACATAAGATATGAGATGAAAGGTAAAGACCATTTTAACAAGAACGTTATAAGAGAAGTACCAGTGTATAAAAGAGAGAATGAAAGAATGTAAAAGATAGTAAAAACATCAGAAGGGATATAAACACATCCCTCCCCTCCTTTTTGTCCTCTACAGTCTCTGCCCATCACGTCCAACCCTGCAGAGCGACCGTCCTCCAAACCAAAGAAGAAGAAAGTCGTGGGACTGTTCAGATGAGCCCGAGCAGTAGGACACACACACAATTAAGAACCTCATTGGAAAAAAGCGCCTTTTTTCCATTTGGAGGAAAATGGAAAACGGGTCTGCCTTTTAAACTGTTTCTCATTTTTAAACTTGTACTCTGAAGAAGGACACTTTTGTAGTTTGAGATCCTGTAGCTGGTTTTAATTTAGCTTCGATTTGATCATATAAACAGCTTTTAGATTTAAAATGTGATTAAATATTTTTTTCTACTTTTAATAATTTTGTGATCTGCGGCATGAGGCTTGGTTTTACCTACGTATTAAATTTGACCTCTTATCTGATAACTGCTATCAACACTCGTTGTTTTACGGACACAATATTGAAAATATTCAGGTATTTAAACGGGTGACTAGTTGTATTTTTTTTTCATATTTTATCGAACATTTATTGAACATGATTTAATGGATATTTGTGGGGGTTTTAGCGAAGTCAAGAAAGCTGCTGATTAAAGATGTAAATGAAATTTTAATTCTGATGGATGTTCTCGTCCGTTATTCGCCAAATCGATCACAGAGAACGGTCAAAGTGTGATTGACAGTTTGAAAGAGGAGATGTTAGCTCTAAAACTTAAAACGGCTGTAAACGGAACATGTTTTGGGCTTTCCACTTCTAAAGAAGAAAGATTTTTATTTTATTTTTTTCTAGCTACTTTAACACAGTCACTTCCATTAAAGCTCTGACAAAGATCCTTCAGATCTTTGTATTTATATTTGTTTGGTTTTAAAACCACAAACTCATCTGTGTATACGTCTAAAGATGCACTCTGAAGTACTTCTTTTCTTCCCAAGCTCAGAGAGACGGAGTATAATGGGTTGACAGCGGTCGATAGAGCAGCCTCTCTCCTTTTTTCAGAGCACAGTGAGATGTTGACTCAAGGTGTTGCAGCATCTCGGGAATGCTTTTGAAGTCTTAGTTGAAAAGTCACTGTTTGTCTGCATGGCCCTGGAGGATTTCAAGTGTTTCTGTGTGAGAAATGTTACTGAAAAGTGGTTTCACTTTAACTGGAAATGCATCACGCTCTCGAGAGGACATGTACGTACTCTTGAGTGGCTTTTTTTCGGTGAATTTCCCGGCAATCCTGGTCCTAATAATTTCCCATAAAGACTCTGGTATCTAACTGTTAAGTCTTTGAAAATTTTCATCCTGCTGACACCGTCATCATTTGGTCTTAAAAGTTTCCTCTGTGGTTGTGGCGGATAAACTTTGGTCATAAACGATATTTACTGGGGTTACTGAGTACAAGAAATTGTCAAAAATCCATTTTTATTAGGAATTTTTTGTAGTTGTTTCCCCCTCGGATATTAACGGTTGCTAATAAACTCTTCCCTTGATCCCGTCTGACGAGTAGATCACTGCAAATGAAATCTGATAAAAGTGCAACACCGAGCGCTTTCTCCAGTTCCCGAGTTATGATTAGTGCCACTAGAGCTGCAACGATAAGTCAAATCAATCAGTTAGTCGCTTTAAAGCAAAGTGCTCGGCCCCTGTTTTTAAAATCGATTGATCGTTTCTCACTTTTCACGCAAAAATGCCACATATTCCATGACTCCAGGTTCTCGAATTCTACAACTTGCTGCTTTTCCTGGTCTCGTATAAAAGTATATTGTACAGTTTTTCGATGTTTTCTCGACCCAGTGATTAATATAGAAAATAGTCAGCAGATCTCTCAATGATGAAAATAATCCTTAGTTGGAACCTTAAAGTGTTTATCACCTTGGATTAACAAGTACCAAGAATTGTAAGAAAAATCTCAGTTATTGAGAATTTCTTCAGTTCTTTCTCCCTTCAGCATGAATGGCTGCTTACGAACTCCTACAGCGCAAATCCCAAATAATGAGCGGATAGGACTGAACACGTCCTCCGTTTTCCAGGTTATAATCAGTACCGCACTGTGTAGCCTTTTTGTTCCAGTCATCGTTATGCTTTATCTATTTGTCCTGAAATCTTGTGTAGGGAAGAACAGAAAGTCATCATTTTGCTTTGGGCCCCCGAAAACCCTTCTAAAAGCCCCCTGGCAGTCTTCAAACCCCAGTTTGGCCCCCAGCTGAGGGCTCAGCGGGCTCAGCGGCTGGGTGTAGGGTGTCCTGTCTCCGTTGCTGAAACCGGACCTTTCCTCCCCGGCGTAATTCACTGCGGCGGGCCGCTCCACTATCCACTGCTGAGCTCCCCGTACAGCGACCGAGGTCTTCAGAGATCTTTAACACCAAAAACAAAGCGGCCGGGGATCGTTTCAGGGTTGGTTTCGTTGTCTGGTCCTGTATTTTTAGTAACCTCTGGTCTAATGTTCACAATGAAACGTCACGTGCAGATATTTTCAGCATCTCCAGTTGGTGGATAAAATATTCTGTCACAGTTTATGTATGTGATATTGATATACGGATGAGTGACGAAAGAAAGGTAAAACCGGGGTCAGCCATCTGCCCTTTTACACCGGAAGTCCCAGGTACTGAAGGGGGACAGGTTCAGAATTTGTCTGAGGTGCCCATACGGACAATTAAACCGTTTTCTTCTTGTTAACAGGCAAAGATAAAGCCCTGACACGCTCCATTCTCACCTGTAAGCAGAGAATTGTCAAACCAAACTCCATTTACAGTTCTCTGAATTCAAAGCTGCCTTGCTCCTCGACGCAAAATTCTCAGGCAATACCGCGTAATTTAAAACCACGCCTGCATCATTAGAAGCCACTCTTTAATTTGGCCAGCGTAACCCAGAACAAGCAGCGGCACTTTTACCAAAAAATGCCTCCTCTCTGAATTGTATTACTGTAGAGTAGAGCTCTGTGGATAAAAGGGACTGTCACAAGAACTCAAGGCTTCTTCAGCACGTTGCGTTTTGTGTTTCCACTGCGTTCACATCATATCATAATTACAGTCATTTCTGACTTATAAATACTGATCACGTCAAGAATCAGAGTTGTATTTACGGCAGGAAAACTGAAATTCCTCGTAAAGCTCTGATATTTCCAATGATACAGGAACGCCGAGGAATTCAAACGCTGCTGATGCCTCACGTCAGCCGAGGTTGCTCCAGTGACACAAAGGTCTGGACTGGCTTGATGACCTTTCCTTCACAGGGAGCGCGAGCACAGCATTAAGCCCCTGGAAGATGAGGTGAATTGAGAAGCGCCACCAACGAAGCGGGGACTTTTTGAGGGGCAGGAACTGTATTTAGACTCTGGGCCCCCCGGTCAAAACTCAGGTCAAGCTTCTGGTCGCCTGAGAGAGAGTAACTGTGGTGGAAAGGGGCTGACGGCCCGACAGGAACCCTGGGAAGAATCTTCAGTCCACGTTAGTTCTTTCGACTCTGATGTGTTTTGGCATTTTCCTTCCATTTCTGGCCTTTTCCTAGGCTGCGGTGTAGTAAACTCTCTGGCGAGTCAGTGTAACAAAGCTTGGCAAAATACAACATAACCTGATGGATTATGTTGAGATGGATTATCTGCTGTCAGATTTTTAAATTCGTGGTCCCATCACATTGGAGCAAAGAAAACGGTGTGAATGGTCCCAGAGCAGTTAGCTCAGCACAAAGGAGAGAGGGGATATTTGAAGACAAGCGTCTTTTGCGTCGCGATGTGTACCATCGCACGCTTGTGGAAGGGGCTTCTGGGAAATGTAGGAAAGCGCCGAAAGAGCCACCGGTGCGCACCTGCGCTGCGCGAAGACCGGGGTCCAAAGGACAGAGTGAGCGCGCGCGCCAGGCCGGACAGTCTCGTGGCTCGGCGTTTGTCTGTCCTCTTGGCCGAAGCCCCAGCTGACAATAAACAGATGAAGGCGGCCGCGGGGCCTGTGCCACCCCGATGGGAGGAGAGGACGGAGCAGAGGGCAGGTCCAGCAGGGCGCGGTCTTCTTCTTCTCCCGCGGCACCTCATCTGTACTGTAGTAGGATCTCTTCCATTTCCATTTCTGCCAACAGCCCTGCGCCACAGGGACGCATTGAGAACAAACCCGAGAGGCAGAAACCGCTGCGGGGACACCCTTTGACCGCCGTGCCCAACAGGCGCAGCCAGCCTACGCACCGCGCGCCTCCGTGTCTGTCTGTAGCCCGTTTCTCACAGCTCCGACACAGAGAGACCGCTTTGAACCTGCGTGCCAAGATAAACTCACCTCGCCTATTTATGCCCCTGCCTCGGCGTGCACTCGGGGCAGGAGAGTGTCAGCGGCGCAGAGGACAGGTTCAGGTCTTTCCAGCTCGTCTCCAGCTGCGCACTGGCCACTTTTACGCGCCGGGAATGGCGACTTTCGGGGACTCGGGGATGAGTCCTGCACCGCTACCTCCACTCTAAAATTACCAAGGGGAAGCCACGCGAGGAGACGCATCAAGAGAAATACAGCGGTGACATTTCGGCCACCCGCCGGGGGGGTGACACACCGGCCCCGGGGCGGAATGCTGTTCCCCACGCTGGTGACGTGCCTCGCCGGTTGCGCCTTTCTCCTCTCGACGGTCAGCGAGGGCTGCGGACCCGGTCGAGGCTATGGCAAGAGGCGGCCGCCGAGGAAGCTCGTGCCGCTCGCCTACAAGCAGTTCAGCCCCAACGTGGCGGAGAAGACGTTAGGGGCCAGCGGGAGATACGAAGGGAAAATAACCCGGAACTCCGAGCGCTTCAAGGAGCTCACGCCGAACTACAACCCCGACATCATCTTCAAGGATGAGGAGAACACAGGTGCAGACCGCATGATGACACAGGTAACCCTCCCGGCTACCGTAGTGCCTTTTAGCCCGGCTCTTCCAGCTCTAGAACGTGCTTCTTTCGGCGCATTACCCGCTGCACTTTGGCCAGTCTTTAAACGCGTGGACGCCGTTATCTTTTTCCGCGCTGCTTGTTGACTCAAGGCTCGTCGCTGCATAAAAAAACAAAAAAACAAAAAACCGAAAAAGCCTCTTAACAAAACCGAGTTTATCACACGCTTTTCTTAACGGTCCCGAGAACCGCTGTTCAAAGGGAACGTGTCCTTTCTCCGAAATGTCCCCGGGGAGCAGCTTCATTAGAAGATTGTTTTTCACTTTCTGATAAACAAAACTGCGGTTTTCACGCTTCTTCTTAAAGAAACCCCGTTTTTTAAGGTGGATTCTTCTTGCAGCGCTGTTCTTTGGAAAGGCTGATTACAAAACCTCTCTTGTTTGCACAACTCGTTCTCCGGTCAATTCTAAAAAGAAAAACAAACAAAAAAAACCCCAAAACACTGCAGCTTATTGACACAGTTCGTGAATTGTGGAGGTGCCCGGTTCGAATCAGAGCTCTCCTCTTCCGCGCCACATGGAGTTCCAGAGCTTCGCTGTGGGCAGCCCGTGCGTAAAAGAGGACAACCCCGCGTCTAAAAATGTATGGAAAAGCGGTCGCTTTAATTAAAACACTATGTCCTCTGTTTTACATCAGGTTTTTTGGTGGAAAAACTGCCAGAAGTCGTATTTGGTTAGAGCCCGGGTCAAGCGTGTACTGATGTTTACCGTTTTCGTTTTTAGCCCGACTGGCCAGAGTTAACAGTCGCCTTTTGGACTGTCAAAAATTTTTACGACACCGTCATTGATGTGGCCCCGGCTGGAATTTATTTGACTCCCAATTTCCCCAGGAATAAAGTATTTATATCTGGCTCTTGTGACCGCGGGCTTCCTCCCCGAGCGGCGGCGTTTATGTCCACAGACCCACGTGGGGAGTGAAAGCGCGCGCTCCGGTCTGGAGCTGTCACCTCTCGGCGCGCGCTGCAAGAAATATCGGCCGGAGCGAGTCTCTCTGCAGCTCGAGCTTGGGGTGGAAAATGTGACGGACAGGGTCTTTGAATGCAACAGGCAAAATGCGCGCGCGGGGGCGAGTTCCGTCGGAGCAAAATAAAACCGGTTCGAGAGTTTTACCCTCCAGGATCCATCGACTCCATCAGATGTGTTGTCTGCTTTTTTATTTTTATTGTTTTTTCTCAGAAAGTGACCATATTTCCGGAGAAACTCGGTCCAAGAAGCGCAGCCGCGGGCAAAGCACGAAGCGAAACATCCGCTCTCCCGAACCTTGTTCGTGGAATCAGAAATTCCGACGGCCCTCAACGCGCAACGTCTCCCCCAGACGGGACATTTTTTGCAGCGCGCTCCCCCGGGCCGCCGCGCGTCAACGGCGCATGACCTGCGCACAATTTATGGGCTCCAAGCCACAAGAGACAGCCTCCTGTTTGTCTTGTGCTGTCCCGCGTTACTTTGTGTTTGTTTTCGCAGCGCACATGTGCAAAAATAGCCTCCGCTTCACTTGTGTCGAAGCCCTAATTATACAGATTTTTTTCTTCGCCTCTTTAGTTTTTATTCGCTTTTTCCTGGGCGCCCCGAGCCGCATACAGGCGCGACTGTTCGTGGGGCTGAGGCCCCGCTGCAAAAAGTGTCACTCTCCGCGCTCTGCCCGGACTTTGAATGGGGCAGTATGTGCCTCCCGGAGGCACAAGCGAAGAGCGGGAGACCGAGTGTCCTCACGTCCGACACGCGTTCGCTAATTTTGGGGGGGGGTTCTCGTGGACACGGCGCGGAGAGATGGCCCCAGAAAGGAGAGAGAGAAAGGGAGGAAGGAAGGAAGGAAGGTCACTCCGCCGCCTTCTGCAGAATATGGCCCCTCCGCTCTAAGAGGAGGAGGCTTTCGGGCGCCCCTCGGACCTGAACGGTCACTTTTTGCAGCGCCAAGGTGCGCATAGGCGCGTGTTGTCAGCCCGCGCGTCCAATGTTTGTGCAGCCAGCGGTTTGGTGCCGAAACCGCTCCTACAGAAACCCCCGTCGATCCGTATACCTTGAAAGGAAAACCAACAAAATCCACCGTCTGATTTATGAAGTCCAACTCGTTGCTCTGACCGCAGAGGGAAAACATAGGACGTTCAAATCCACACTGAACGCCGTGAAAAGGCATCTGTGGCCACTGAGCCGCGAGCTATTCTTATCGCAGCCAACATGGAAAAAGACATTTATAGGGTTTAATCCCAGTTTTCAGCCTTAATAGGGAGAGATTCGGGAAACGTCGCATCGCTGAGACACGCATTCAGAGGCCCCGAGCCGCTGCAGAGGCTTCCGCAGTCACGCAACCTCCGTTTACTCAAACTTTAATGGGCTCGCTGCAGAGAAAACGTCCGCCCGTCCACGCGCGGTCCACGTCCCGGCAGCTGGAGCCTTTATCTCCGAGGATGTGACCGGACGGGAGCGGCTCGGAGTTTTTAAAATCAAGTTTGCCGTTTTATTGTAGTTTCCCACCAGAGCAGTTCAAGTGTTTGACCGAGCGTTTTTACAAAACGGCAAAATGGCGCAAAGACGCCGGAACGCAGAGTCAACGTGCATCGTCCCCGCATGACCCGTCAAAACCCACACAACCTCAGCATCCTCCCGTTGATCTGTTTCAACTCTGCTCAGGATCAGACCACAGGTGTGTGGAAATGGCGAGTCGGGGGAAGCAGCGTGCGTTTTTTCTTTCTTTCTTTGTCTCCATTCACTCATTCATTCATTCATTCATTCATTCACTCATTCATTCATTCATTCATTCATTCATTCATTCATTCATTCATTCATTCATTCATTCGTTTGATTGAGAGCAGCCTCATCAGGCCAAATCCAACGAGCGGTGGCTGAGACATCCAGACACTGATGTCCTGAGACCCCTGCCGAGGCTCAGTGGTGTGTTCAAACACTAAAGGACAAGACAACACACGCATCGCGTTTCGGCAAAGTCCGAAACAGAATCTTACAGTTTCTCAGAGAATTGGACCAATCGCATCGTGATATTGTTTTATGTGTTTTTGTCACTTATCTCGCTCATGTGAGTTTTAGCGTGAAGTAGCGCCCCCCTCAGGCCAAGCTGTGTCACTTTCTAATGAGGGGTTGCTGAGAAAACCAGTTCCCACCTGTTCCATCACGGTCTTGTTACAATTAGCGTGTAATATTTTGAACTGCCCTGTGACCCTTTTGAGGGAGAAGGTCCTTCCTGGGACCAGTCTCTGTTGTTTTGTCGTGAATTCTCCACCCGTGTGTCTGAAAATCAGATTTATTCTGATGGAAAAACGGGAGAAGGTGAGGCAGCCCGTGAAAACCGGTGAACTTGATTTATAAAGCTTGTCCTCGTCCAGCCGATTCCTAAAGCTCTGATCTCCTCGACCTGTTCCGACATTGGACCTGGGCTTCGTCCCAGTTCAGTTTGCTTCCCTTAGTGGTGGAGAAATCGCCCTCTTCGGGCCGCTCTCCCGCCAGTTTTTGGACCAATCTGTATCGTGATTTGAATGAATTCTCTCCCCAGGTTTGGGGGAAAGGGACCGGCTGGGCTATTGTACCAAAAACCAAAAAAACCAAAACCAAATCACAGATTTAAAGCTTTATTCATTCTGCCCTCATCAGTCTCTTAACTCATCGTCCTGTCAGACATAAGCAGACTCCGACCAGTGGTGTGTTAGAATATAACGTGTTTTTAAAGTTTGAAGGTGAACGCAGCTTCCTCCTCCGACCAAATCCAGTTGATTCTCTCCCACCGGACAAGGGGTGAAGGCCGTAGTGACACATTTTGAACTTGGCCAACCGGCTCCTACATTCCTGAACGGGTGGACTCACTATTTCCAGGAACACGAGTTTTATGTTCGGGCCGGTCTGTTTTTTGTTTTTTTTTAATGAATTCTCACCGGGCGCTTTCTTGTAAAGCATTTCAAAGTCAGACCAGGTGTATCAGAAAGGTCACCTGAGATATTAAGACCGACGCCCTGACAACGCCGCCTGGGTGTGGATCCGATAAACGGGGGCGGGCCCGGAGGATTTATTTGCGTCGGCGGGAGCAGGAGGGAGTTGAGCGAGTCCTTCAATGGGCCCTCTCACCTTCTGTTTGCTCAACCTGACCAGACTCCAGGTTTAGAGGGACGCTGAGGACCTCTCGTTCATGTAGCTGCCACCCCCGTCGCTCGCCCCCACCACCGCCGCCACCCTATAACCTCAAAGCCCCCCCCCCTCCATCCCTAACATAGCCTCCCGGCTCCCTCCGCTCGCCACAGAGAGCAAACATCGGGCCCGACCGGGACAGCAGGGGTGCAGTGTTGGAAGGCTGAAGCCACAGACAAGGGGGAGAGGGGTGACCGGGGTTCGGTGAAGTGGATGGGTGCAGGCAGAATGGGTCTTTGTGCGGAGCCCGAGTCCAGACCTTTTTCTGAATCGGTTTTAAAGTCCGGGCTGTGGGTGCAGCAGCCGAGGGCGGGGCTCCGACTTCTAAATCCTCATAAATTTCAGACCAAACGGCAGAAACGAGTTCAAGGGTCAGGTCTGTGGACGGGGAAGTCATGTGACAGGGGTAAAGGCCGAGAGACAAGAGCGAGACGAGCTGACGGCTCATAATTTGGCTTTTTTAATTTTTATTCTGTCAGGGTGGAGGAGATGTACATTTGAAGCAGTCACAAAACATCACCTTAGATAATGTGGCAGCAAATAACAGGAAGTGCCTCCAAACTCCATTAAAAAAATAAATAAATAAATAAATACACAAACCCTGTCGACACGAGCTTCAGGGGAGACACACTTTGAGTCCACACGGAGAAATCAGAGGGTCACAGCGGGAAAAGGCTGCACGACAGCAGGCAGAGTTCCCAGTACAGGTGACAAAGATGCCCGCGCTGGCAAACAGGCGAAACTTCTGCTGGAAGTCTCCCACGTGTAGGGGCTCAACAGCTGGGATCCGCGAGTTTGACCCAAAAATGACCTCCTCGTCCCGTGTCGCAACCTCGGTAGCGAAAGGTCGCTGTGTTTCGATTGGCTCTCGGGGTCCGGTTTGACACCTTAGCCGACGAAACAAGACAGAACATAAAACGGGGCATGGGAGGAGGTAAGAATGAGTCCGCTGTGTCTCCTCTGCTGCAGCGCTGCAAAGACAAGCTGAACTCCCTGGCCATCTCGGTGATGAACCTCTGGCCCGGGGTCCGGCTGCGGGTCACCGAGGGCTGGGACGAGGACGGCCACCACTCCGAGGAGTCGCTGCACTACGAGGGCCGGGCGGTGGACATCACCACCTCGGACCGGGACAGGAACAAGTACGCCATGCTGGCGAGACTGGCGGTGGAGGCCGGATTCGACTGGGTCTACTACGAGTCCAAGGCCCACATCCACTGCAGCGTCAAGTCAGGTGAGAGACCCCGGTTGTCACCAAATGTCTTTTTTTTTTAGGGGAGAGGTTTTCCAGAGAACGTTCGGGTTTAGGTCTCAGTATGTTCAACGTGTCATCTGAGCAGGTCTGAGGGCAGACTACCTGATCCACCTGGCCGCGCGCAAAGGCGGGACGAAACGTCTGCCGCTGTGCAGAGGTGTGGGACGAGAAAGCAGCGCGCGCGGTCAGACGGTCCGTCCTCGGAGACGTTCAGTTGGCATGAAAAATGACAGGGGTTGTGTGGAGGAGTCTGAACCCGGCCTACTTCCACACCCCCACACACCCGACCAGGTGGGACTCGTGTTGAATTGTCTGTTTCGGACCGTTACCGAAAAGCAGACCAGGTCCCGCCCTCTCGGTTCAAACGGCGCAATGCGGCCGGACCAGCGCCTCCGGTGAAGCACGCCGAGGCCTGTAAAGCTTCCACCACGTCCAGACTGGAGAGGTCTCAGTCTCGACACGTAGAGTACCGAAGAAAGCTGGATCTGTTAAGTCCCTGGACATTCCTCCGTCCCGTCTCCTCCCAAAAATAGACCCTCAAAGGGACGGAGCCGCCCTCCGTGGTTTGATCTGTACGCGCGCGTTTCTTCCCTCTGCTGCCCAGACTCCATTTCTGAAGGGAGATGGTTTTGACGAACGTGCCGACGACGCAGTCCGTTGGTTGGTTGGTGTGTCCGTTTTCTTCGATATCAAATCAGGGCAACTCACCGTAACGTTTTCACGGTTTCGATTGGGCAACTCAAAGGACCTGGACGCGGTCATGGAAAACATGGTGGTCTTGTTTAAATGCTGGTCAGAAAGTCAACAGCGACTTAAGGCGGTTTACTTTTTCAATATTTAACCAAAACCACCATCTTTTCCGAACCGTAACTGAAATGTTTTTGTAGCCTAAACCCAACCACACGTGGGACGCGGCGCCCGGGTGGGACCTGCTGCCAAAAAACGGACAAACGCGCCTTTTCTGCCGACACACATCCGAGTTTGTTACGGACCAGGTCTGCGCCGGTGCCTGCTGCTCCCGGGAGAAAACCAGGGCCTCGTCACCGGAGCCGGACACCGACGGAAGCCTCCCCCCCCCACTCAGCCCTGGTGCATAACTAATTGCAATCCACGCGTTTCCTCGGCGCGAATTTTCAGCGGCCCCGAAGCTTTAACTTCAAATGAAAAACTGAACTGATTTTTGTGCCAATAACCGAACACGTCCCGTAGACGTGCTCCTCTGTTTGAGGCTCCAAAGGTGACAGGAAGTCACCGGCAGATTTTAACGGGAACTGCTTCTGCTGCCTTCTTCCTTCTCTTAAGTTCTTCCTTCTCTCCTCCATCCTCGACCACTAACTCTCTCCCTGCTCACGTCTCAAGCGAGCTCCCCGCTCCTTCTCTCTCACCGGCCACTCACCCGGTGTTTCCTCGGAATGGGCCACGTCCCGAGTCCCGTCCGGCACGGGGGCCTTCTCTCTAGCGGTCTGTGGCTTTCTTGCTTTCCTCGCGCAGGGGCAGGCTCGCGCGTACCTTCATGCAACCACGTGCCCGGCGAGTGATCGGGACGGTGACGCCCGTTCCCCGGAGGTGCCTCGTGTAAAAACACACTTCGCGGCCAGAAAAAGCCGAGAGTCCGGGCGGGAAGCTCACGGGAGATTACGCGCAGCCAATTAGCAACCCGTCTCGGGGGGGGGGGTTGGCTCTCGTTTTACTGTTTTACACACACACACACACACACACACACAAACAGCTGACGTTTAATATTCGACTGAATTCGAGTCAATATTTGTTGTCGCCTCGTAGGTTTTTTGGGTTTATTGGTTTATTTCATGAAGCGGGAGATAATCGAAGCTGTCAGGGACAAACAGATTGAGTCCTGCTCGTGATTCAGGGGGAATCCATCCCGGAGGACCTTTAGTCTGCCTCGGTCCCAGCGGGTCCCAGACTGACTCCGTGACGTTGAGGGTCAGGGCTCCGGGGGTTCGGGCCCGTCGTCCCGCATGGGACCGATCAGAACCCCAAGTTCAGCACTGTAGGTAGGAAACGGAGGAGTCGGCGGGGTGGGTGTCAGGTCTAGGAAGCCCCGTTAGCCCTATAGATTTAGCCAGTCCAGTCCTGCTGGTCTTACACGTCGTAGTGACACAAGACCCCCGCACGTTGTTACCAGCCGGTGGCGGAGTTGCTTTCCCCTCGTGGCGTCAAATCGGCTGCTGAGGTCCGCGGACCTTTCGGTGACCGGTCGGGACTTGACACATTTCCATCCAGGTTCAACGTGTTCAGTAGGAACATAACCACAGACGCACAGTGCGTGTGTGTGTGTGTGTGTGTGTGTGTGTGTGTGTGTGTGTGTGTGTGTGTGTGTGTGTGTGTGTGTGTGTGTGTGTGTGTGTGTGTGTGCTGGGGGAAAAAACGTGCAGCTAGCATGAAAAGTAACACCCATGTGTCCTCCAAAAGTGGACACGCACACACACACGCGTGCTGAAAGTCACACACTCTCGTAAAAATGCATCAGAATTGAAACACCCACCTAAAACCCCCCTGACACATTTGACACTGAGTGGTAATGAGATTTTCCTTTTCTTTCTCCTTTTTCCTGCTTCATCTCTCTTTTCCCTTCCCGTTTCCTCTCCTCCTCTCTCCTTCCCTCCCAGATCGGGTTGCGAGGGCCCAGTCCTTGACTTGATCAGAAGGGCAACCAATCAAGCCGGTATTTTTTTTCACGTTTTTGATTTCTCCTTTTATTTTTGGCCTTTTTTTTTCTTTTTTTGTGCTTTTTTTTTTTTTTTGGTTTTTCTCCTGTTTTTTTTTTCTTCGAAATCGTTCTTGGGAAGATAAATCCACCCAGCTGAGGAAAAGTTGTAACCGATGAGCTCTGCAGCAGCAAATCCACCAAAATCCTGCTGAAAGGCACTTTAAAGGGGGGCGGCTGGACTGTAGTCAGCAAGAGGAGACAACCACTAGGGGGCAGCAGAGCGCCGGGAGCCTGTAGATGGAGGACTGGACTGAACAGGGGGGAGAGACTGAGGGGGAAACGGGAGAAACACGGGGATCAAAAACCGCCACATGTCACCTCCGACTTCTGCTGCGTTGCATCGACGAGATGAGAAACGTTACCGCGGTCAAACCGGGACCAGAGTTAGGAAGGTAACATTTTGAGTTCTTGATCGTGAAGACCAGCGCCCGTGCGATGAGGCGTTGTGGTTCGGGATTAGAGTCAGGACCAGGTCGCGCCCGCGGCGGCTCAGAGTCCAGTGATCCGTCAAAGGAATGAACATTTCGTGAAACACGTTCGCCCCGAAATTTCTTCCTCGCGCTGGAGGTTTCGCGTGGCTGAAAGTTCAGCATCAGGATACAGGTTCGAGTCTGACATCCGGTTATCCATTTTATTTTATTTTAACTCAGGTGTGAAGTCGACACTTTGGTGGAAAAAGCAGTTTACGAGGATTGTAGTTATTCCTCGCTAATTCTCTCTGGCCTTTATTGATTGGGCAGAACCGGGGCCCAGACTCCGATCCCGCCTCCGGTAGCTCGCTCTGCGGCGCAGTTTGTGGAAGTCACCTCGTAAAAACTGACATTTTAGAGGAGACTTGGTGTCATTCATACAAATGGCACCGGACACCTGCTGAGATTCGCAAAAAAAAACAAAAAAATTAAAAGAAATATGTAAATTTCATGCTATAGACAATAAATGATTCATTAAGAAAGTATAGTCGTAAAATAAAGAAATGAGTTTTGTAGTAAAATCGATATGTAAACAGAAAATAAGAAGCGAGCGACACCTGGAAGAGACAGGTTTTAAACGCGTGAGCTGGAGTCACGTGTCGTTGGCGGTCCGTCAGTTTCCCGCTCCTTCCTCCTTCACCTGACTTTATCTTATCACCTGGCCTCGGCTTTCCCGCCTTCCCCAAATGTTTGTCCCCAGATAAACTTGAGACAGTCCCCGGGTGTCACTTTCAAGCGCCCGGACGCATTGTCCCCAGCACAATCCCACACACACACACACACACACACACACACACTCAGAGCTGCAAACGGGAGCTTTTATCTGGCAGCTCGGTCACCGTTCCTTTATGTCCAGCGTCAATATTTAGCTAAAGGGAGCTGGAAAGACTCCTTATGCGCCCGGGTCCTTTTTCTACGGAAGCTCGTTCCTGCCGAAAAGAAAAGAACAAAGTGTTTTATGAGTCACGATGATAATCGCTTTAAATTTAAAGCATGAGCTACCACGTCGAAGCTAGAAGAAAAAAAATGCGATCCAAAGGTCACAGGTCGGATTTTCTCAGATTATGACACAGTTTAAGCAAAATTATGAGATAACGAGTCAAACATATGATACAATAAATTTTAGGTCAAAAGTAAAGGATTTTTTTTTTTTAAATTATGCCATAAATCAAAATTTTTACTTTTTCTCAGAGAATTATGGGATATTACGTCAAGATCAATAAACAGAGACGGTAAATTGAAATTACGCCTTAGAAATGATGGGATTATTAAATCAGAACAAGAAGGTATTGAGTCAAAATTCTGCTCCTTTTTGTGTCACATTTATAACTTTTAAGGTCAAGATTATGTCCCTGTTTATTTCAAGTTATGTGACAATAATGGAGAATAAAAATCCGAATATCATGTTTCAGGTCAAAATGCTAAGACATGAGACCAACTTAAAACTTTTCAAGCAGACATGCGAAGTAACGAGAATGTTTTTGGATTATGAGACACAGAGTCGAAGTTACGGGACAGTAATTTAACATTCAAATAAAAAGATAAAAAGTCAAAATTGTGACGTAGTGATTCAGAAATATGAGACACTATGTCACCATCGGGACTCAGACCTATCACGTGAACTGGACTTGGTGGTAACAGTCAGGTTTAACTTACATAATTAATCCTAATTGTGATTTAAAAAGTCCCATAATTCTGATTTACCATCGCCGTTTTGATTTTTACGATCTCTCATGATCTCTGCACGTCAGGAATGAGGACACCTTCTTTAACCTTGCCGTCTCTGTCTTCGTCTCTCTCTCTGTCCGTCAGACCACTCGGTAGCGGCCAAGTCCGGAGGCTGTTTCCCCGGCGAGGCGTTGGTGGCGTTGGAGAGCGGCGTCCAGAGGTCCATCAGCGACCTGCGGCCCGGTGAACGAGTCCTGGCCTCGACGGGCAGCGACGGCAGCGGGGAGCTGGTTTACAGCGAAGTCCTGACCTTCCTGGACCGTGACCCCGTGACCCGGAAACTCTTCTACACCCTGCAGACGGAATCCGGGACACAACTCTCCCTCACCGCCGCCCACCTCATATTTGCATCCGAGGGGAACTGCTCGGAGGGGGCCGTGCCGGCCGGCGGCGCCCTCAGGACCGTGTACGCCAGCAGCGCCCGGCCGGGACAGTGTGTGCTGGTGTCTGGGGGTAAGCCGGGACAGACGCACAGAGAGGGGCGCCTGTCTCGGATCACCCGGGTCGGCCTGAGGAAGCGGAGGGGGGCGTTTGCACCGCTGACCCGGCACGGGACGGTGGTGGTGGACGGGGTGGTGGCGTCCTGCTACGCCGTGGTGGACCAGCACTCCCTGGCCCACTGGGCCTTCTCCCCACTGAGGCTAATGCACAGCTGGACCGGCACCACTGGACGCCACGCTGACGGCATCCACTGGTACTCTCAGCTTTTACACTGGCTGGGGAGGGTGCTGCTGGACTCAGGACGCCTCCACCCGCTGGGCGTGGCTCAGGACGACAGGTGAGGGAGGAGAAAAGGTAAAACCGAAACACAGAGGAACCTGAACCCTTCCCCTTGTGACGGACGTGGACCTCAGATACAAGCCTGTAGAGCTGATCGGGACCATGATGAACCACCTAACAGGATGGGAGACGTTCCGGCTCCTGCTGAGGCCTGATGGGAGATTTTTTTTTCAAATGGATGAAAAGGGGGGGGGGGGACAAACTGTGAACTGACACGGATGAATTCTCCCAAAATAACACTCAGAGCACTCAGAGTCAGAACGACCTCAAGACAGACTCTGTGTCCTCAAAACACTATGAAACAATAATCCCACCATCAATCCTCAATTTACCCCAGAAAACACACCAAGCACCTTAATCTAGATCTACGTGGTCATTTGTCCATTAATTTGAAAAGCGAAACAAAACACAAAAAACACCTTAATTTCAAAATCCTGTCATTCGCAAGTTATTTACACTCGGAGGGGACGCGTGATTTTCTCCCTCATTTACTCACGTATCATCAATCCAAAGTGTTGATTGGGATTTTGGTTTAAGTTGGCGGCCAGAGATGTTTTCAGGGTCAAATAAATTACAACTTAAGTGACTCAGGATGAATTGATGGGTAAATTAATTCGTTTTTTGAGTTGACTTTGTGGGTTAAGGGGATTTGTAATTAAGGGACAGCTTTTGTGTTATTTGGTCATCTTTAAGGGGTTCCCACCCCCCGAAGAAGCCCCTAAACTGTGCAGATAATCCATCTATAATACCAAAACATATTGCAGTTGATTTTACCCGTAAAACCCCAATACATATACCTTACTTTCATGATTGCAAATGGTTGAGTTAATGGTTTGAAAACGTATAAATGGCTTCAAGTGGTTTTTCTCAGTCAATGGAGGAGGATTTAAGGGGTAAAAATGCCTTAAACATGCCTGAATTTTCACCTTTTAAAGAAATTAAGGCACCTTTAAGGTATACTGTAAATTAAAGAGAGGCTTTAATGTTGTCTTGATCAACTTTACGGGGTTTTTACCCCTCAGAAAAAGAAACCCCTTCAGCCAAGCAGAAAACCCATTGAAAACCCTTAATATAATCCATCCGATCCATGAATTTATCAGTTAGTTAGCACTTAATCTGGGGTAAACCTTTCAAATACATGAATACTCAGTAAGAATCCTTTCAAATCTCGTTAAATTGCACCTGAGCATGAACCAGAATCCCCAATAGTTAAAAATGCATGTATCAATTAAATCATTATCGGCCTCTTAAAGCCCTTAAACCCTGCTGATTATCCATTAAGAATATTATACATTAAGATCCATTATTGTAAAAAACCATTCAAATAGCTTAATCCTTTTAATATTAGTGTAAATTAATGAAATTTTAATGTAAAAACAAATTAGGGGATTTAGTTTTATAGTGTCCACAGGGATGTTGTGCTCGTTGTAAACACGTTGTATGTGACATTACTGCTACAGTACAGAGATTTTAGAGGAAATGAGAAAATGTATTTAAGTGTTATTTGTTTACAGGAAATCCGACAATGTTTATGAAGTTCTTATGGGTGAAGAGATATTAAAAAAGATTTATTTTTGAAATTAAATTATGTGGAAATGAGCCGTGTGTGTGTGTGTGTGTGTGTGTGTGTCTCGCTTGGTTTTTTTTCTGACGGGGTATTTTAACACCTGCCTCCCGTTGACACGTGAGCGCACCTTTACTGACATCTACCGGCTTTCTCGTCAACAAGCACGAGCCTCCCGCTTTATGTCGGTCTTTATAAATCAGCAGCTGGTGAATGTGTGTTCGCGCGTGTGTGTGTGCGTGCGCGTGTGTGCGTGTGTGTGTGTCTCCTCGGGGCGGGGGTCAGGACTGATTTAGCCCTCACGTCGGACTGGAACCCGCCCTGTGCGCACAAATAAAGCCGTGCGTAAAGACAAGACTCGCCGGCTGCGTGTGCGCAACAGTTGCCTGCTAATAATAACGGCGGCCCGCTGCGCCTTTAAGAGGTTGACTGAGGAGGAAACCTAATATCTCCCCATCTCGAGCTCCGGCCTCATCGATTAACAGTCGGAGCCGAGAACAGGACGACACCCAGACCGGTCCCCCCGCTCTCTCTTCACCAGGCTCCACCTGCTTTTTGTTGTTTCTTGTTTTGTTTGGTTTGTTTTTGTTTTGTTTTGTTTTGTTTTGTCTTGTTTTGTTCTGTCACACACGACCCGGATTAAATTACGCGTTGCGCCTTTAAGAAGCTGTCGCCGGGATTAGAGTTACGCGCCGCGAGCCAAATCGCCACCCGGAGGGGGTTTTTACGCACAGTAGGTATCCCGTGCAGGCTCTGCTCCTTCAGCGACACCCCCCCCCCTTGCCCTCCGTCTCTCCTCTTCCCCCGCTGATCCTGACGCGAACCGGGGAGCCCGACACACCGCGCGAGACATGGCCGAGATAGGCAAAGGGGTCACCGCCGGGAAACTGGCCATCAACGTCCAGAAGAGACTCACCAGAGCGCAGGAGAAGGTAAGAGAGGCGAAGCCCCAGCTCGCAGGGCAGCGGGACACGGTGTCCCGGTGTCCCTGTGAAACTGGATCCCTCGAGACTTTTTACCTTCCAACGCTGCTTCATTCACCGGCTAACGACGAGGCAGCCGATGGGCTAATTCATGGACTCTAATATGTGAAGGTACTTTGTTTTCCGAACGGTTCAACGGACCGGTCTCCTTTAAAATATTGAATGAACCTTTGCCCGAACCTCAGCCCCGCGTCACTGAACAGGACCCCCGAGTTTACACCTGAATTCAAGCTTAAAACCCTTTAATACCACCTTAACTTACTGTAAGTAAGTGTCCTAGACCCGGTTGCTAAATGTCCCTTAAAATGCCATTACTTTCATGACGGGTAGTAATATACGGCGCTGTGAAGTTTAACGGGTCGTCTGCCCGGTTAAAGGGGGGTTTCGACACCTTATAAATAAGGGCCTTCGTGTTTCTGCTAAGATCCTTTTAATGGGTTTCCTGCGCTGGTTAAGGGGTTTTTCTATCGAGGGGTCGGACGCACCGACCCGGGGGGGGCGCAGCTCGATCTGCGCACCGATTGAAACATTGAACGAGGGTCATGTTAAGGTGCCGAACCGGGGGCGTCTTCCATGGTATCTCCACCCTTGAACAGTGCAGCGCGGTCACAATAAAGAGGGATCTGTCGAAGGTTTCAACCTGGCGCGTCAGTTGAGGGAGAAGTGCCTCGCGGATGAAGCTCTGCACAGTTTAAGGGTTTTCGGTTGTTTTTTTTTTTTTATAAAACTCCCTTAAAATCTGCCAAATAGCCCGAAACCCATCAACCGACTTTTACCTCAAAAGGCCTTTTATTTTTCACTTAAGGTGACAAGTTGCATAATTTAAGGGGTTTTTACACCTTAAAAACCCTCAATCCATAAATTATTATAATCACGATCCATAACTTGTCCATTAATTTAATCCAGATCTGGGGTCGACCCCTCAACAGGAATTCGCATTTTCATGTTTTCATTTTTTTTAAATGGCAGTTGGTCCATTTGAGGGGTTTAAGGGGTTCGCATCTGAGAAGTCCACTGGATTGAGGGGTTTTTCAGATTAAAGAGCTGAGGTGGTGAACCCGCGACCGGCCACAAGGGGGGCGGGGGCGCGGTGAAAATCCTTTGCGTCACCGTGCACTTCACGTGTTACGGTATCAAAATCGGGCGTGCTCGTGCGCTCGCGGTCTCCGCTTCACTACTTTTTGTGCTACTGCAACATCCAGATACTCGGCTTCCAGGTCCTGCTCTCTAAGATTCACAAAGAAGGAACGGTAAAGACGTACAGGCGGTAAAAACAGGTTGTTTTGTCCTTCGAGTGCAACTTCGACGATACCTCAAGAAGGAGGCGTCGTCGGATCGATTTAAATGCGTCTAAAGTTTCAACGACGAGATCGAACCTGAAGTAGAATCGAGCGATAACCTCAAACCTCCGGTCTGGGCTGTTTTCCTGCTTGTAGATCAGCTGGAGAAGCAAAAGACGTAAAAGAATGACTAGAAACAGTTTCTCGGGGGGGGTTGGGAAAAATTCGCCAAAGCCCTTTAGACAATTTTGAAACTTATAGTGTGTTTCATCGAGCTTAAAGAGCCACTGTTACGACACAGTTAGAGCGAGAGGTTCGTTTGCAAACTAACCAGTGGCCCCAGAGTAAAAAAACGGAATTATGGCTCCGACCTGAGGCCCCAGGAGGAGCTCTAAAAGGGACAGAACGAAACCCGATCAACAGTCTGTGTCTCGCTCTCCGAGTTATTATTGTCCTGATCACTCTTGTTGCTTAAGCCTGCGGAGGTTTTACCCTCTAATCACCTCAGTGCAACACCAGGAGCGCTGTCAGTCAGTCAGTCAGTCAGAGGTTTAGGTTTTAAACCAATTATTGTCCTCGGTCCGTTGCTCCGATTGTCTCCTTCCTCTAAAGTCTTTTTTTTTTTTTTTTGTCGTTGGTTGAGTTGTTAAGGTTAGAGTCAATCTAAATGAAACCTGTCATGGCAGGAACACAAGTCCTCCAAAGAAAAGAAAGAAACAAGACAAAAAAGAAAAGACGAAATCTGTCGTTTGTCAGTGTTTTCCAAAAACGGTTAGAAATCACTGTAAGGTTCGGTTGAAGGAACTGTTCAAGATTGTTGTTGCTCTTTCCGGGGGTGAGACGAGAAGGGTGGACATCGGTCTCCCCTCTGTGTCTGTGTGTGCTAATTAGCCTAGCTTAGCATAAAGACTGAAAGCGGGGGGAAACAGCTAGCCTGGCTCTGTTCTGGAAGTGTTTCCTGACAAGCAGCGGGGGCATCGTGCATCCATCCGCCCTGTGCGTTTGGAGGGTGTGGCGTCCGGGCTGGTGGGTCGGTCTACAGGATCTTTCGACCCGACCTTAACCGAGTGTTTTAGTGGGGGGAAAAAAAACCCCACGAGAAAGCAGAAGAAGCTGTTTGAGTCTGCAGAGCCCGATCGGTCGCTTCAGGAGCGCCCGAATGAACTTTACACAGCAGCTGCTGCCGCTGCAGCTCCCTGCGGAATGAAATCCACGCCCCGCGCCCCTCGCGTCTTCACGCCAGAAGTTTGCTCCTGAACCCGGAGGGAAGCCAAGTGTGCATTTACCACACCGACAAGACGTAACAGAGGAGGACTCCTGCAGGAGTCCTTTCCAGACGGGCAGAGTTAGGGAATGGTCTTAGCTCTCTGCGGGGAATAGCGGGAACGTTTAATCACCGGGATTTGCCAGAATGTGGATTTGAGCTGGAGATATGGAGCCAATCAGGAAAAAAAAAAATGAAGGCAACGTGTCTATGTTATAAATGGCTGCACATTTGTGAAAAAAGCTACAGAAAAGCCTGGTTACAGGGGTCAGAGGTCCTGACCCAGACCCAAAACCTCTGCAGAGCTCTCTCAGGCAGCTCCTAGATAGTCCCCCTTGCTCAGGATTAGCCAGGGGTCATGGAGACTGGTCCCCGCAGGCTGTCTGATGATTTTCGTTGTTATTTTAATGGCATTAAAGGCCAGGCTATAGCCATGTATCTGGATATTTGGGAGGCTATAATGACATAAGGAGAAGTTTACACCGTATGATTACACACATACCGGGTTTTGAGGCCAGTTCTGACGTCTTGGACCACATGGGTTTTGTATTCTCCGCCCGGTTTTACATATCCAACGGAGGCAGGGCGATAAGAAAATGCAATTCAGTAGTAAAATAGAAATTTTGTGATTTAAAAAAAAAGAAAATACTTAGAAAACATTACAGAGTCTGGTTGGTGCCTAGTCCTTTTATTTATTTATTTTCTTAATGTGGACCATGTTCTGCTCGTGGCCCAAATTAACAGGCACTGACATGTGTTTCATAACCTTGAAATCCTGGAATCGTACACAGAAAAATTCAAGGTTTCTGATCCTCCATGGATATTTACCAACCCGAAGAAGGTGGAGACGCTAGGAGACAAGCAGCAGTCTGACCGAGCTCCGGCCGACGCTGAGGCTTTCAGCTGTGTAGCGCTGGTGGCGTAGACGAAGGTCAGAGTATCATCTTCCCTCTGGCGGAGGCGGAGGAAGGGGGGGGCCCGGCTTCAGCTGTTTGTCTGCTGGCATGCCGCCCTGCGCCCCTCAGGCTCCCGAGCAGGAGGAGGTTCAAGAGGATTCGAAATGAGATGAAACTGTCTCCAAACAATTTGAGCATCAAAACCTCCAGAGGGTCCCGGGACGTGAAAGCTGCACGATCGCGTTCACTAAGCTGCGGGTTTCACGACCCCCTTGAAATGCAGCGTTACCACGTGACCCTGCTCTCCTCATATGATGGCTTCTCCCGGTGAAACGAACACTTTACGTTTCAGTCAGAGGAGTGAGGACACGTCCGTCGGACCGGAAATCGCGATTCCGGTTTATCCCGGGGGATCGAAAGCGGCACTCGAGGGATGTTCGCTCGTTTTGTGGAGCTGGGAGGAAGGGGAGCCCAGGAAGAGTTGGTAGTCACACTTCTGATCTGACAGCAGCGTGGCTCAGGTTTGGTTTCTCTGAGGCACAAATCGGAGGTGCCTGTGTTTTTCCCCCCTTTGGCACTTTCTACTTCTACTCCACCGCATTTCAGGCTCCGCTTTCTTTGACCCGACACCTGCGGTCACATCGCGAATGAACGTTTCTGGAAAGCTTTCAAGATCTGGTCTTCTTCTCATAGAGGAACCTACCAAACAGTATCTACAAGTACAGCCTGACCGGATTCATCGGTGGACAGAATTCATTGGCAGCTGCTAAAGCAGGACGTTCACTTTTTGCAGTGTATTTGTACACGCCTGTTTTTACAGTGTGGTATTAGGACTTTTACCAAAATACAGAACCGGCCGACCTCCTCTGCTGCTGCTCTAGAGGGATTCGATGCCCCCTGTGCCCCCTCTCAACACAGTGAGGAAACACGGAGACGCAGCATCCTGCTGACGACCAGTTCAGCAGCCCGTTACGGTAATGGGATTACTCCTCTCCGCAGTGGGTAGTGTAAGGGATTACATTTTGAACGATAGAATCGGTGACTGGTGACATTCGTGGGCTGGGACGCGTCCTGTGGAAACGGTTTCACATTTCACTGTAAGTTAGAATTTGATTCAGACCAGCTGGCCCCATAATCCCGAGCCTCTGGTGGGTGTCGCCCCGGTTGTCATAGCGATCACGGACCGGTCAGCTGTGCTGCAGAGCATGCTGGGAAACTTTTCCCTCGGAGGAATCCAGATGAGCGTGGTGGTGGTGCCCTTTAGAAAGCAGCTGGAGACCCGGTGCGGTTCTGGGAGTCGAAGAGGCAGGACCCCGTGACACCAACCTCCCCCCTCTCACACCAGCCCTGACAGAAATGTCCCCAACAGAAATGTCCCCAAAAGAAATGTCCCCAACAGAAATGTCCCCAACAGAAATGTCCCCAACAGAAATGTCCCTGACAGAAATGTCCCCAAAAGAAATGTCCCCAACAGACATGTCTCCAAAAGACATGTCTCCAACAGACATGTCCCCAACACAAATGTCTGTCTCCAACAGAAATGTCCCCGACAAAAATATCCCCAGCAGAAATATCCCCAGCAGAAATATCCCCAGCAGAAATATCCCCAACAGAAATGTCTCCAACAGAAATGTCTATGTCTCCAACAGAAAAGTCCCCAACAGACATGTCCCCAACTGACATGGTCCCAACTGACATGGTCCCAACAGACATGTCCCCAACTGACATGGTCCCCAACAGACATGTCCCCAACAGAAATGTCCCCGACAAAAATATCCCCAACACAAATATCCCCAGCAGAAATATCCCCAACAGAGATGTCTCCAACAGAAATGTCTATGTCTCCGACAGACATGTCCCCAACAGGAATGTCTCCAACAGAAATGTCTCCAACAGAAATGTCTCGAAGAGCCATGTCTCCAACAGAAATGTCCCCAACAGAAATATCCCCCAACAGACATGTCTCCAACAGAAATGTCTATGTCTCCGACAGACATGTCTCCAACAGGAATGTCTCCAACAGGAATGTCTCCAACAGAAATGTCTCCAACAGAAATGTCTCCAACAGCCATGTCTCCAACAGAAATGTCCCCAACAGAAATGTCCCCCAACAGACATGTCCCCAACAGAAATGTCCCCAACAGAAATGTCTATGTCTCCAACAGAAATGTCTCCAACAGAAATGTCTATGTCCCCAACAGAAATGTCTATGTCTCCAACAGAAATGTCCCCAACAGAAATGTCTATGTCCCCAACAGACATGTCCCCAACAGGAATGTCTCTAACAGGAATGTCTCCAACAGAAATGTCTCCCACAGACATGTCCCCAACAGAAAAGTCTCCAACAGGCACAAGAGTTTAGTGATAAACACAGAACTGACCCTTCAAACTCCCTTGAACTGCGAAGCAAACCGGACTAGAACACAGATCCACGAGTCCATGTGCGAGTTTCACATCACAACAACTCACCGGTCGCATTTTAATACAGAGTCTGAAAAAGTGCCAGAGTTTGGCAGAAGGATTGATTTTCCTCTGGTAGTTAAAAATCAAGAACGTCAAGGAGAAAGAATAGAGGAAACTACGGTCAACAACAAAAGCAGTGGACATATGCAAATACAAACAGAAGCTGCAACACACAGAGAGAAGAGAGACACACACTAAACAGTGTGAGGACAATCAACTAAAACCAAAGATGAGCTTTTCTTTATTTGGGTTCACTCGCTGCTCTTATGGGGCTTCGTGGTCACAGACATGACAGGTAACAGTCTCGGGAGCAGTAAAAGCCTCTGGGACGAAAATAAAAAGAGGCAGCGAATAAAGAAATCCTACAAGCGTGTCGAATAAAAATTAAATGTATTTTTAAAAATTAAAATAAAACAGAGGATGTTTTTCTGACTCCTTAAAGTTCTACATTATTATTATAATGATAAAAAGTTTGTAACTCAACACGATGATAAGTCGGACTTTGTGAAGTATGAAAACTTTATCAAAACATCTGTATGAAAGTGGTTAGAATCAACGCTCAAGTCAGACGAGACCGGACATCTTTTACGGCTCATGTTAGGAACTCGAATCCAAAGTTAGCAAACCTCGAGGTTGCCCTGCTTGGCCTGAACACCTGTCCCTCCCTCCCAGGACTCCCAGCATGCCTCGCTGCTGTGGGCAGGGCTCAGATGTGTGTGTGTGTGTGTATCTATCTATAGCCCCCCTCCCCCCAGGCCTCCGCCTCATCATCTCTTAATACCCCACAAACTGCCTGTGTGTGTGCTGCGGGTGTATTTTTGACGGTTGAAATTGAACACCGGCGACCGCGGCCTTCTGTGGATGAAAACACACACACACACACACACACACACACACACACACACACACACACACACACACACACACACACACACACACACTTACAGCGCTACGCTCTAGTATGTCCCCTTATACCTGGATTGACAGTGTAAGTGACATTTTCCCTCCACACGTGAAAAATACACGGAGCACGTGATTTTTCCAGGCCTCTGGAGGGTCACTTGAATGCACCACGACGCATCCGACTGCAACGCGACGAGTTGACGGACACCGGGGGCCTGCGGGGCAAACGTCAGCTGTGTCGCCCCAAAATAGGTCCGGATTTCAGTAGAGGCCGCCGATGAAATCCTCAGTCATCGATCAACGGTCGCCGAGATCGATTTCTATCGATCTCCGGGGGGGGGGGCAGATCGAGAACGTAACGGGGATAAACAAGTGAAAGCAGAGAGGCGTCCCGCTGCTTTTTGCTCCTGATGGTGCAGTTCTCTGATCATCCCAACCAAAACGCTGGAGTGTAGATTTTACACGAGAGCGTGGATCCGCAAAGAGTGTGACCCCGAATAATAATGCAAATGTCACATCAGAGATATTCGGACACACACGTGCATACAACACCCGTTTACACGTGGAGCACGTGTAAGGCTTTTACCAAATGCGGCACAACATGTAGAGAACATTGGAAAGGTGTTTTCCTTCAGCTCGGCAGGTAACGACAAACACGAGATTCACACCCGTCTGCTCAGAGAGAAAGCAGCAAAAATGCCGGAGCGCTCCTTTAAGGGCGGGCTGCTGTCCCCGTTCGCGGTCCTGGTGGACACCGAACCGCCATGTCCAAAAATGAGCAGACTGCACCCTAAATGTCAGTGCGCGACGTCGCAAGCATTCACGCGCGGAATCCCGGACGCGCTTCCGCGGTCAGACGGTCACCGTACGTAGTCCAGTGCAGCGCCGAGGCCCCGGAGGACCCCCCCCCCAATGCCGCTCTACATCCGCACTGGGCCGCAAGCTCCGAGCTACTTTTCACGTTGAGATTTGACACAAAGCAAAACATGGTCCAGATAAAAACAGTTTATTTGTTTCATTTAAAAAATAGTTTGAGGCCCAAAGATGTGAAAGTGTCGAACGTTTCACGGAGAAAAGCCCCAGAACTGAACCCGGATCAGCGAATCGCAACCTTGGTCTGAATTCCCCCCTCTCCCGTGAATCGTCTGACAACCGCTCAGATTCACCTGGTGACCCCCTGGAGGGGCCCCGACCCCCAGGCTGGGAACCGCTGGGCTCAACCGCACATAAAGCGGCTAAACGCAGCTTTACGGGTAAAGTGCTGCCGAAGCGTCGATGCTTCGTTGTCAACAGCCCAATAAAGTCCTGTAACGGTCACAGTAGAACCAGAGGTCGTTTCACAGCAGAACCAGAACTTTTACTGGGGGTCCTTTCAGCTGATAAAGGACTCTAACGGGGGGGGGGGGCTCCCTGCAAGAGCTATAAACAGACTCTGGCAGATAGAAACTGGCAGCGAGTGCGTGGACGCTCACTGAGCAGGTGTGTGTGTGTGTGTGTGTGTGTGTGTGTGTGTGTGTGTGTGTGTGTTGCAGCAGCGGGGAAGTCCCCTCCGTCGTGTCGACGGAGGTTTGTGTATCCGTCACAGGACTATTAGGGCGGCAGCTGGTGGAGGTGGAGGCTGCGCAGTCAGATGATCGGATCAGCCACCGGTGACCTTGTCACCGATTTTTCCTCTTTCTCTAATCCCTCCTTCCCTCGGTTGGTCGAGTCAGCACCGGTCGACCGACCTGCGGGGTCGCTCCGGTGAACGGGGACACAAGACGACGGATCACAGGCAGCAGCTGAGAGCACTGGGGTCCGACCGGTGCTGCTCGTGTGGACGGGAAGCAGCAGAATCGACGATCCAAGCCAGCGGAGGCCGGCTGACCCAACTGTCCCTCTTCCTCGGTAGAAGAGAGAAAAAAAAAACGAAAATAACAACAAATAAAACAACAAATAAAAATAGGAATATAAAATAATCTCTAAAAATGATTTAAAAAACCCTCTAAACAGCAAATAAAACATTTTAAAAAAACAACAAACTAATATTTGAAAGGAAAGAAAATCTTTCAACACCTTTTGTCCGATTTTCTCTTAATTTCTGTGAAATAATTCGCGTCGACATCAAGCTAAAACCAGATCTGGTCCCCAGGACCACGGACACAGGTGACTGCGGTTAGTCCTCTTCTCAGGAGCGTGTGTGTGTGTGTGTGTGTGTGTGTGTGTGTGTGTGTGTGTGTGTGTGTGTGTGTGTGCCTGTTGCTGTGTGACAGTACATGAGGGTCAGAGACCTCACGTCTTTCCTGCCGTCGCTCGTTGCAGCTTTAACCTGAGCAGAGGTCCAATGAGGAAAGGGGGGGGGGCTGTGGACCTGGGGTCCTGGGCCCAGCAGAGCAGGTAAACAGCTGCGCTTCAACCGCTGGCTCTCACTCCTCCTCGTTCTTCCGTCCTCTTCCTCTTTGCCCCTCAGTTTCCCCTCCCTCTTCTGTCAAGGTAGTTTGGTCAAGGTATGAAACAGTTCCGGAGCAATAAAACTCTTATTGTGACAGGGCTGCACATGACTGCTTTACAAGTGTCAGCGGGTCGGTGCGGCTTTGACCTTTGACCTCCTGGCACACACACACGCACACGCATACACAGCTGGCGGTAACCACAGACACAGGGGAGACACGTGGCTTTGACAGGCAGCCTGGAAATAGACCGATACACGGCTCCGGTTATAGACCCGAACAAAGTGGCGTGAATGAGAATGAGCCCGGGCACACGAGGAGATGACAATCTGCTCGGGTTCGTACCTTTTTTTTTTTTTACTCCTTTTTACTCCTTGTCTCCTCCGCAGGTCTTGCAGAAGCTGGGCAAAGCGGACGAGACCCGAGACGCTGCCTTCGAGGAGATGGTGGTCAGCTTCCACAAGCAGATGGTCAGGAGCCATTTTCCTCCCTCACTTCTCTTTTTTATCTTTACCGAAAACCCTTTTCCTCGTCAAGGCAGGTGAAGAAATCATCATCCAACAGATTCAGGGAGTGTCGCTTGTTTTGTTTTTTTGACGCAGTGGATTCACCTGTTTTCTCATGCGATTTTTAAGAAGTAGTTCCCCACATTGTTCAGGCCTTAGTTCCATTTTTTTAGAGGGTGGTCAACGGAGGAAATGAGGAAATGAGACCAACAGAACGCCCCCGTAATCCCCACATTCAAATACAGTTTGGTTGAAATGGAAAAGTGGGATTTTTCAGATATTCCTGTGAGGCTTGACTCCGGCCCGCACGACGCGTTCATCCCCCGTTCTGTCTTGTCCGTTTCAGGCCGAAGGCGCCAAACTGCAGAAGGACCTGAAAGCCTACGTGACGGCGGTGAAGGGTGAGTGTGTATATGAGCGCTCGAACCCCCGAGACACTTCCACACCCGTCTGTCTGGTATAAAGCACGCTGTCTTTATTTCATGGGCTGGTTCCAGTGTTTTCTGCACCCCGGGGTGTTTTTTTTAAGCGTCTTCCTGCGCGCTCCTCTGTCTGTGTTTCAGCTCTGCACGACGCGTCGCGGCGGCTGCAGGACTGTCTGGCGGACATGTACGAGCCCGACTGGTTCGGCAAAGAGGAGACGGATGCGCTGGCAGAGGTGAGACCGGGGAAACGAAAAGCGGGACGCACGACACTGCCTGCGGTGGGAGAGGCGTCCGGTTACTTTCGACTACCTCTGCTTCCACCCCGGCTGCTCCCTGCCAGGAAGCAGCAAGGGCCCTTTAGCTCTGTTCAGTAACATAGACGACGATTTGTACATCTGACAAATGCTTTGATCTCACATGAAGGTTAGGAAGAGACGTGTAGGAAAAAAATCAAGGAAATATTTAAACACAAGCACCTCTTCTGTGTCACACATCGTTGACTTTATTGTAAATGTTCATCAGTTTTTAGAAAGAAATTTCACTCCGGAGTCTGAAGAAAGTCCTGGAATTTGCTTTAATGTCTTTTTCTTCCTTAATAATGAAAATCTGAATCTCTGTTTTGAAACTGATCAGCGCTGCTCAGTGTGAAGAGGCTCGGCTCATTCTCCGGTGTCTTTTCCCTTCTTTTCCCACTTTCTCTCTCTCTTAACCCGCATGCGTCTCTCCTTCCGTCCCGAAGGAGATGATAGAGAAGGAGATGGACAATAACTTGGAGGTAAAACGCAGAGAGGTTCCAGCGTATCCCACCGACAGGGGGCGCCGTACCGTAATGATCGCTGGCCGACTAGTGGGGCACATTTTGTGGAGGGAAGTTTCCACAACAGCGGCCTTGTGGCGCTTCCTCGCCTCTGGCAGCACAAAAAAAGGGGGGGGTGCGACAGTGACACTGACCATTGGCCTGTCGGTCACTGACCGGGACTCGGTTGAGAACCGCGGCCCGACGTCCTTAGACGGGGAAACGGCAGGAGTGCCCTCGTGTGGGAAACGCTGGTGCGGCTCTGCAGCGGAGGGAGTAGACACGTTCAGCTTTTTGGTTTTTTTAGAGCAGACTTTTATCTTCACCCTAGAACCCCTTTCACATTGCCGGACTGCAAACGTGGCTGCAAGTGGCCGGGATCCCCCATTTACGCGGGAAAGTACAGAGGCCAGGGTCGGAACCGAGCGCCACTTTGGGCGGTCACGGGTCGGAGATTTGATTAATGCCGCAGATGACCCACCGGTCGCCGCAGAGCGACAGGAGAAAACCCACGAGGTGGGTTCCGACAAACGAAGGAGGGCATAGGAAAAATAATGTCGGTAGCGCGGGTGCCAGATCTGCGCAGCACGTCGTCTCGTGCCTCGGTGCGTTGAAAGAAAGAAATAGAAAGGCTGAAATTTCCAAAGACGAGCGGGGAACAAATCCGCAGCAGTTCTGGCAGTGTGAAAACACAGAAGACAGGGCGTCTGGGCTTTTGGCGGGAAACACGGCGCCGTGTCACTGAAGCTGTGTCGTTGTTGTCGTTGTCGTTGTCTTTGTTGTCGGGTCGTGTGTTTCAGGACACGGACACTCTGTGGCTGGACTACCACCAGAACATCACGGACAAGTCTTTGGTTTGCGTGGACATGTACCTGACTCAGTTTCCGGAAATCAAGGTGTGTACGTGTGTGTGTGTGTGTGTGTGTGTGTGTGTGTGTGTGTGTGTGTGTGTGTGTGTGTGTGTGTGTGTGTGAAAGCCCCAAAATATCAAATTTGTGAACTGTATCATCTAAATTACAGAGAATCCTGTTGCCTTTGTCGAAGACTCAGTCTACCTGCTAATCTTTGAATGTGTGAATGTGGTAGAAACTTCATAAGTGGCTTTAAAAAAAAAGAAACCAGCTACATCTAATTTTGAGCTTTAGTTTTAAAGGTCTTGGTTGGATTTCTCACTGTAGATACTTTGAAAATTAACGAGAGCACTCGGTAGCATTACGAGTGCCGATAAAACTACATTTCCCCGTGAACCCCCGCCGCCATCTGCTTCCTCAGGGCCCAGTGGGCGTCAGGGGCCACCTCACTAACCGTTCCTCAGACAGGAGGAAACAGCGCATGGGTGGGGGGGGACTATTTTCAGCGGCGGATGAATCCACATTTGGTGCTCTAGTGTGTATTTGAGGCAGCAGGGCGTGTGTGTGTGTGTGTGTGTGTGTGTGTGTGATGGTTTAAGGTGGGCGCAGCTCTCGGGCCTCACTGACGTGAAGGCGCTCTGACTCTGAGCTCTCCCGCAGGCTCGTATAGCGAAGCGCGACAGGAAGATGGTGGACTTCGACAGCGCCAGGCATCACTTCGCCTCCTTACAGAAGGGGAAGAAGAAGGACGAGGCCAAGATCGCCAAGGTGACCGCGAGCGTGTGTGTGTGTGTGTGTCCACATTTGTCTAGTCTGGTGAATTGTTTGTGTGTGTCCGTGGTGTTTATGCTGAAGTTTAAAAGGATTAGTTCTGATTTTTTTTTTGGACTTAAGGTGCTATTGGTTATTACTGATGCACGAACAAGTCATACCACCTTAAACTGCTGTGACCCATGTCTCCATGAATTAAAACTGGCAACTGAAACTGTTTCCTCTGACAAACTAAACGCTATTTAACATATTTGCATTTGTTTTGAATTGTCCTTGTTTGCTTTTTATCTTCTCTCTCTCTCTCTCGTGTTCTACAACATCTCCCTTCTCTCTCTCCCCTTCTCTCTCCCCCTCTCTCTCTCTCCCCCTCTTGCATGGTGTGTGTGGTTAGCCAGCAGCCCTGTTGGAGATGGCGGCTCCCAGCTGGGCTCAGGGTTTGATATCGGCCCACCAGTTGGCTCAGACTAACCTCTCCTACAACCAGGTGAAACTCTGGTTCATCACTGACACATACACAGACACACGTGTGTTATTTTGACGAAATCCTCGTCGTGCGTCAGCTCAGACTTAAGGAAAACACGCGGAACGAGAAAATGTCCTTCCTGATGTTTAGGCAGATTCGAGGCTCTTTGGTGTCTGGCTCGCGACAGATCCCTGATGGAGAGCCTCGCCTTCATTTGACCCCCAATCAAAGCTATTGTTTGCTTTCTTTTCGGGTCATAGTTGCCCCTGTGTATTTCGACAGAAAAAACAGAAAAACCTGTACTTGCTTTTCATGGCAGGCCCCTGAATGCCTCACAGCGTTCGCACGTTATTAAACCCTGTGTGTGTTTGCCTGCATGCGCGTGTGCTCATGGAAAATTGTCTCTCTCGAACAATTTGGATTTTGAGACACACGGTAGATGTAGATATATTCACTGTGTGTGTGTGTGTGTGTGTGTGTGTGTGTGTGTGTGTGTGTGTGTGTGTGTGTGTGTGTGCGTGTGCGCAGGCAGAGGAGGAGCTGGGCCGAGCTCAGAAGATTTTCGAGGAGCTGAACGTGGAGCTACAAGACGAGCTTCCAGCACTGTGGGACAGGTGAGACACCTTTTTTGTTGTTGTTAGTTTCAAAGTGAACTCCTTCTACAAAATCTCCCATGAAGACTCGGTCCAAATGTGTGTGTGTGTGTGTGTGTGTGTGTGTGTGTGTGTGTGTGTGTGTGTGTCTGTGTGTGTAGTCGTGTTGGCGTCTATGTTAACACATTCCAGAGCCTGGCAGGTCATCAGGAGAAGTTCCACAGAGAAATGAGCAAGGTGAGTCAAACCGTGCACAGGGTGATCGATCAGGCCGATAGAAGCGATCTATTGATTATCTGATCAGCGACATTTCTCCGTGCGTCTCCTCAGCTCAGCCAAAACCTGAACGACATCATGACCAAACTGGAGGAGCAGCGGCAGCTCAAGTGAGTGAACCGAACGCTTTTTTAGCTCAAACCATGGACGGATTACGAGACAACAGGCCCCTGGGAAGAGACATGTCAAAGCCCCCCCCACACACACACATACACACACACACACACACACACACAGGAGAGCGACACTCAAACTGAACTTCTGTGTCGTCTGCAGTAATTTTGATTCTCTTTGGGCTCATTTTGTGCCATTTTGTTGTTTTTTTGCATCTTTTTATGGTCATTTTGAGTCTCTTTGGGCTCATTTTGTGTCATTTTGCATCCACTTTTGGTGGTTTGCATCTTTTTGTTGTAATTTCTAGTCTCCTTGGCATCTTTTTGTGTGTTTTTTCGTGTCATTTTGCCTCTTTTTAAGGTCATTTTGAGTCTGTGGTCATTTCAATTCTCTTTGGGCTCATTTTGCATCTATCTGTGGTCAGTTTGTGTCACTTTGGGCTCATTTTGCATCCACTTGTAGAAAAGAAATGTTAAGAGTCACCTCAAACCAGTAGGAGTCTCCTGTCCACGGGCCTGGTCAGTAACCCTTCCATGGTTCAGACGCTTCAGATTTTAAATGCTCAAGGGCGGGAAAGACAAATGAGAGTAACGTCCCTCGCACTGCCTCCTACTGCAGAAAAGGTGGTACTGCAGCAGCCAAGAAAGAAGATGGTGCAAAGAGGTAAAGTCGGGCTGAGCATGCTTGCTTTTCATGCGACGCTTTCCTGCACTTGAGGAAACCCCCCAGCAGTCGGTCGAGCTTGAAATCGGTTGGCGTGAGAATAAAAGAGCGGAGCGTGATCACGCAGCTGCAGGGGATAAAAGGAATCAACGTGTTAAAAGGAACTTTTCTCTAAGGTGTTGCTTTAGGGGAAAAGGACGACGTTAGAACCTTTTGGTCGTTCCGTTACGGAATTTCCCGAGTGGGAGCAGAAACCACGTCCAGCTGCTTGGCGCGGGTCCGGGATTCGAACCTGTGTGACTTCCGTTTGTGCCGAAGCGCCGCGTCCTGCTCGGGGGGTTTTCTCAACCCGACGGCAACAACGTGCATGCTCTGGCCCCGGGCTGCCTGGGAGTGACGCGGGCCCCCGTCCCGCCCGCTGAGCTCCAGCAGGTGTGTGTGTGTGTGTGTTTGCAGTCTCTTTGTCGCCCTCGTGTGGAGCCGAGAGCTGCACCGCTGTGTGATGAGTGTGCGACGGGGAGCCTTTCCTCCCCCTCCCTCTCCCTCGTCCTCCGTCTCTCCTGTCTGCCTTCTGTGTTCCGCGTTTTCACGCCCGTCTCTTCCTCTGGCTCCTTTCTCTCTCTCCCGCAGTGACGAAGCCAACCACAGCGACCCGGCCAGCTCGCCACCGAAGGTAAAGCCCCGTCCCACCGCGCTTCCATTACACCGAGCCACTAAATACGGACTCGAGGAGTCGCTTCTAGGGTCAAAGGCAACGAGAGAGTCCTGAACTTTCATATTGGTTCCAAAAGAACAACTGTAATCATCCAGATTTTAAATTGTTTTCTCTGCAGTTTTCTGATAATCAGGGTTTTTGATCATCTTTAAAGGCAGTTGGGGACTTTAAACAAAAAATGTTGAGGAGGCTAAATGTGAATTCTCCAACTTTTAAAGCCACATAATGATGCAAACCTCCGTCATGTCGTGTGTACTAATGTGTGTCTGTGTGCGCCACTGCTCTGCGTGTGTGCACGCGTGTGCTGCGTGGGTTTGATTTAACCCCGCCGGCGGTGCAGAGGCCCGGCCCTCCTCCCAGCCGGCCTCCGCCCAGACTGACGCCGTCTCCGGACCAGAGACGGCAGCGCGTCGGCCCGTCCGAGGACGGGGCCTCGGTGCCCGACGCTGACGCGGACCCCGCGGCCGCAGCAGCGACGCAGCAGGTCAGACCGCGACTGACCACCTCCACATCTCAGTCTGTCCTAGAAAGATGTTTGTGCGTGAGTGGAAAACACGGGTTGGACTGAACCACCAAGGTCGACCAGACTAGCTCACTAAATGAGCCTGGCCAATGTTTGAGCGGGGATGTGGAGCCTGGATTGTGCCACTGGAACAGGGTTTCTTTAGAATCCATTCATAAACTGACCAGTTTCAAAGAGGTGCTAGGAATTTCTCGATGAAAAAAGAGCTGGACTTAACTCACAAAAACAAATTGAATGTTGGTGAATTGTTAAATGAATAAGTCTGTTCAGTCTCGGAGCGAAGAATTAATAGTTGAATTTTGAGTCATTTTTAAAAAGGGCTTTGAACTTTTACCCGTCATTCCATCTACCTATGTGTCTGCCCATCTTTTTCCATCTCACGATGCATTTGTGATCACTTTAATTTATCTCTGGATTTAAAGCTGTGTAAGCGGTGTGCGTCCTAAAAATGATCCGGAGTCAAACCCGCAAAACAGCAGCCGGAGCTCCGTTTGGCCACCGAGTATGCGTTCGAGGGGATCTGGCCGATCCAAGCTCCCGCTGCTCCGTCTGTAAAATATATTCACTGTGTCGTGTGCAACAGTACATGCGTTGTGACTTATGTGTTAAAATACATAGCGCCGAGTTACTTTAAAAAGTAGCAGCACCGCGGACAGCTGGCGTACTTTCTCTTAAGCGATGCGCTGGGAAGACACATAGGAGATGAGGAGGCTCTTAGAAGACACTCAGCTTCTGAGAGTCTAAACAGAGCCAGGCTCCGTCCAGTGTTTACAAATCTAAGAGCTCCAGTGAGATCGTCCTCCCAGACGGCAGAGCCTGCTAACCTCATCTGTGTGTGTGTGTGTGTGTGTGTGTGAAGCAGTGTGAGCCCCCGTCCGGGGTGAACCTGCTGGACTGGGATGTGGAGGTGTTACAGCCCGTCAGGCTTCCAGCTCCCAAGGTGGGTGTGCTTTGTTGGGGGAGCTCTGCCAGAGCCGGAGGGTCCACAGACTGTGTTTACATGCAGCTTAATAGACCAGTTGACCAGAGGAAGAAGAGGAGAAAACTCCAGATGAACACGAACCGTTCTTAGTGTCTCGTCTCTGCCAGTTCGCCACCCGAGCTGGTCATTTTGAAACAGTTTTTAAGTCTCGCTGACAGTTTAAAAATCCAGTTTTAGACTGCATGTAAACTCAATCCATGTCATCTGGGGTGTGTGTGTGTGTGTGTGTGTGTGTTTGTGAAGTCAGTAAAACAAACCTCATGTTCTTTTATTCTAATTTGAACAGATCCGCTTTATGGCTTCGAACGTGCATGCCCGTTTCGGCCTCACTTTGCATGTTTGTGTTGTGTGATACTTGTTATCTGATCAGATTGATTGATTGACGGTGATCGATAAGATTTGTGTATTTAAAAGGACCCCGAGGAGCCAGAGGAGGGACAGCCGGGCAGTCACGCATTTGGGGCATTTTGCTGGTGTTCCTATGAGGCTTTGGTGCTGTTTGAGTTTAGAATGTAATCGTTATTTTCTTCTTTTGGTAAGAAGCCTGAAAAAACCACTTCGGTTGGTTGTATTATCGTGGGTTAAGGTATTGCTGATACTGAAGTCCGAAATTTCCAGAACATGTGGTTGACATTTACCCAAGTGCAGATTTAAAACGGGGTCACCCAACTTATACGGGACTGCAGACGACGCTCACGGAGCCCACGTCGAACTGATGTGTGCTCCGTGAGCGTTTGATGGGGGTGAAGATTATGATGAAAGCTCTTTACACACTCTCACCTCACGAGTTGTCTTGTCTCTTACTGCCCCACGGAAGGCGCCATCATGGGACTCATGGGTAAGCAGGGGTTAAAAGACAAAATGGCAGAGCAGAAAACCACAACTAGTCTTTTTACTATATTTTGTTTATTTATGGACTGGGAAATAAACTCTCTAACTGCATCTTTTTTGACCAAACCCTCCTTCCTCTGGCTTCGTGATACCCTGTGCGACCCCGGGTTGTGACCTTTATTATACCCTTGGCGACCCAATAATCCTCTTGCGTCCACTTTCTACAATATGTCCTCCTCCCACCCTCCATTCCTCTCGCTTCCAAAACGACCGCAATGCTCCACAACCCTTGATCTCATAGCAAGAAAATACCGCGGCAGAGCAGGAACCCCCTCATGATGACTACCAGTACCCAGAAGAGGCCCGAGGTGGCTGGGATTACGACGAACGCTCCACCCAGAGCTACACTGAGCCCGGCTGGGATGATGCTCAGACGGCTCAAGATCAGGAAAGCTGGAACGACGACGGAGGCTGTGCCGCCCAGTCGCAAAACGAACCCAGCTGGGATGACGATGGCGCCAATGTGGGACAGGGTGGCTGGGGCGATGATGAAGCGGCACAGGTAGAGTTGGGTGGATAGGGAGGCAGGCGGGACCTCAGCGCGGTCTTGAAACGATAGCAGGTTAAAACCTGGAAGTCCCGAACCCCCACATTCGGTTGAAAGCCACAAAAACCTCTTCCTTTCTGAGCTTCTTCTTTTTTCCCTCATTTTTAATACTTTTAATACATCATTTTCCTGATGACAAATCTTGTCGGCTACCTACATTAACCATTTCTTTGTCTTCCTTCAAAATGTACCTGGATCCTCCTTATTTTTTGCTACAGAGTGCAGTGTCCAATGGCTCTGATGGCGAACTCCCTCCAGGATTCCTCTTCAAGGTGAGACACTATCCCCCATTAAAGACAGTCCTACATTCACTTTCTAAGGAGAGTCTGCGTGATTGGGTTCATACAGTGTACAGGGTCCATATTGGATCAAAACTTTTAATTTGACTTCTGGTTTTATTTCATTTCCTCCAGGTAAAAGCAATACACGATTACACTGCCACTGACGGTGATGAGCTGGAACTGAAGACCGGAGATGTTGTGCTGGTTCTGGCCTTTGACAACCAAGATGAACAGGTCAGTGAAGTACGCTTATTTCACTGTCAGTTTAACTTTTCCATGTTTATTTGCCTCCTCTTTTGTATTTACACCTGCATTTACATTTTGTTTAAATCACTTTTAAATACGTAGATGTTTGACCTTGTCCCAAATTAAAGACTCCTCCTCCTCGTCCTCTTCGTCTCTACTGTCTGTCTGTTATAGTTCCTTTTTCATTTTTATGTCCACAAATATTAGGTGGTTATTCTAATGGTTGTGCTCTGGAAATAACCTTTTTCCTGATGTTCACCTCGATCACTCAACTTATTGATAGGTTGTAGCAAGCCATCTAACACTGAACACGTTCGTAACAGTAAAATATTATATATACAACAGCGTCAACAGCGTAAATTCACGCAACAAAGTTCCTGATGCAGAAACATTCAGTGATCGATCAAACTGATTTTGCAGTTTTTTTTGAGAATGTAAGTGTCATTTGTCATTTGACTGTAGATATTTTAAGATTTTGCAATGAGACTCTGTTTGTATTCTGTCTTTCTGCAGGACGATGGCTGGCTCATGGGCTTGAAGGAGTCTCAGTGGTTGCAGAAGAAAGATATTTCAGCCAAAGGTGTTTTCCCTGAAAACTTTACCCAGAAGGTTTGAGGCCCTAAAGATTCTGCCCCTCTTCCCTGCCCCAGACTCTTCAGATGTGTTATCTGAGACAGAAAAAGTCAAATCATTCATTAAATGTCTATCTACACAGTAAAATGTTATTGGTACTGCATGATTAGAAGTGTGCACTGAAATAAAAGGACATCTCAATTGCTACAATACCGAATGATTTGTTTGTTGGAAACGGCGTCGGTGTTTACTCATCTGTGTACTCATCACTGATTTCTCGAACACATTTATGCAAAACAAATTAAACAAATGTCAAAGTTAATGATAATTGAGAAGACGTGGGTTTAGCCTATTTATCTAAAATGTTAAAGATGTCAAATCGTACACCCCAAGTTAAACTTATTCCAAAATTATTTATATTATGCTGAACTCAAATGAAACACAAAACAGTGTGTTCGCAACATTTAAAAAGAAGAAATAAGTCATGGATGTACTGTATGAATGTCAAAATATTTATGTTGTGTATTGTCAAGAGGTTTTGAGAACTTTTCACAGTTCCTTGCATGAAGCATTTGATCGTATTGTCATTTACTTTGTGACATGACAAACACTGTGACAGCAGGTGGGATCGCTCTATGAAATATGGTTGTGATTGTCAAAAAAATTGCAGGTGTCCTAGAATAGAGCCCTGGGGAACACCACAGATATAAACAGTATGTTTGCAGGGCTTTGCCTTGCATTATTAAAATCTATTAGTTTCTTGGGCTTGTAGAAATATCAAAGGGAACAGTAGTTTTTCATTTATTTTATTGGCCATTTTGAGGAAATGACTTGACGTGTGGCTTAAATTTTCTAATGCACATATGGTTTTATTTTGATTTTTGAATCATCTTTTCATTGACGCAAGAAATGCAAATGCAAAACCTTATCACCGAAACTCATCTTCTTTAGTTGCCACTATTTAAGACTATTCAACCACTGATTTAGATGCAGTACTCTGAGACAGGAGATGTACGTTTTTTAACTCTTCTTAAATATTTTTCATATGAATTTGATTCTGCAACTCTGTGCTTCTTTTGGACACAACTATCTGACTGGACTTGTAGTCTTTTGCTGTATAAAGGGTGACACTGGATCAGATTTGGAGACACATTTTTCTTTAGTTTTCCCAGTAGAAATATGGTTTAGACTCCATACTGTGAGTCCTTGGCTGGACTGTCAACAGCTGAATGAGGCTATAACCTTTGTTTTGTTCAAAAATAATGAGCCTTTCGTCCAAAGTAGCTCTAACCAAACGTCCAGTAGAAAACAAAGGTAAACCCATGAAAAGGGTATTTTTACACTGTGTGGAATAAATGAACATGTGGTAACTAATGCACCATCTGTTGCATCAAATCAGTCATTAAAGATGAATGAAACATGTCGTGTCCATGTGTGATGTGTCTCACTTTTACTTTGTTCCGATTCTGTTGGGTTAAAGTCACATTTATGATAGATGGATGTCTTATTTTCTTTTGAATATTTTTTCTTAAAGGATGGAAAGGACTACTTGACTTGTGTCAGGGTAATCAAGTAACATTTTAGTGCACTTGCACTTCTTTAAGTAATTTTACTCAGTTATTAAATAAAACTTTACTTAAATTTTAATGTAAATAATGTGCCAGAATCACATACATTACAGAGAATAAACTTTTTGTCCTGTCTTCATGAGCACCCAAACACTGGCACTGAGTCACACCCTCTAAAAGAGCAGTGTATTAACTGAGCTATTAGTTAATAATTAATAGATATTTACTAATTCACCTGTTTATACCATCTAGTTGAAACTCTGTGTAGTTTGTTTTTAAAAATGCAATCATCACTGAAATAAAATAACAGTAGATTATAATGTGGAGATATTTAAACTAAAATATTTTGTACTTTGTAACTTGGATAGAGTTTTACACACTCGAATAATTAAGTGGATTTTCCATAATTCATAAGTTCTATATAGAAAACCCTCCAGAGACAGTGATAAGATGCCCAAAAGAGATCCACGCACACACTGCTGGTTTTCCTTTATGCGACAGCAGGTGGTGTTGTGGTCAGTTTCTCTGCTTCGCATGACTGCTGTATCTCCATCTCCAGTTCTGCAGGATTAGGTTTGGGGTCACTTCAGTCCATTCATCAAATACGGCCACTTTTATGTGAGGTCCTTTTATGAAAACACCAGTAGTGTGAGAAAGTAACATTTTCTCACAGATTTACTGGTTGGAAATACAAGTGGCGGTCACTTTTTAAGATCATGTCTTAGAAATATGCAAAAACAAACTTAGGAAACCACTGGCTTTTGAAAAAAAGGGAACTGTGTTAAATATAACCCAGTTTTAACAGTTCCTTCACATTATATAACCTACTTATTCTGAGCTTTGTTTGTGTATTTATGTATTTATTGCCATGTTGTTCTGTAACTCTACATTGCTGCTGACATTTTGAGCTTACCACCAGCAACAGCAGCGTGACCTTCGATGTTTCTGTAACAACAGGACACTCAGTCATGTGGAAAACACAACAGAGCAGCCCAGCCAGGCCTAATGGGGGGGGGTCCTCTGCTGCAACACTGGATAAAACAGCAGAGAGAGAACAGGATTACAGGCCAAGAACCAGAGAGACTGTAATGAAATTTATTATGTATCTATGTTATATCTGGACTTTATAACAATCAACTGGATAATCACTTATTTGCAGGTTACACCTTAAAATACACTGTGATCATTTTAACCCTTTAATCACACACCTTTTAATTTTGAATCTCTACCAAATAGTTGAAATCGTGGAGTTTACTATCACTTCTGTTGCTAAGAAATTTTTTTAAGAAAAACTTGGTCATTGGGTCAATTTGCACACTGCACATACAGAAAGAAACATAAATGTATAAATGGCAAACATGTCGATTTCCACTAAAGAGCAAACCTAAATGTTTTACCAATTTCTGCATGTTCTTCTCTCATTGTAGATTTATTGAAACAGTTCTGCCAAATCTGTGTTTCTGAGCCATTTTGTATCATTTATGGGTTTTTTTGTAGGGTTTTTTCTTTTTGTTTTTTTGTATTTGAGTATGTCTTGTTTAGTTTGAGAGCTTCTTAGTTAAAATGGACTCCTCATCTTACTCAAGGCTCCGTTTACCCCTGGCTCCCCTAAACCTAAGCCCTACAAACAGCCAGAATTAAAGGGTTTAATTCTGCATAGGATTACTATTCTGTTCACAGGCTATGGGAGGGATTTATGCAAGGTCTCTGGATACAAATATCTGGGGATCTCACTGAATATCCTTGACTGACTCCAGAAGATCTCCATGGAGATGTCAGGCCCCCACAGAGCCTTAAGTTCATTCATCCCAGGGCACTCCACAAAGACTAAAACAATGCACCGTTTGCTTTGTTGCCTGTGGCTTAAACGACTTCTATGTGCCTGACGTATGCGGGGGTTATACATTATCTTGGTTTGAAGACGAAGGGTTATTGATGTGTGGCGGAGCATGTTTGCACACTGTGTTCCACAGATGAATTATTGGCTTTTCCCCTCTGCTAAACCCAGTCAACCCCCCCATTTATCGACAACAAAGCTTGTTACCATAGAGTTTAGAGGAACTATAAGTACCAGACAAATCTTAACAGACACACCGACAGAAGTCTTCCCCTGCAGATCCTCAACTTCAGCAGCAGGAATTTTTAATCATGGTAAACCTCAGCAGTTTCACAGCCTTCAAGCACATGCTTTTTACTTTCTTGCCTGGAGAAACTAATTTACAAAGAATGAATACAAACTGCAATGTGCAATTTCAAAAATGTGTTACTGAAATGGCTTCCACTAATTATACCTATTTTCTATCGTCCTCAAGCGGGAATGCCTCTCCGTCCATGTCGGTCAGGCCGGTGTCCAAATGGGCAATGCATGCTGGGAGCTGTACTGCCTGGAGCACGGCATCCAGCCGGACGGTCAGATGCCCAGTGACAAGACCATCGGGGGAGGAGACGACTCCTTCAACACCTTCTTCAGTGAGACCGGAGCTGGCAAACATGTTCCCAGAGCCGTCTTTGTAGACTTGGAGCCAACAGTCATAGGTAAAACTATTATTTTCTTATGCAAATTTGCACTTTAGGTTGAACTGGATTCTGGAACTACTCATTGTATCCTTGGTGTTTTCCATGTACAGATGAGGTCCGTACAGGAACCTACCGCCAGCTCTTCCACCCCGAGCAGCTGATCAATGGAAAGGAAGATGCAGCCAACAACTACGCTCGTGGTCACTACACCATTGGCAAGGAGATCATCGACCTGGTTCTGGACAGGATTCGTAAACTCGTGAGTTGGCCTCCAAAAAATTCATATATTTGCTCAGAGGAAATCAAGCATGGAGGGAATTCTGATATTTTATTATCCTGCAGGCTGACCAGTGCACAGGACTCCAAGGTTTCCTCATCTTCCACTCCTTTGGAGGAGGAACCGGCTCTGGCTTCACCTCTCTGCTGATGGAGCGCCTCTCTGTCGACTATGGCAAAAAGTCCAAGCTGGAGTTTGCAATCTATCCAGCCCCTCAGGTGTCCACAGCCGTGGTGGAGCCCTACAACTCCATCCTGACCACCCACACCACCCTGGAGCACTCCGACTGCGCCTTCATGGTGGACAACGAGGCCATCTATGACATCTGCCGCAGAAACCTCGACACCGAGCGTCCCACCTACACCAACCTCAACAGGCTGATTGGACAGATCGTCTCCTCCATCACTGCCTCCCTGCGATTCGACGGCGCCTTGAACGTGGACCTGACAGAGTTCCAGACCAACCTGGTCCCCTATCCTCGTATCCACTTCCCTTTGGTCACCTACGCCCCAGTTATCTCCGCAGAGAAAGCCTACCACGAGCAGTTATCAGTAGCAGAGATCACCAACGCCTGCTTCGAGCCGGCCAATCAGATGGTGAAATGTGACCCTCGTCATGGTAAGTACATGGCCTGCTGCCTCCTGTACCGTGGCGATGTTGTGCCCAAAGAAGTGAACGCTGCCATCGCCACCATCAAGACAAAGCGCACCATCCAGTTTGTGGACTGGTGTCCCACAGGCTTCAAGGTGGGCATCAACTACCAGCCTCCCACTGTGGTTCCCGGAGGAGACCTGGCCAAGGTGCAGAGGGCCGTGTGCATGCTGAGCAACACCACGGCCATCGCCGAGGCCTGGGCCCGACTGGACCACAAGTTTGACCTGATGTACGCCAAGAGGGCCTTCGTCCACTGGTACGTCGGCGAGGGAATGGAGGAGGGAGAGTTCTCCGAGGCCAGAGAGGACATGGCAGCCCTGGAGAAGGATTACGAAGAGGTGGGAACCGACAGCATTGGGGACGAAGGAGAGGAAGAGGAAGGGGATGAATACTAAGAGCTTAACACAAAGTGTTAAATGTATTCACACATCTAAGCCACAATTGTATTTCAGTTGTGACAAAACTGCAAAAATATCACTTATTGATTTAACACTTCTAAATAAGAACGCTAAATGGAAAATAAAGCAAAACTGTGAATTACTTGTCTCTTTTATTTGGACTTAAATTTCTTAGAAATGTTAATAAATTCTGTCCGGTAACAATAAGAGGCCTTGCAGGAACACAGCAACCAACACCTCCCTATTGTGTGCTGATGATTAGTTTCTTCCTTTAGCTTTGTGTGTACTCCATCAATGAGAGTGTGTGCCGCTGAGTGTAATGCACACACACCTCTTTGAACCACTGCCTTGCCTGTTAGGATCAGCTTACATCCGAGAGCAAAGAAGGACTGAGAAAAGAGTAACTAGGGAAACGGAAGGGGACCATGTCCTGGCAATCCTTTCTTGGCAGATGCATGCAGTTTGTCATTATGTCTGTAAGGTTACCTTCAGATGTAGAGTACATTGATGGAAGCACAATCGCCACAAACTAAGATTTCCTCAAGGGTTTTCACTCTTCCTAAACCGCATTATATCACTGGACACCAAGTCTGTACCTTAAAACAATGCTAATTAAATTCTTTTAGGGTAGGCAGCTTTCTAAAGCACTTTGATCAAACCATACCCCTTCAGTATTTGGGGAAGGTCTGCCAAAAACTCTTGGGGGAGATTCCTTGGGAGAAATCATAATCCTATGTTGGTCACTAGCTTTAAGTATTGCATGCATCCGGACAGCTCAATAAGAACACCATTCACCTATTCTCTTTCTTTGGTGCAATAAAACTCAGTTGAAATATTTATCACATTCATCGCTGCTCTGTAACCTGCTGCAAAAGAAACAGCCATCTCAAATGTCCCCTGCCTTCGAGAGAGTGTGCTCTAATGTTTTCCCCAGGTAGACGGCTATCTTTGCATTGCAAATGAATCTCAACCAGAGTGGTGACGCAACGGTGATCTGTAACAAAAGCCTATTCAGGTCACTCCGGGGAGGTATCTGTTTTCTCTCCACTGTGAGATTAAAAAAAGGAGGCTACCAATGTGTCATATTAACAGGGCCAAGTTTTAATTTGAACAGCGCTGCATTGAGAAGTATTTTTTTTCAAATACACAACCTTTTTCTTGCATGGTTACTGAAAGGTAATGAGTTTGATCCATCACCAGGCAAAAAAATGTTTCCAACAATTTGTGTAAGTATCCTTGAGCAAGTTCAAACCCCTGACTGTTGACTGCACAGAAACAACCAACATGTCTTAAATCTAAAATGTGAAATTTGAGGGGAGGGCAAACAGTTACGGGTCATGTTTCACCGCCCTTCAGGTCATTGTTGCTGGTTACTCATCTGTGTAAGAACAGCCGTTGTTCCTTAGTACTGTGCAGGGAAGCATACCAGTATATTTTCTTTTTTGTGCTCTTTCTCCTCATCTTTCATCGAAGGAGATGCTGTTTGCTTCTCCAGCTCCTCCAGTTACCACAACACGCCAGGCTGTTGCCTGGTGATGCTGGGCTATAAAGCAGCTTCTTGCACTCTGACCCAACACAACATCCCCAGCCACTCATCTCAGGTGAACAAGGGACTGCTTCAAGAGACGAAAACATGGTGAGGACTACTTCATTTTTATGTTTTAGTTCCACACATCAGCTACATTACACAAGTTATGAAAAAACGAAACTCCCCAGAAAGATAAGACTTACTAGCTATATATATCAACATATTGTATATTGATACCCTTTCTTTGTGTTTGGTAATTATAGCTAAAGAGGCAGTGTGAAAGAAAAAATAAAACCTGTTTAGTGCATGTTAATATTTGGGATTTTGTGACAGCACCGCTCTTTCTGTTTGCTGTAAAAAAGCAAGTAGGATACCTGTTAGATTATAGAGCTGCAAACACGACCACATATCATTCTGTAGTAGCCTATAAGTTATTTCTCCTACTTACCTAAAGTTAAACAAACACTCTGATGCCTTTTTAAAATGTTCCAGCAACCAATATTGAACACTTTGTATGCTGAATGGTGGGATCACTCTAGTTTGGCTCAGTTACAAGGTGTCAATGGGATCAGGTAACAGCTCCCTTCTTAGGGAAATACATCTTATCACTAGGTTTAACAAATGATTTTAATTACTTTTTTGTTGGAATTGATGTCGCCGATTGGGATTCACTGTTCTGACATATTTTTCTCCCAACACCTATATCCTTTTCTCAAATTTAAAAATCTGTATACCTCACTGTGTGGAATTCATTGGCTACTAGAGGACTGTGATAACAGTCTTTTTTTTTTTTTAAGAGTGCTATGTAATTTTGTTTAAATCTGAATCTCGTCCTTGCAGCGTGAATGTATCTCTGTCCACGTTGGCCAAGCCGGAACCCAGATAGGCAATGCATGCTGGGAGCTCTACTGTCTGGAGCACGGCATTCAGCCAGATGGTCAGATGCCCAGCGACAAGACCATCGGGGGAGGAGACGACTCCTTCAACACCTTCTTCAGTGAGACCGGAGCTGGCAAACATGTTCCCAGAGCCGTCTTTGTAGACTTGGAGCCAACAGTCATTGGTAAGATCATACGATTTCTTTGAAAGCGGGAATAATAACAAATAGTCTGGTGATGTTTTCATGGCTCCAGAAACATTTAAGATACAAAAGCAATGGAACGTATCTACGTGTCAACAATTAACTGGATTTGTTTGATTGTGTCGCCAATGTTTTCCATGTACAGATGAGGTGCGAACTGGAACCTACCGCCAGCTCTTCCACCCCGAGCAGCTGATCACTGGAAAGGAAGATGCAGCCAACAACTACGCTCGTGGTCACTACACCATTGGCAAGGAGATCATCGACCTGGTTCTAGACAGGATTCGTAAACTGGTGAGTTGGCTTGCAAAAATTTCATATATTTGTTGATGGAGGGAATTCTGATATTTTATTATCCTGCAGGCTGACCAGTGCACAGGACTCCAAGGTTTCCTCATCTTCCATTCCTTTGGAGGAGGAACCGGCTCTGGCTTCACCTCTCTGCTGATGGAGCGCCTCTCTGTTGACTATGGCAAGAAGTCCAAGCTGGAGTTTGCCATCTATCCAGCCCCTCAGGTGTCCACAGCCGTGGTGGAGCCCTACAACTCCATCCTGACCACCCACACCACCCTGGAGCACTCCGACTGCGCCTTCATGGTGGACAACGAGGCCATCTATGACATCTGTCGCAGGAACCTGGACATCGAGCGTCCCACCTACACCAACCTCAACAGGCTGATTGGACAGATCGTCTCCTCCATCACTGCCTCCCTGCGATTCGACGGCGCCTTGAACGTGGACCTGACAGAGTTCCAGACCAACCTGGTCCCTTACCCTCGTATCCACTTCCCTCTGGCCACCTACGCCCCAGTTATCTCAGCAGAGAAAGCCTACCATGAGCAGTTATCAGTAGCAGAGATCACCAATGCCTGCTTCGAGCCGGCCAATCAGATGGTGAAATGTGACCCTCGTCATGGTAAGTACATGGCCTGCTGCCTTTTATTCCGTGGCGATGTGGTCCCCAAAGACGTCAACTCTGCAATCGCCACCATCAAGACAAAGCGCACCATCCAGTTTGTGGACTGGTGTCCCACAGGCTTCAAGGTGGGCATCAACTACCAGCCTCCCACTGTGGTTCCCGGAGGAGACCTGGCCAAGGTGCAGAGGGCCGTGTGCATGCTGAGCAACACCACGGCCATCGCCGAGGCCTGGGCCCGACTGGACCACAAGTTTGACCTGATGTACGCCAAGAGGGCCTTCGTCCACTGGTACGTCGGCGAGGGAATGGAGGAGGGAGAGTTCTCCGAGGCCAGAGAGGACATGGCAGCCCTGGAGAAGGATTACGAAGAGGTGGGAACCGACAGCATTGGGGACGAAGGAGAGGAAGAGGAAGGGGAGGAATATTAAATTTGAGATAAACAAACAGAGCCAACACAGATCTGGTCCTTTCAGTATGCTTTAAACAAACCACCTTGCACAGAGTGTTGTCCAACTGTTGTCCGGCTTTTAGACATGATAGACAGGGACAAAATACAATAAAATGTTCAAATTCTTTGCCTTATAGCCAAGGAATTAGGAGTTATATGATATTCTATATTAGACAGATATTTATTAACTTCAAGCCTTGAATCGTCTTCAAAATTCACGTGATTACGTAGAGCGATTAGGAGGAATTCAGTGTCAAGATGTGGTCTTTCCTATGTGTCTTTGTCTTGAAACAATAAACTGAAACATGGTTCCACTGGTCTACTTTGTTGTCAGTGTCTGATCACACAACACAACCCTCAATCACTATTCACAGCTCATGCTTCATTAGCTCCTTTCACCTCCCTGACAAGCAGTGAACATTTGAGTCTAATTCCTCCTCATATATGTGCAATGCCTCAGATAACAAAAATACTTCGAGATTATGCCCGTTTTCCTTGGTAGTGTCAGGAATAGGTTTCCGAGTTCATTCCTCGTTACTCATGAATAAATGAGAGGTCATCATTTGTTACGAATATTAAGGTACTCTTTTTTAATAATAGCTTTTGGCCCAAACATGAGAGTTAGGCTAATTTAACGAAGGTTACTTAGCTTTTGATGAATGAATGTGATGTTGCTGTATGAGTGAGGGCCTTCATATAGTGGAGCCACTGTACGAAAATGTCCTAATTTGAGTCATGCTGCATTCATGTGCATCTACATTCTCCTCCGCAAGTTGCAATACCAAATAAAACAATGAATTCAAGTGCCTTTCAGAGTAAAATTACAATAAAACAGAGCCTGTAGTGATAGCTTTGGCTCGGTATTATGCAATTCTAGAAATTAAGTCGAACACACCAACTGACAAAAGTTTCTGTGTGTTTGTTTCACGCTTTGTAGCAATACAAATATTTTTTTATTTACTATTATTTATATTAATGCAATTGCGTGACAATAAAACTGCTATAAATAAAAACACAGTGAATTGATATAACGCAATTAGAAATATTAAAGCAGTAGGTAAGAATTCACCCAATACCTCAAGATCTCCAGTTGGTGCTTCATGTAATCGTCATTATTACAATGTATAGGCCTATTTTACCAAGAAAAGCAGCACATTCTCACATTTCACAAACCTATTGTTGTTTGATATCTGTCTTTAATTGTAAAGTCTCGTGTTGTTAATGAACTTGTCTGACAATTGCCACAGATACAAAAGGAATTTCTAACTAACTAACTAACTAACTATTTTTAAAAAGTGGGATTGCACTGCAGGACGCTGTTCAGTCCTTTTTTTGTGGAGTTTCAGGCAACACCAATCAATTGTTTTGTTTTGGGTTAATCTTTTTTTTACCACTTATCTGGGTCCAGGTCACATTTATTATATTATTAAGAATTATTGTTATGCAGAGCTGAGAAAATGCTGACAAAATGTGATATAAAAGTCAATAAATCCATGTACTTAATGAATAATTGTAGACTTTATTGTTCCCTTTGATTTTCCGTCATTCTTTGACTGTGAAAAGGGTATTAAATCGCGGTCCATGTGGTTTTAAAAAGGTATTAAAAAGTCTTGCATTTATTTTGTGCACTGCAGCAACCCTGTCCTTCAGATGATGCAGCTAAATTGTCGGGGGCATTTATCGGACTGCACCTGAATGCAGCACCGGCCAACGTTCGCTCCCGCCGACGGGAGATTCAAACCGCCGCTTTGGCTCCTCCCCCTTGAAAAAGTATAAATACCACTAGCGTCTCTTCCTCTGCTCAGTACCACCTTCAGCAACCGATACTTCACGTCGGCGAGAAGGAGAAAAAAAATTTAAACAAAACCAGTCAGAAAAATGGTGAGTATCGAGGTTAAAATGCATTTAAAAAGTCGTACTCAGGTTTTTTTTAAATTTATGTTATAGACTGGCTATTGCTGCTGTTAGGAAAAAGCATTGTTGTGTAAAATTTAGCCGTCGCACGATGAAAAGTGACGCATTAATATGTTTTGATAGCTTGTGTATCGCTGTAAAATAACGTGAAATCCGTTGAATTTCGTCAAATCGACGTGAAATTGTTTATCGGTAATGATCCCTTCAGGGTGTGCTTAACGTTAGTAGACGTGGAACGAGGCCAAACTGCTGGCGCAGTTTCAAAAAAGAAGAGACGGCGACAAAAATGACCGTTAAACTTGTCCGTCCTGACATCTCAATAAATGATTAAAACGGTTTGTAGGAGACCGTGTCCGTGTAGCTGAAAACCGTGCGTCCATGTGGCTGATTGCCGTCTAATGTGCAGGAACTGAGAGTGAAACTTCACAGCGGCATTTTTTTTTTTTGTGTGTGTGTGTTAGCTGGTAGGCGCCATCAGATAACGCCCTGTCCGTGAATGTAGCACAAAGGTAGGGCTTTGCAGTAAGCAGTGTGGGGGCAGGGAGGAGGACCTCCTCCTGCCGGTGTGGATGTTTGTTACACTCCTCCCTGCTAGCGGATTTTTTTTTTTTTTTAATAAACTGATCTGCTGGTGCTGCTGTTTAGTCTGTGTGGCGGGGGTGGGTGGGATGGGGTGGGGGGAGGGTTGGTGGCGGGCAGCGCTAACCCACCGCAGGTCTGCAGCCAACCTGCCAATGTGACTCAGCAAGTATGATTCATCAGGCCTGCAGAAAGTCATCACCTGAGGCCGGGGATTACCAGAACGTTGCCGCCTAAATACCTTCAAATGCGATGCCATTAAAGGCTTTAAAATACCCGTTAACCATGTATCTGCTAGTACTCACATTTTCCCCCTTTAAACAAAATCATGTAGCTTTGATAAGATCCCTTAAATGTCCAAAAGTGTCCATATTGTCTGAGTCCAAGGAGGCGTTTTCGAATGTCCCAATGGTACAAACCCACGATACTTAAATTTATTATCACAGGAGGCTTTAAAAAAATGCTTTTTAAAAAAAAATATATATATTTTTGCTTAAATTGATAATCAAATAGTTTTGTCACTTGTTTGAACTCTAATGTTCACTATACAATACAGGACTGCATAATGAAATACAGTTCTTGATTAAATAATTGTTTTGTCTATAAAATGTCGGGGGGAAATGGCAAGATAGAGGCCTCTGATTACTGTAACTGCTGTGTAGCTTATTATGAAAATCCCAGAAGGCCGTATTATGACAAACACGCAGGGTCTGGAGTAGGTGATGTGATCAGGCTCAGTGAGTTCACTGCAGAGGAAGAGCTGTGCAAACTAACAGTAGAAACGCGCAGTGTCTCGTCATTAAAAGACACGATCTGAACGTGGAGCGGTTCGTACGTGTCAGCAGCTTCTGTTAAGTGAAGCTGGCAACTCATCTTTTTTTTTTTTTTTTTTTCCTCCCCCTGCAGCGTGAGTGTATTTCTATGCACGTCGGCCAGGCCGGCACCCAGATGGGCAATGCATGCTGGGAGCTGTACTGCCTGGAGCACGGCATCCAGCCGGACGGTCAGATGCCCAGCGACAAGACCATTGGAGGAGGAGACGACTCCTTCAACACCTTCTTCAGTGAGACCGGAGCTGGCAAACATGTTCCCAGAGCCGTCTTTGTAGACTTGGAGCCAACAGTCATTGGTAAACATTAATTTTACTAAATAGAGGGGGAATTAGTTTTTTCCTTTTTTTTTTTTTTTAATTCGAACATTGATGGAAGTAATTAAACGGGCACATTGTACAAACATTTCTTGTTTTGTTGCAAAGATTATTAGGGCTCCAACAAAGTTTCAATATCACTCAATCTCTAAATGATCTTTTGATTTATATTTTTGTCTAAAATGTCAGTAAATGATGTGATCATCACTTTCCCACATAGGACAAAGAAACGCAGTAAATCCTTACGATTAAGATGCACCTAGGGATTGTTTTATTTTTTTAGGTTCCAACTTGATTAACTTTAAACATCATGAACTGAAGTTATTTAGGAATAAACATGATTTTCTCTCAAAGCTAGATGAAATTTTAATTTTGTATATGGAGCAGAACACACAGGTTATACAGTTTTTTTTTTATTATGTAAACTGAGGTGATGTACTGAGAAATTTACTTTTTTAGCTGAAACAAAGTTGGTTGGGGTTTTTTTTTTTTTTTTCCTCAAATGTAAACTGTATAAACTCAAGCAGCTGAATGTTACTAATAGTTTAAACGTGGTGAAATTGTGACTAAATTCTATCTAATAAGTGAACAGGATTGCAAATCTCACCACCAGGGAATTTTCACTTGGACACATGTCGGCTAGTAGCAGAAAATTAGGGAGGTTCAATATTCAGCAATAATTGTAACTATGGTCCCAAGAAAAATTGACAAATGACATTTCTTGAGCAGCTAGGCTTTTAGGTTAGAGCAAAGTGGAGCATCACTGTAAGCCAGTCTTCTCGTTGCTCCTCAGATGAGGTGCGAACTGGAACCTACCGCCAGCTCTTCCACCCTGAGCAGCTGATCACTGGAAAGGAGGACGCTGCAAACAACTACGCTCGTGGTCACTACACAGTTGGCAAGGAGATCATCGACCTGGTTCTGGACAGGACTCGTAAACTGGTGAGCTCAAATTCTCCTCATTTGTTAGACTAATCGTATTATTGAGAGAACCGTATTGATCCATGTCAACATTTAAAATAACCTCTATTTTCCTGCAGGCTGACCAGTGCACAGGACTCCAAGGTTTCCTCATCTTCCATTCCTTTGGAGGAGGAACCGGCTCTGGCTTCACCTCTCTGCTGATGGAGCGCCTCTCTGTCGACTATGGCAAAAAGTCCAAGCTGGAGTTTGCGGTCTACCCAGCCCCACAGGTGTCCACAGCCGTGGTGGAGCCCTACAACTCCATCCTGACCACCCACACCACCCTGGAGCACTCCGACTGCGCCTTCATGGTGGACAACGAGGCCATCTATGACATCTGCCGCAGAAACCTGGACATCGAGCGTCCCACTTACACCAACCTCAACAGGCTGATTGGCCAGATCGTCTCCTCCATCACTGCCTCCCTGCGATTCGACGGCGCCTTGAACGTGGACCTGACAGAGTTCCAGACCAACCTGGTCCCTTACCCTCGTATCCACTTCCCTCTGGCCACCTACGCCCCAGTTATCTCCGCAGAGAAAGCCTACCACGAGCAGCTCTCTGTTGCTGACATCACCAACGCCTGCTTCGAGCCAGCCAATCAGATGGTGAAATGCGACCCTCGTCATGGCAAGTACATGGCCTGCTGCCTCCTGTACCGTGGAGATGTTGTGCCCAAAGACGTCAACTCTGCAATCGCCACCATCAAGACAAAGCGCACCATCCAGTTTGTGGACTGGTGTCCCACAGGCTTCAAGGTGGGCATCAACTACCAGCCTCCCACTGTGGTTCCCGGAGGAGACCTGGCCAAGGTGCAGAGGGCCGTGTGCATGCTGAGCAACACCACGGCCATCGCCGAGGCCTGGGCCCGACTGGACCACAAGTTTGACCTGATGTACGCCAAGAGGGCCTTCGTCCATTGGTACGTCGGCGAGGGAATGGAGGAGGGAGAGTTCTCCGAGGCCAGAGAGGACATGGCAGCCCTGGAGAAGGATTACGAAGAGGTGGGAACCGACAGCGTTGGGGACGAGGATGAGGGTGAGGAGTACTAGGTCACTGAAACATCTGCTGCTTGCTGTGGCTCCATCAGCCAACCAATCCCGGAAATAAAAGCTAAACACCAAAATGTGTAATTGCTAAGCTGTTTGGACTCATTCCTTTAAATTCTGCACATTCCAGTGAGCTGCAAGTTTCCTGAGTCATTTTACTCCCAACTAATAAAGAACATGAAGTCATTCTTTGTCCTGTGTTTACTCACGTTCAGTCTTGTTTTTAGAAGCATCTTATCATCCTCAATCAGGAAACTAGTTTTGTTAATGCCTTCATTATATAATCTGATTATTTTCTTAATGGCACAGTGGCTTAGTATTACAATTTTAAATGGTGACCAATAGTCCAAACCCAATGATTTTCCATCATAAGGTAAAGGAAACCAGTAACTAATCAGGTAGGAACCAGTGATTTTTATTAATCTACCCCCCAACTTTTCCTTCAGTGTCTAGACAGTTGCTGATGCTCAGCTCTGCACCTGACAGGTGACATTTGTGTAACACAGCTAAGGCTACTTCATACAAAATGGAATTGTAATCTTGTAAACTAAAGAAAAAGGGGGCAGGTCTTTTTTTTTTTTCTTTTTTTTTCCTACTCTAAACTGTACACACAACCTGCAGCCTGTGACTTTTAAAATCAGTGAAGCTTTTGCCCGAGTTGGGGATGAGGAAAATCCCTAACAACTCATGAATGAGAAGCCGAAAGCTCAAACTGCTCTGGAAGCAGATTTTAAACCCCCGTTGTGTTGGGGGGGGGGTTGAACTGAAAGTGAGAGCCCGGTGATTATTTTTTAAACTATTGTGATGTGTCATCTAATTCTGGGCCGGGCTCAGTCCTGGCGCAGCAGCAGCAGGGTCAGATGAGTGTGGTGTTTCTAGGGTAGGCCCGCCGAGACGCAGGGGAGGGAGCCGAGTGTTTTATTTCTGGGTCAGGAATCGGGAAACAGACTGAGACGGGACGAAAGACCGGAGCAGTTCGGGGAGTTCTCGGTCTCTGTGCCGTGAACGGGAACGTCTGAGGAGACGAGGCGTGGCCGTTGAGGCCTGTATGTGCTAAAAACCAGATCCTTAAAGACGCGGTCAAGCAGAAAACAAAGGAGATTCAGTCACTGCAGGTATCGGCTACATGAAGCAAAGGGTAAAGTGTGTTTTATGCAGCTGTCAGTTTATCTAACGTCCTGTTTCTCAGGATCGAAACATGGAGTCAGGTGGATGTGACCACGCCTTTCACGTTCTTGTGGTTTTCACTGTTGACCTCGAGTTCTCACCTGTAATTTTTAGATTAGATTTAATGCATTTTTGTGACAGTAAATAACTACTGAGAATTTAGCTCTAAATCAACTATAAATTTTAAATGAAAATGCTCACGTCAAACATTTGTATAACGAGGCACCAAGGGTTCGCAAAACAGACAATGTCATATTAATATATTAGATGAATATATAATGTTAGTTAATGTTAGTTATATTAAACAAGATTTTTCATTTACTTCTTATTGGAGTTGCTGCAGATGATTCACTGTATTAAAATGAATGGAGTCCTTTGACCTTCTGACCTCATTTTCGTCTCAGAAATCTGTTATTCATCGCCAAGTCTTGATCTTACAGTTTCGGCAAATAAATGTATCAGCAGTCGCTTCCAATTTGCTTTTTGTATGCTTAACATTTGACACTTGACAAGGTTTATTATTAAATCAAATGGAAACGTTTTGATAAACAATAAAGGCTGTAAAATGAGGATCACAAAGTACAGAAAGTCAGACAGGTCGAACGGAGTGATTGCAGCACTTAAACACAAAAAGATTTATTTAAGGTCGCACAGATACAAAATAGCTTTTATTTTTTTCATAGAATAGCATTTCTTTCTTTTTTTTTTTTTTTCATTTTCTGATTTGCGTGAGGTATACAACAATCTATGCACTTCAGATGATCTGAGGGACGGACGAAGTACGTTTGTGTTTTCTGCAGGTCATGTGATGAGGAGGAAGAGGAAGCTACAGATGTGTAAACAATCAATTCAACACCAGCCCTCACTTTCACAAAACGTCCTACACTTAACCAGTGACCTTCAAAGCTTGAACACTTATTCCACCCTGACATTTTAGCTTTCGGAGCGTTTAAAATCATCTTTTAGCCGTTTTGTTTCCTCATTTTCCACTTTTCAACAAACTTACGAGAGGAAAAATCAATTTTTTTGTAAAAATCAGGTTTAGAAACTGCTTAAACTGGAGCGTCAGGGCCGGATTTCCACAGGTGGACGTGAAACCTGATGGTTAAAATTCACATACAGGTCGTAAAAATGAATTCGGGGCGGGAACGTACAGAGTCAAAGAGCTTTCAGGTTATGAGGCGCGACTGTAGTGTTTCAAAAACCCTCGGGAGCCCATCTATTCACAACTTTATTTATATATCGTGTGAAGACAAGCTGAGAAGGACCAGGTCAGAGTGAAAAAAGTCACAATCAGGAGCTGGAACTGACTCACGTTACTATTTCAGTTTTATTCCCTATATTATTCTGCTCTATTGGTGCGTAGAAACAGTAAAACGACACTGAACTGTTCCATAGTAACAACTCAAGTGATTATCACTTGAGATTTGCACATTTTTGTAGGTGTTTGTTCTTGTAACGTGGGTTCTGGCCTCTTTATACTTTGTTAAGTTGACAACAGGAGGATCTAGTAGCTGAGGATAACATGCATGTGGGCGTGAGGGCAGTTTAAAAGGTGCTGGAATAGAAAGTCGGCAAAAAATAATCAAAATGAACCTGGACTCCAGAGGGGTCTGAGAATTTTAGTGCAGCTTCATTCAAATTAGCATGAATGCAGCACTTTTTATCCTCTGAAGGTCCCTGAACACACCACGTCTGCGCCACAAACACTGAAAAATCCGACACGCCTGCGTAAATCCTTCCAAACTTTGTGTTTCAAGGCATCACCCGACAGACAGAAAGATCATCATCATCATCATCATCATCATCATCGTGGAGAGAAGAGCGAAGGGGAGGGGAGGGGGGTCAGGCTCGGTCTGGATCGTACTGGTTTCACTGGGGCAGAGCTTTGAGGATGGCGTTGACTTCCTCGGCGACGGCCGTCAGCGCAAACTCAAACTGGTCCTGGAAACGAGAGGAAAGACAATGAGGCTGTTATGCGGAACAATTACGGCACAGATAGTACCGACCATAAATCCTGTGAGGCCGGACCGGTGTCATCTGCTGGTCAACGCTCGGCACCGACAGATTCAATCCGAGGCAGCCAAGCTCAACGTGCCCGTGCAGCCAATGTCAGGAGGCGGGTTTGCTGCTTGATTGTTCTGCAAGTTGCCTGGGACTCTTTGGCTCTTTGTGTTCAAACCTCTCTGTTCTGTCTCTGCGGATTCACCTGCCTGGTCTGGGCACCGAACTTGAGCTCCATTGAGTCACTTTAGACACATTTACTACCGTAACTTTTTTTTTTTTTTTTTCCTACGAGCAGCCATTGATGAATCAGCCACCCCTCTACATGTCAGGTTTTAAGGTAGCATGTGGGACCTGGCAGCTCAGGTGGATTAGGAGGAACAGGTGTGTCAGTGGGCGGTGCTTAGGTCATAAAAAAGGCAGGGTGGCCACGTGGCACTGGCCTCTTAGACGTGCCCCTCCTCACCCTGACAAACACTATGAAACCCTTGTGGGTAACGCTCTGTGCTGGACTGGAGGTAAAAGACAGAGGAATACCAGTTAAATTGGAGCAAAGCATAAGTGTTCTGACCTCATCAGCCTGTTCCTCAGTGAAGCCCAACTTCAGTCCCTACGAATTACTCAACAAAACTTCCCTCCCAGACCCAGGATTCTACTGGGTTTGGTTGATTTTTGCTTCATCTCAGTGTTTCTACAAATACCAACATCTTAGTGTCTCTGGCATTTCAGCAAAATGACATCTTGCTTCATTAAACCTTTAAATGACCTTAACTGTGTAGTCGCTTTGGCCAGCTTTTCCTAAGAGAAACACAAAAGATCTGGCTGCAAAGGAGACTTTCGAAAAGGCTTCTCTCGTCCTCAGTGTGGAGAGCAGCGCGACAAAGAGGTACCACACCTGTTCCTCCCTCCGCCCGCTGCTGATCCACAAAGCTTTTTCCACAGCAGACATTCTGACACGTGCGGGCAGAGAGAAAGCCCGGGTTTAATCGACCCCATTAGTGACAGCTGTAGTCCACCTAGACGAGCCACGGGCCAGGGTCTGGTGTGGTACACGCCGGCCCGCACACCTGGAGACGTATCCCGGGAGACTTAATGCGACAGAGCCCTTGTTAATCTTAGCAGTTCCACCTGCTGTAACTCAAAAGTATCCGCTGTGGAGGAAAACAGGACTACGTAAGAATGCAGTGCCTTTGAGAACCAACTCAGGCAGACGCTGTGTGGAAACCTTAAGCAGCGATGCATTCTAAACGTACGAAGAGGGATGGAGAGCCAGACTGAAGCAGGGACATCAGTTCTGGAGATAAAAATTTCACAGGTGGAGAATTTCTATTTTCAGTTTAAACAGATTCAGAATAGGCTCGTTTGTTTTCATTCTTTATCATCTTATTTATTCCGTACAGTATACGTGTGTTTCCCCAATGGTGGTGGAGACAGGCGGAAAATGTTGAAAAGTGCAAATATATACTATATTAAAAGAAAAAAAACCCATAAAAATGATATCAAAATGGCAGAAATGTATTTGTTTAACTCGCCTTGGTGCGAACCATCCCAGGCCTCTGGTCCCGGACGTGCTCCAGTGTCGCGGCGATGTCGATCTCTTTCACACCTGTAGCAGAGCAGGTAAGAAGCTGTTTCATTTTTATATCATGTCGATGTAATCAAACAAGACCATGCGTGGCTCCGAAACACAGACACACACATACATAGAAACCTCACCTTTAGCCATGCGGTTCAGAACCATGTCAATCAGGATGTAGGTCCCAGTGCGGCCCGTACCGTCGCTATGGAAACACCAGCACAAAACAGACTTTAAAAAAAAAAAAAAAGGCAAAATGATCAAATTCAGCTCGAGGCATTAACTAATGCAAGAGAGAAACTTGAAGTAGACCGAGTATCAAGCTTCAAAGTGCTTTACAATAGAAGACAATAAAAATCAGAGGGTTTAAAGAGTTTTCTCGGTTTTCAAATGGTCAAATCTTCTTTTCTGAAGAACAGAATTGTTTGTGCAGCAGGGAAGTACATGTTGCATATGCCTGCCGCCCGGTGGATTGATGTGGTACTACAATGGAGTGCATCTGAGCGTGCCCTATATCATGTGCACGTATCCGCACGTGCGTGACTTGAAATGTTGTAAAAATCAAAATGAAACCCCTTCCTTCGTCGTCTTCATTTCCCTCTTATTGCTGAAAAAACGAAGACGCCCGCGGTTTACCTGCAGTGCACGATGATGGGGCAGGATCGTCCTCTGTAGCACTTGTTCACCTTCCTGAGGAGAAAAATACCAGAAACAAAGACACAATTACTTAAAAAATATGAATTTGCATTAGCTCATAGTAAAAAAAAAAAACAAAATCATTCAAGCTTTCTGTCATATCCCGCTCACTGCTGGTATACTTATTTACTAATTGATGGTGTTTTGGTCCACACCAAGTTCATCAGGTCTATGAACAAGCATCACAGAAACCCCGTGCGCATAAGTACATGCAGGGTAAAATTTCCAATCAGTGTATAACAAAAATCAGGCCCAGTGGTGATTGGAATCGAATGTAGTCCGATACAGGAGTTCTGCCGTAACATCCATCTTTACCAAACTCATAACGTTCCGTCACTTGTGTTTATTATTGAGGTCACAGTTAACGGGGGTGTTGCACTCGACCCCTTTATATTGAGAGATTTCTAATTTCATCATAAGAGTGGATGCTATGGCAGAACGGTTGTGTTGGATTGCATGAGACTGTGCAGGTGTACCTGATAAGGTGGGTACTGAGTGAACATCTGACACGACATCGTCTTAAGCTTAGAGAGCGACAACAGGCAACAACTGGGGCTCGTTTCTATTATTGTTTCTATTATACCCCAATAATAGTTTACCCAGTGTCTGTTTATATGTACAACTGCTGTAATGCTTGTTCATAAAACTAATAAATGTTGTTAAAAGAAAGTTTGTAAGTAGTTAAAAAATATATAATATACACACACAAGCAGCAAGTGATGGATATAGACAGACAAGCAATAATTGTAAAAGTTAGTAAAAGAAAAAAAATCTTCTAATTACTAAAAAGTCCTAAAAGAAAAAAACCAGCTTGTTTCAAGAATTTTCTAGAAGTTATTATATCATGCAAAAAGAGAATATAACACTTGAAACATGTTGAAATTTTCCTTTGTTTTCACTTGTTTCATGAAAATAAATCTTAAAGGACAAAATAACATAAGACAGATGAACCTTTTTGCTTTCAGCCAGAGAAGCGGTGTGTTAGATAAGGGTGTGTGTGTGTGTGTGTGTGTGTGTGTGAGGAAGGGGGGTGTAAAGGGGGTTTTCGGCGATGGACCTCCTGCTGCAGCCACATCAGTCCATGATCATTTTTGTGACTATGCAACTGGACCCAGACCACTAGCTGCAAACCACAAGAATGACACAGACAGATATGTTCAAAATTAAACCAGGGGCCCCGCTGACCTCCATCGCACAGGGTGGGAGGACGGGGACAGAGGAGGGACGGAGGAGGGACGGAGGAGGGAGGAAAGACTGGAGGATGGGGGAGAGAAATGTTGTTGTTACTAGGGGTGTGTAGCGTTTAAAATAAATGTTCCAATATCTGATCTTTATCATTCTCTTCATATAAATATTTGAACATGTATAATCGCTGCCAAACTGACAATTCAAATGGACACAAATGGCTTAACAGTGTCGTAATGATCATGAAATTTGAATATGGCTGAAAATGTTCAACGTAAACCTGAAAATTTAGCAACTGACCTATGTGCTCATTTTAGCTTGATGCTAATTAAAAATAAAAGCAGGAAAAGGCCATTTTCACTTTATGATGCTCAGGAACACGCGGAATACGCAGTTTTAATTTTCCTTTTTCAGTTGGGCCGTGACTGTGCATCCTCAGACATGAATATGAATGTTGTGCTGAACATATCCAGGAGAATCGGAGATGAAGTATTGGACGTTGAAAGGAGCTGACTGAAGTGTTAGTGAAGCCAAACTTATTTCCCAAATTCAACTTGAGGCTAAATTTGTCTCTAATTCACGTTTAAATCGAAGAAGAGGAGATCAGCTTGGCTACACATGCTTTTGGGAAACTCAGTGCAGGAGAGAGATGTACTAGGCCCCTTTTTAAGAATTTTGTAATATTTTTATAACCATGCTTGACTTGAAGACAGCAGTTGGTAAAACAATCTGTAGCCGTAGCCGTTCTGGAGCTCTCGCCTTCACGTTTCAGATAGCGACATTGACAGGAAGTCCTCGGAAAAACGATTCGGCTTGACTCTACTCTTTCACGCCAACTGGGAAAACTTTTTCCGTCGTGTGGTACTATCGAGGTCCAGGACAGCTACAGCTGCTAAATGGCTCTGTGGTGAGATTGTTTTGTGCTCAGCTTCTACTCCTCTTCCCCACATTAAATCTAGCTGTTGTTTCTGTAATTTGACTCTTTAACGTGTGCAGAGTTCTAATATTTCCAGAAGAGTCTACCTGCGGAAGTCCAGCAGGGGGCGTGTGGAGGTGGGGATGCCCTGAGCCGGCCAGCTGAGGAAGTGGAACTGAGTGAGCGTCCTGGTCTCCTGCGTCTGCACGTTCTTCAGGTAGAAACTTCTCACCAGGAAGTCGTTACACCAGATGTGCTCCGACACCAAGTTCACCTGGGAGACGGACGGAGGGACGGACGGATGGGCAAAAAGAGATCTGCCGTAAAGGGGCACTTTATTTTACCATGATAACCAAAGGTGTGGGCATGGTCTGTTCTCACCTCATAGATGTGGTAGAGGGACGAGCCTTCATCGGGCCAGTAGCGGTCACACTGTTTCTCTCCGTCTTCCACCAGAGCCGTCATCATCACGATCACAGTGCAGCCGTTCTCCCAGACCATCTACGCAACATCATCATCAAACAGAAAATGAGTCCAGCGACTTACCTGTGAAATACACAGGTATGAGATGGTCGCTCCACGGTACGAGACAGTAACCGTTTCTGTTGACCTGTGTGTTGTCTAACTCCCACCTGGGAGACAGGTGCAAAGCAAAGTGTTTAATTCTTGCACTCCCTCAGCGCTTGAAGGTCCATGGGAAAAGAAGCTGTCTGCACGCTGAAATTTCAAGGCTCCCACGTTTAATTAGTGGGGGGGTTCGTTATATATGTTTGTACATGTAGGTCTGTTGACCTGTTTAAAAACTAAGCTTTGATAAATTACATTGAGACTCTTAAACTGTTGGGTAACACATAGTCTGCACAGTACAAGGCTCTTATCCGTGAAGCCTTTAAATAACTGATACTTAAGCCTCCTTTCTTAGAGCTTATGATTCTTGCCGGGGGGGGTCAAGCTCACAACCCTCTAACACCCTGCGCTCTCTTTCTCACAGCCTTTGACTCTGTTCTCTGGATACTGGAGCTCAAAATCGACTGCCCTGAGTTTCGAGCCCACAACACCCCGAGCGTCCTTGGCCAGGTCCCTTATTTTTAGAGCTAAAGTCTTCAGTTTTGGATTTGGGCTTTATGAGGATTGTGCTTAAACTTCCTTGAGTTATTTAGTCCGGGACAGTTAAACTCCCTCCCTTTAAGCTTTTGAGTCTTTCCTTTAAAAAGATTGAGAAAATCGATTATGCTATTAACGCAAGAACATTGGTATATTCATTCTTAAGGAGTGTTGAGGTTGTTGGTTCAATCCTTAGGGCAACTCAGGGACTGCTCAAGTCCAACAACCAAAGTGAAGACTCAAAAGCTTTGAGTGAACCTTGTGGCCTCCCGGTGGTTCAAAGCAGAAGAACATCTCACTAGGTCTGAAAAAACAACTTAAACACAGGCATTCCTGGTTGCTGGTTCAAGCTTGATGTCCAGAAGAAAGACTGAAAAGTTCTTCAAAAACAAGTCTAACCTGCTTCGCCCAACTGGCTCATTGTGTCTGCTTGGGGGTTTTTAGATTACGGGTCCAGTCCCACAGGGAGTGTTTTTGAAATAAGAGAAAAAAATTCACCACTTAAGAGTCGTTGGTCAAATAGATCAGAGGACTGTTGAGTAGCTTCAGGCTTGTGAAGTACACTGAATTTTGAAGTAAGACTCAAACGCACAGGCTGATTAAGAAAGGATGAGTTAGTGTCACTCACTGAAAGGCTCAATGAGTAAGAAGAACAGTGAGAAGTTTTGAATTTTTGAAGTCCCATGGCCAAAGGACTTGAACTGAATTTTGATGTCCATCACCCAAAGTAAACAGTCGAAGGCTCTAAGGAGTAAGGATTAACTGTCTTAACTAACGGCTCAGGCTGTTAGAGGACTGACTGGGTGTTCTGAGGACGTGGGTTCGATCCTTATGAGGCTCGGTAGGTTTTGAAGTCCAACAGCCAAAGTGAAGAGTGAAAGCCGCGCCGAGAGAAGTTCCCAACACGAAGGGCACTTGGTGGCGTGGCGGGTTCGTTGGTGGCCGTAAGGTTGTGCCAGTTGTGGAGTGGCTGGTTCAAATCCTCCCCGTTGTCAGTACCCTGAGCATTAATATCTGGAACATTGGGTGAGCGGGTGGGCTCGGGGGGTGGGTCCCCCCCCGAGCCTCCAGAGAGATAGAAGCAGGGGGTTATGGGAGGGGAGACAATGAGCGGCTGAAATATTACAGAGGCAGCAGGGAGGGAAGGGAGAGTCTCCAGTAGGAGGCTACTTGGTTTTAACTGTAATCAGCTAATTATAGAAGTAAAGTGAGTTGTGTTGTAGTTTCTTTTATCTAATGTTGTAACAGGAAGAACAGTAGAGTTTGTGAAGTGCTGAAACTAAAGAGAGTAATAATTATTCATCATGGTTTCCTCACATAGTAAAGTGAATTACACAGTTATATAAGCAGAAATGATGCCACTTTAATACAAATGTTTCTGTGTAGAGTCACTGACCTGCCAGAAGTCAGAGATGGTGTGTGACAGGGGGCCCTGGGTGGCAATGTAGGCCGGCATCCGGGGGTCGTGCTCAATCTGAAGGGAGATGGGAGGGTGAAAGGTCTTACGGGGTCAGAGGTCACCCCCGGCTAGGTACAAAGTCTAAGAGCAGATCCTGCATTTCAGGAAACGTTCAAGGAGTTTTGGTCCATTTACAGCCAGTGAGGCATGAGAAATCCAGGCTTTTCCTGGTGTCTGCAGTTACCACGGAGACGGGGACTTACTATGGTGCTGGCGTTGACGTAGTCAGACCGTGAAGGGTTGATCTCCGCTTTCAGCTTTACCCTCGAGTGATCATCTGGAGGACAACAGTAACAGTGAGCCCTCAAATCCGTCTCACAGTATCAAATGATTCCAGCTCTTTCTCGAGGCTGTTGGGACTCACAGGGCACGGAGTCGGGGCAGCGGTTCTTCTTGGCGTTGGCGTCGCTCTGAGCCACGGAGACGGCGCTGGGCTCGGCCTGGTAGGAGCACAGAGCCTCCCACTCCTTCATCAGACGGTCCTTGTTCCTCAGGTGGTCCTCCATGTAGGCCTTTAGAAGTAAAGCTTGTAGTTATTATTCTGCGACTGATGCGGTATTAGTCTGGCGACGTTCTGTATATACGGCGACAGGCACTGACCAGTATCATGTGACCGGTGGAGATGTCCATGTTGGCCTGCGCCGGCTCCTCGCACCACGACGGCGTGCTGCTGTGGGAGCTGGGGCTGGGCTGGGCTCCGTCGCTGAACTGGGACGACACGCTGCTCACCCTCGAGTCCGCGCCTCCGCCTCCTGCCGCTCCTCCCCCAACGCCAGCAGCCCCTCCTCCCCCTCCTCCGCTCGCGCCGCCCACGGCGCCCAGGGCGGCGGCTTCCAGGCGTCCGAAGGCGCCTTTGGAGGCCATATGCTGCCGACACAGGTCCTGGTGACCCAGTCATGCATGCAACGTGTTGTTTAAATTCTGTGTTTCTAAGCTAATGAGTTTTAATGCTTTAAAAACATTTAAAAAATCCTTTAATGTGCCTTCGTTGTACGATATAAAAATATCGGGAAGAGCAGCTTTAAGGGTAAAAGATTTAGCAGTTGGTTCTGTGTACCTGGTACTCCTGGTGGCTGAAGCTGCCCCCCTCCGGTCCCAGGCCGAGCTTCTTCGCCGCCAGGCGGTGGGCGTGGTGACGCAGGCAGGCGATGGTCATGGCCGCCACCAGGATGCCGCCGATGCAGGCCATGGCCACCAGTGTGGCAAACACCACGCGGGAGCCGGGCTGGACTCGGGTCGCCAGGGGCAACGCTTTCCCGTCATTCCTCTGTGGCGGGAGGGACAAAGGAGGAGGATGCTGAACTGATGTTGAGCAGGTTGTTCATTATTATTGTATTTTCTCCTTCAAGACCTTTGCACGTAGCAGTGCTACGGGGCTATTGGGGAATTGGCTGGATGTGTATGGGTTTATTCATTCATTTATTTTCCAAGCTTAATATTTGTGGCTGCATTATTTCTATTTTATTTTTTATTTATTTCTCTGTATTTTACATTTTCCATTCTTCTTAATTATTTCTATTTGACATTTGTCATAGTGGGACAACACGACGGGGGTATTTCTCTAAAGCTAATCTTCCCTCCTCTTTCCCCACTCTTCCCCTTCTTTCCTCTCTTGTCCCCCATCCCTTCCTCTGCTTCCTCCCTCCATTCCCTTTTCTCCTCTCCTCCTCCTCGGATGAATTGTCTCTCTCGAACTTTCAGACCTCCTCCTTCCTTTCTGTGGGCCTCAGGAATGTGAGATGTGAGGCACTCTCTCTCAGTGTGTGTGTGTGTGTGTGTGTGTGTGTGTGTGTGTGGGGGGGGTAATCTGACAGACATTAAGGTTTGAGCTGAGAAGGGGAGGGGGTGTAGAAGAGGGTACTTCACCTGCTATTATAAACAGGCCCCAACAGGGTTTTGTGTTTGTGTGTCTGGTGTATGTGTGTGAAAGGGGGGGAGAAAAAGAAAATGGATGACCAGGCTACATGTGGTCGAGAGAAGTGAGCGGATTTAAGGTGGTTCCGGTTTTTTGAGTCAACTTTTCTTCTTCTGTCTTCCTTTCATGATGCTACAAAACCACCTGCAGGACTGTTAGTTAACGCGGCGCTGGATCCTTCAGCGAGGCTGGTTTAGAGACAACATAAGGCAGCTGCAGAGGGACATTATTCACGTGCCGGTGGTCAAATAATCTAGAAACAGCAGAAAGTAGTCCCTAAAGGAACATCACGAAGATACTGAGCACAACAGTAGGACGTCTGATGAAACATCAGAGACAAAGGTTGTGAGTAATTATAAGTAATGAACTATGACATAACTCATTACTCACGACCGGCAGTTGACGGAGCTACAGACACTGGGTCACAAGTGACTTAAAGAATCTTAAGTAGTCTACAAAAAATATACATTCATCAGTACAGAGACCACATCATCATCATCATACCGCAGCAATACTGAATGACAGACAATATGAGGGAGTGTCATTAATTACTGAACATTATATGGTTTCATTTTATATCATACAAGTGGTCAATGAGCGCGAAGCCTTCGTCTCCACTAGACTCTATAATAATAATGATGATAATGATAATTATAATGATGAAGAGTTAATTTGTTGTTTTCATTTATTCACTCACTCACCGAACACACGACGCAGAGCAACTCGTCCTAACGTCCCGCTGCTGCACACACACACACACACACACACACACACGCACACACGCTCACACACACACACACGCTCACACGCCGAGTGTCAAGTTAAACTCGCTTCAAACGAACTGCACTTCCGAGATCAGCTTTCAAAATAAGAGCCGCGAAATGAAGGCGTCGCCGGGGAGATCGGTGCCATTTAAAACGACGAGCAGATTTACAAGTCACCGCAAAACTGTTCGCCCTTGCAACTGAAATCGAGCAGCCGCGAAACGTACACGTTGTAGCCGAGGACACGCCGTGCTTTTAAACTGAAGGCTAATCTGCTACGGCTTGATTCGGGCCTGTCGGCGTCTCCGGGAGGCACGTGGGGGGTCGGCTCATTCTTTCAGCCACCGACCGTCACCACCGTCACAAGATTATTAGCATCATTATTAGGATCATTAGTGACAGGAGTCATTGACAGAGCAGACACGGCTCCCACCTCTCCAACGCCGCTCTGCAGCACCTTCAGGCCCGTCTCCGTCTCCAGGAAGTTCTTCTCTGCAACTGAGCAGGCACAACGTTAAACGAACCAACAACCAGTGGGGGTCAGATTAAATTCACATTAAATTCACTTGGTCATTCTGTCGGCCTGCTTCGTGGATGTGGATGGAGGGAAAACGTGGACTTTACTTCAATTAACATCATTGACAAATAACTGTTTTTACTGTATTTTACTAAAATTCAGCTGCAGTTTGCGCTCGTTTGTAGAGAGAAACCCGGCAGCTCAAGGAAGAAGCCCTTTGATTCACACCAAAAATCTGAGGATCATTCTCGATGCTTTAAATGACAGGTTGTCTGTCTTTGGCCATTTTACAGAAACAAAGACAAATGACCAGGTCGCGGTCACCTGCTGTCGCTGCCACTTTTCCGGCCGTCAGGTTCTTGGAGTTGGGCCTGATCCTGAAGGTGATGGCGGGTCCCACAACGCTGCGGAGGAGAAAACACAAAGGCGGATCCGCATGTGAGTCACCCAGGGAGAGAAAACTCTGACCGCTTCCCTGGATGTTGTCGTTCTGCCGTTGTAAATTACGCGAGCGGTTGAAAAAGTACCTATTAATGGAAAGAAGAGCCGCCAAGAGCCGACATCACCAGAAGATACTCTCCTTAGAATCTTGTCAAGTCTTTTATTTTATTTGTAAAGTGCTTTTCTTCCTTGCCCAACTGACAGATGTCTCAGTGTTATAATACAGTATATTACATTATTAAATTATTATTACAGCTGTATGTGTACAAAATTAAATTAAAGCCCTTCACAGTCCTTGTTTTGTTTTTGTCCAACCATCGGTCTAAACCTCACAATTATTTTTGTATGTAATCTGGATTTATTCCGTAGATTTTCTTTTCTATTGTTTTTTGGAAGATTTGTTTGTTTATTTTTATTTTATATTATATATATATATATATTTATATATATATATATAGTTTATTCTGGTTGGTTCTACCTTTTCTTGTACCATCAATAATATACGATTTTTCTGCTCTTTTGTTTCTTGACTAGCTGTTTAATGGTCAATAATAGGTCAGAAATGTCCAGCTATATTAACAGACTCTAATCTTTATATTAACGTATCTAGTATTTCTATTTATTTTTTTTAATTGTTTGTGACTAAATTACTTGCTTCCTTGAGGACCAGGATTTTTTAATTTAATGGAAATATATTTGTAACCTGACTTGACGGCCGGTTTTCACTGTTAGGTGAAAAGTCAGGGGTCGTTGGAAGGCGAGTGATCAGACACGAGCAGGAAGAAGCAGAAAACGAGCAGTGATTCGCCTCCACATCAACACACACCACGCTCCTCGGCTCCACCAGATTTCACGTCTCATTTGGCGTTTAGCTTTAGACAAAAGGTTTGGGTTGACCCCGCGAAATAAAGGTCAAACGGCGAGGAGGATCCAGAGGCGTGGAGCGAGCGGGGTGGGGTTGGCGACACCGCCGGTGTCCTCGGTCCTACCTGATGTTGATGAAGGAGCCCGTGGAGAGGCCGATCCTCTCTGACAGCAGCTCCAACAGGCGCACCCCGTCGTTCAGACCGAGGGGGCTGCGGTGACAAAACACACACGCACACACACATATATAAACACACAAACACAGTCATCCACACAGACACACATGAACACACATCCTGACGTCTGTCTTTTCCATCATTCTTTTCCTTTGGTCTGTCCTTCCCTCTTTCCCTTGGTTTTGCTTCCTTCCCTTCTTCCTTCCTCACCTTTCAGCCAGTCTTTCCTCTCTCTCTCATCCTCTTCATCCCCTCCTTCCTTTCTTCTTTTCTCCCGTACTCTCCCCTCATTGCTCTCCTCTTCTGCCCCCTTCAGGCTTCATTGTTACCGTTCTTACCTTTTCTCCTCTAAATGCAATGTCAGTCTTTACCACCTCTCAACTCAGCCTCTTAACTCTGGTCACTTCTGAAATCTTTTCAGTTTCTCCGGACTACTTGAACTCTGCGGCGGAGGATTTGAGACGAGCAGTGCTCCTGCTCCTCCTCCTCCTCCTCGTCACTCTTAGATTCGAGACAGGAGGGCTTCGTCACAGCCGATTCACCGTTGGCGGAGCACTCACTGTCTTGGTGGAGCAGATTAGTTTATCAGCAGCAGTAAGTCAGAGGTTGTGGCTGAAGGCAATTTTCTGATAAGCGCCAATAAACAATTAAATGCAATTTATAGTTTGTTTTAAAATGATTTTTTTCGTTTTACTCTACTATTTTTCTACTCTCTTTTTCTTTCCTTCCTTCTTCCTTTTGCTTCGCGTTCTTTCTTCCCTCACCTTGTGGTCCCATTCTTTCCTCCTTCTCTATAAACCTCTATAAACTACCTCCCTTACCTTTTTCCTCCCTCCTTTCCTTCCTTTTATCTTCTTTCTTTTATTTCGTTCAAATTTATCATCCTTTCCAATTTTTCGGACTTTTACCTTCGTTCGTTCTTTCTTTCCCTCCTTTCCGCTGCTTTGCTTCAGCAGCTGATCTAAAAGCATGAAAATCTCCAAGTACTTTCACTTTAGACAATTTAGAAGATTTTAATTTTAAGAAAGGATAAAATTGAATTAGCAGTAGGACTTCTGAGGACTCCTCTCACATCCATGTCTCCTGACATCTTTAATTTCACCACACAAACAGAAAACATCCGTAACTTGACACCACGTTCATCCACTCATTCACTCATTCACCCATTGACTCATTCATTCACAGACATTAAGTCGTTGCACTTGGTGGGAAACAGACTTGCTGTACCTGTGGTTGGTGACGATGTAGCCGTATTCCTCCGCCTTGGCTGCCGTTTCCTTCTTTCCCAGTTTGTCCTGGTTGGACGCCACAGTGGGAGCCGTCTCTTTCTGGGGCCCCTCTGCTTTGGGGGCCCTGACGGTGGAGGGCGGAGCCTCCGGAGCCGCCATCTTGTACGCCACTGAGCCCTCCGTGATCTGATGGATGAAGACAAATGAAGACATGAAGTTAAAGAACTTTTTTAAATCCTTTGCACAGAATTTTAGTATTTTACTAGTTCATTTGCAGATGACAAGCTAATGAGATACAACAGATTTAACACATTGTGACAGTCACAACATTAGCTAATGTGTTAATAATAATGTTCGTGGTGCAAATGTTTAAACACAGTTACAGGTAATCAAATTACAGAAGCTACATTCTCACCTTCTTTCCTGCGGCAGCATTGTTTCCGTATTTATCTGAATAGTAAAAACAAAAACATAATATGTTAGTCTTTGGCCTCCATTTTTAACCCCTGTACATGCAGTTAGCTAAGGTTGGGACCAATCTGAAAACTACACGTCGTTTTTAAAGCGCAAAGACTCGTGATTCTATCAGTGTTTGTAAGACTTTGAGATCCCCACGTTACAGTGACAACAGCTGCAGGTTGTTGATTTTTTTTGCAACAGCAGACACCAAAAAAAATGTTAAGAAAAACATGTTTGAGCCTCGGAAAATTTGGTTCCGTATCACGTTGACAAATGATGACAAATGATGAGAGAACTGTCCGTCGGAAGGGACCAGGATCGTGACTTCAATCAAAAGGGTTCCACATCAATAACCATTTGATGTTAGATACAGTATATAGTCATTTTGGGGCTTGTAAGGGGTTTAAAATGCACAATAGTGCCTGTGTTTTCTAATCTGTGACTTATTTATGGTATAACATGTCAATGCACATCTTTTGTCACATTTTCACAACCATCAGGCTGAAAAAGACCGTTGGTCTTAAGTACTTTGATTCAATTCAGTTATTTTTTCTTTATGACTTTGTACGTCTGAGACAAAAATGCACATAAGTGGAAAACGTGCCCACTACAGTCCTGTTGAGTACACGAAGGACCGGTGGATTGAACAGCGTTCAGGGATCGTCCAGAGAGCAGAGACACCCGCGTATAAAGAGCTGACTCAGCCCTAACGACGGCAGCGATGAGCAGCTGATGAGCCGATGACGCTGACGTAGGCTGAGGCCCCCGAGCGCACCGACCTTTGGTTTGTTTGTGGGCGTAGGAGCTCCCCAGCTGCAGCTGCTTAAGGGCGGCCGGCACGTTGTCTCTCTGGTCGGGGGACAAGTCCTTCGTGTCCAGGCCGTAGTGATCCAGCAGCAGAGCCAGTCTCTGCAGAGAGTGCTCTGCAAAACACAGAGAGGAGATGGAAGCATTCACGTCTACTGATAACAGGTTTTACTGGCACTTTGCAAGAGTTCTTCCAGTTTGGGAGACTTTCTACTTTTCCTCCACTCGATTTCAGGGTCAAATATTGTCCTTGCAGTGACATATTTTTGTTTCTGCAATGACATATAATAGTTTTTTTTTTACACATGTCTTTATTCTCTCTCCTCTCTCACCGTCCAGTCCCGACAGGGCGTTGTATTCCTTCTGTGCCTTCTTCTCCGCCTGCTCCTGCTGCTGCTGCTGCTGCTGCTGTTTGCTGAGCTTGGACATCTGCGAAACGTAGTCCTCGCCGTAGTCCAGAGGGAAGTCCAGCTCCGGGAAGAAAGAGGAGGACGAGGAGGAGGACGAGGAGGACAGTGGAGAGGGGAAACCTGCTACCGCCCCCCTGTGATGGGAGAGGGACTGCACAGGTGAGGACAAAGAGGAAGAGGAAGAAGAAGAGGAGGAAGGGGAGGTGAGGTAAAAAGACACCAGGTCCTGGAGGACCTGCCGGTCTCGGTCCAGAAGGTTTCCTCTGGATCTGGAGCGAGAGGGGGAGGCGAGGAGCGGGAAGGCTGGATTATCGTCCAGAGAGTTGAGGGAGCGCTCCTCCTCCTCCTGGTAGCCATACTGCTGCTGCAACAACATACAAGACACGTGTCGCTTTTCTTGGCCACTAGGGGGCAGAGCAACCCCACAACACGCTGAAAAACACACGCCTCTGGCGTCTTATCGCGCTTCAGCTGCTAAATGCTCCGCTACGTTCAGCGTAAAACTGTCTGCTGTTTTACTGCTGAGCAAGGGAAGGAAAAGTGGATTTATCAGAGCTTTTCTGGTGAAAACTGCTGCTGCTGCTGCTGCTGGAAATGCTGGAAGTGCTGGGACTGAACCAGTAAATAAAACCAAAACAAAAGCATTGGTGGTAATTCTCTGTGGGTCCGTCACTGCAACTGACGTGTTTCACATTAGATTTATTGTTGAAAAGAGCGTTGATTTGTTCTCTCTGTAACCCTGATACGTATCTGCAGGTGTATTTTATCTCAGTTGTTTAAAGACAGTAACACTTTATTTAAAAGGTCTGTAATTTCCAAATCCTTTCCTAAGACGCTTCCTAGAAAGAAATATGTAATTTGTAACTAGTTAAGGGGAAAATAGGAATTTCCTTGGGAAGCTCCATTTACAACCAAGTAAGTCTTCATTCATTGTGCCTTCATTGCTGAAAATTACTTAATCAATTGCCAGTGGAAGATGCAGTGAACCAGCTAAACACTGTCTCTAAAACGACACAGGTCTTTCCAGGAAACCTTGTGAAAATTACTAGAAAACAGTAAAGGAAAGCACTAAATTTAAAGGCCTTTTAAACGCCGGATTTTGGTGAAACTGAAATGGAAAAATGAATGTAAAAACCCTCTATACAGCTCTTTCCCATTATGGCGCAAAGAAAGTCAAACAAAAACTACGCATTTGTGAATCCGGCTCGAGAAATGTTTGCGCCTTTTTTCCTGGGGAACAGGAGCCCACTCGTTCTGCCTGTAAGCCTCCTTTTGCCCACCTGGTGGTAGGTGTACGGGTCCAGCAGGGGCGTCTGCATGTGGACGGAGGATCGGGAGGGATCGAGGATCATGTAGTCCACATACTGCTGCATCATCTCAGGGTCAGCTGGATCCTGGGGCCCTTGGGCCCTCCGCTGGCCGGAGCCCGACGGTCTGGAGGGACTGGGAAATAAGACCAAGGGAAGCGCAATTTTGTACAATGTGTTTTGGTTGTACTTCTGGTGCTGGTAGGCACTAGTCTGGGATACAGTGTTGGTTTTCTTACTGTCTGGGCGTCTTCTCGCGAAGTTTAGAGGAGGCGCCGATGGTAGGAACATTACTCAGCTCTCGGCTGATGACCGCCTGGGTGACGTCATCCCTCCACGTCAGACCTGAGCGGCCAGAGGGCGACAGAAAGAAACGTCAATCAATCGGACTTTGGTCCCCGTCCGACTCACTAAAGGAACGATCGGCGAGCAGAGTTGAAGGCTTAATTCTCCTGCTCTGCGGCCGTGAAGCTTCAGACCGGGACTCACCTTGCACCATCAGGTCTTTGAGGACTTCCTGCAGCCGGTGCAGGACGGGTACAGACACCTGGTACTGGACGGGCTCCTGGTGAGGAGCCTGGCACTGTCCGAACAAACCATCTGCACAAGGAAGAGACCCAGCAAGTCAGAGCGAAGACATCAGCGTCCCGGAAAACTGTCACCTCCTGTAGACGCAAACTTAAACTCCAAGGAAGTTTCAGGAAGTCCCACGGCTGTTTTAAAAGACCCCTCATCGCTTAAACAGAAAACAGCACCCCCCGGACATCGGTTTTCATTCGGCCTATGCAGGATTTTAGCTACGCTTGCAGACAGGACACGGGCCGTGAATATTTTTATCTAGACGAACATTCACATTAGATATAACTCTTGCCGCTCTTCGCTGGCGGCGTCTGCGAGGTCTGAGGTATCTGTCCCTGACATTTCCGCTGCAGTGGCGGCGCATGGGACTGCACGTGTGGCGCTCGCAGCCTTGAGGAGGGGCATTTGAAAACGCGCAGCAACGAGCAGACGCTCGAGCCACCGACGGCTGACGGCAGGCGTCAGCGAATGTAGTCGGTCGATACGTCGGGAGCTGAAATATGCCAAAGCGGGTTCGGGTTCGTTAAGAAAACGGACTTCAACCACCGGAAGCCTCTGACAAATTGATTCTCCAAATGTCCCACTCGGCATATAGCTATCGCTACGAAGATTTTTCTGTTTCGTGTGTTCAAGTTTAAGAAATTGCAGTCGGCCAATACGTCGTTCTGTGAGTTTTTTTAAAACCCAAATAGCCTAAATGTGGATATCAGCCTCGAAAAGCCAATAACGGTCGGGCGGTAGTAGATATCTGTAGAGGTCAGCGTGGTCAGAGTCTGTATGACCCATGTCACACAACGAAGGAAGAAAAAAAACACACACACACACACAGAAACCAGAGTGAACACCAGGGCACACACGTACACGAGCATGTAGACAAACACTCGCGTGTGTGCGTGTTGTACGTGTTGTACATACAGTAGAATATAGTGTATGAAAGACACATCAGAAGCACACAAACGATATACACACACAAAGACGCAGACACACTCAGCTTCACACAAACACACATACATAGTGAAGCACGGTGTGTGTGTGTGTGTGTGGGCCGTGATGAGTCATCACCTCTGTGTCCCTCCATCTTTCATCAAACACACACACACACACACGCCCACACACACGAGGGAGACACACAGTCGTCAGGCAAGTGATGTCACCGTTGTCATGGAGACGGCCGGGATGGGCTGTGATTGGCCCCGAGCAGCTGACGGAGGGAGACCTTGTTTATGTTCTTTTCCTCTCCGTGGCTCACCCCATCCCAGCTTGTCGCTGCCTCTTTCTGTCCATCTTCCTGCCGCTGCCATGATTCTCATGGACAAACGGATCGTTTTTTCACACGCACATTTGGGCACGACCACTCGCACACGTCACCGTCGGTCACGCACTCCGCGACCCAGAACAAGCACACACTGAGAGGGAGCGGTTACGTGTCCTGAATTTAAATTTCTTTCGATTTAGCAGATTACAGATGAAAGACAGATGTCTTTCGTAAAACGGGCGTCTTTTTCAATGCAGTCTGGAATGTGTTTATCTTTACTCAAAATATTCCAGAGGTTCATCACAGATTAGAGATGTTTTAGCACACAAGCTGGATTTTTTTTATAATGCAGTCTTGAAAAAATGTGCTAAAGGTTTAACACATATTTTGATGCTTAGGAAACAAAATTGGTAGTTTTCTTATTTGCACTCTGGAACGTATTTCATTTCTTCACATAATGTCGTTTACACACCGTTTAAAGATTTCTAAGGACACAAAATTGTTTTTTTCTACTGCTGTCTGGAATCATATTTATTTTTATGCAAAATATTGCAGACTAAAGATGCTCAAGGACATGTGTTTTTGGATGCAGTCTGAAACCGAATTTATTTTACTCAGATATTCTATAAGGTTCAACACAGATTTTAGACGTCGCTTTTTTAATGCAATCTGGGATAACACGGATTTTAATCAAGTTGCCACCATTTTAACACGTACTACAGATGCTTCAGACCGAAAACCTGATCATTGTTTTGAATGCAATATGGAAATGCATCTATTTTACTGAAGTATGACGGAGATTTAAGACAGATTCACGTCATGCAGTCTGGAACCTAACCTGTTACTCTCTCTACCTCTTTTCCTCACACACTCATTCTCGCATTTCAGTCATGCACCTCCTCGAAGCATCGCCCGGCCCTCGCTGCGAGACCTCGCTACGAACGCCTCTCATGTTCCTGCCTCTGGAAAACAGGGAACATAACATCCTCGGGGTGGACACAGAAACACACGGCCGTCAATAATGCAGCAGCCGCCGCCGCCTCTGAGGGCTGAGAAACGCAGGTGCACGCCCATGCACGTGCACGCTCTTGTAATGACATCCTCATTATGTCTGAACAGGCAGGAAGGAAGCAGGAAACCCACTGAGGGATTATAGACAAGCCCGTTGAAGGCAGGCTGAGCCGTGACGGCTAACCAGCTCCTGTCTGTTTGATGGACAGAAGACACGTCAGAGCTTCCTGAAGCGTGCTGCTGCAACTGTGGCCTGCTGGGATTGCTCGCCACTGGTCGATTTACTGTTCTCGTCACGTTGCGTTCGGGGTACCTTAAATATGAGCTTCCTACTGGGGGAGAACGTGTCCACGTCAGCCTCCCAGTTCCAACCGAGGAATGTGTGAAAATAGTGTGAAAAGAGTGTATGGATTATAATACACATATCACATAATAATAGATGTTTAAAGGTTCAGTTCACTCAAATAAGAGAAAACGATCTCTCCCTACTTCCTGTTTCCTACTTGTTGTAAACAGATGTCCGATTATTTCACCTTTGGTAGAAAATAGTCCGAATAAAAACCACTGAGGTGCGTTTAGGTCTGTGGAATCATTGTGTTGGGGTAGAGGCCCAGGTCAAAACTGGCAAATAAAACCGTACCTTTATTTTACAATAAAACCATCATGGTATTGTCCCTGCAAACCTGATCTTTCCGTGGTTCTGGAACAAAGAAATCAAGTGACGACAATCACGTCAAAACACTTTTTTCCATGTTCCTTTCTCAACTTTGTCCTTGTCTGTTACTTTTGCCACTTTGATGTTTAGACCGAGATGCCAAAACGTTTAAACTTTCAGCTTCGTGTAAATACATATACCTCTTAAATTTAACTTAAAATTGGAGTTTGTTCAGTGCAGTACCACATGCTATTCCTATTTACATTCAGTCCTTATTAGCGTTCGACTCAAAGCACCGCTGCACCTCACGTGTTCATCTCTGCGGAAAAGAAACGTTAGTCAGCTGGTCCAGTTTGCAGATTCAATATCCAAGTGAAACGTTAGCCTTTCAGCAGCCAGGATTCGTTTACAATGTTGACGAGGATGCTACATCAGAGCTCTACGCTCATGCGAGAGTGACGAACAACCCTCCAACGTGTGAACGCAGAGAGGTGTCACCACGTTGTCAGTTCACCGTTTCCGCACCTGAATGCAGGGTCGCTCTTACGGGGGCCATTTTGTTTTTTTCACGTGGTGGAGTAAAGCCCTGGACGAAGGCCGCGTGTGATGCAGATGCAAAGTCAAACACTCACCGTCGTTGCACAGCTGATCTCTGGGACAGAGCTTCTTCTCAAACAAGCAACCTGCAGTGACAAAATGACAACGACAAGAAGAAAACAACAGACTTAATCCAAACTGAGAAACACACAGAATTTTCAAAGCAGCCGCAAAACCCGCACCAGGCCTATAAAATGGACGGTGTTTGTAATGCGGCTTGAATGAGCCTGAACTTTGCTCCTAAAAGTATTTCTCTTTGACCGTAAATAAATAAAGCGTGAAGTCCGATGTGTTAATGTGTGCGTGGACATGCAGAAGGCGGTGACTCTGACCATAAGCAAACACCTGGGGGCTCACTGCTTCAGGTTCAGGGCGAAGTTTTTAAATTTGAACTCGAGGAGAAAACGTCCACCTTGCACCAAATGAGACTTTGCCCGTTAAAAGGCTTGAACCCCCTTTAATAAGAAACAACGAAAACCCGTACAAGTTCAGTGTTTTGTAGGACTGAAATATAGACAGAGATGAGTTGGGGAGTCCCCAACTAGAGCAGGCAGCTATGGCGGATGTGAGTCTTGTGTTGCTGAGAGGCTTTGGATGGGAGAGTGGTTGTATACGCTTGTGTGCGTTGCAGCTGACCTTTTCCTAGGTCCTGCTCTGTTGCGAGGCAGTAAACGGCAGCAGATGTGAAGCCGCTCGCTCCGTTTCTGTTCATTCACGCCTGTTGGCGTTAGGTTTTCATTAAAGATTTTCATCCTGCGGTACGCGGCACAACCTGCACAAGCACGCTGCGCTCCCATAACAGAAGTCATGGTTCATCCATCTTGATTCTAGAGCAGCAACTTCACCTATTCTTTCCCGTTTCAAGACGGAGACAAACATTTCTGGACAGTTTCTAAAACAATTTGTTGTTTTTTTTAAATTTCAAACGGATTGAAATAAACTCACTTGTGAATCTGACACTGTGTACACAAGGTTTTCCTCCGTGTCACGTGTTGAATGTACAGTCAGTGAAATGCCACCGAAGTGAAAAGTTCTAATCTAAAAAACTCAAACCTTTGAATCTCCAGAGAAGCCTCACGTCCTCCCTTCAGGACAGACTGTCTCCGTAATTATTCCTGACTGGAATTCTGCTTTAATAATTTCATGTGTCCCAGATTTTTAGTAAATAAAATCTGTTTACTCCTATTTACTCTGGAAGGACTCAGAAATCAGGCTGCAGATTGGTTTACAGAGGGAAATGACCATAGTTGAGTGAGCGGTGGGTGATTAATGCTGCCTACTTCGTCCCCGCCCACGTCAGTGACGTCACAGTCCCCTCCTGAGGAGAATGACATCACTACTTAAACAGCCTCCTCTTACGGCAGAAAGCAGGGCTCGGCTCCCGACAGAAATAACCGCCCATAAAGCAGCGCATCCCCCGGGAGACGTCGGCTCCGCTCGATGACTTAGCCCAGCCTGACCCCGACCGGCGCTGACGCTCCTTTCCTTCACCTGGAGCCTATAAAAAGCCAGGCGGCGCCTCGGCCGCACGACGACGCAAACAGACCGCCTGTGCGGCAGCTATCGGAGGGGGAATCTCCATTGGGCCAGGAAGCTGAGCCGCGGCTAAACATAGAGCGGAGAGGTTCTCCATCCATCCACCTGTCGCCCCCTCCATCCAAACTCCACATGATGACTAATCCCCGCTCCGTCCTCTCTCCTCCGCCCACGCATCCCTCCCTCCCGTCTCATGTCTCCGTCGCCGCTCCTCTCTCTTCGACTGTCTGTTTCTAGAAGATCTCGGTCTTGTCGGACTCGCGAGACTCGCACCACACTCGATCACCTCTTCTCCTGCACGACATTACCGACTCATCAGCAGGAATTCCTGTGTAACTGAATCTCGAAGGGGCAGACTGATAAATGCAGCGCTGGGGATGAGCAGCTAGTTTCTATAACACTATATGGGTGTCTGGCTGATTTTGAGGTAGTTCTACCGATTTGCAAATAAGCGGCCGTGCTACAAAAACAGCAAATCTTATTTCCTTAGAACAAGTGAAAAGTCTACTGGGAATATTTCAACCTGTTTTCCGACAAAAGTTCAACTGATTTTGAATTTTTTTTCTAGAAATTAGCGTCTGCATCTTGAAACAAGAAAGAAAAAGAAGGTTGCTGCACTGAAATCAACCAAAATGAAACTACTCAGTGAAAACAAGTTGATCTGCACTGCAAACGCGTTAAAATATTCTTCCCGCCATGGCAGATTTGTTTTTCGTCGATGGACGAAACGGACTCAGCGAGAGGCAGATTTGACTTAGCGGCGGTGAAACTTCAAACAAGGCTGTTTCAACCCGGTGAGTCACAGACACAGAAACAAAAAAAGCTCTGCCGTTTGACTGAGTGTCACCAGAAAAACCACGAAAACGTCTCAACTCGGCGTCAGTCAGCGGCTTCAGGCAGCGGCAGGCCTTCAGGTTTCTCAGGGGAAACTCCTCCAGCTTCTCTCCCCGTCTCATAAACAAAACTTCGTTCTCCAGCTAAAGCTCATTAGAGAGAGTAGGTGCTGTGAAGAGTCGCCGTCTGGCTCTCTACCCTCCATCACGTACAGGCTTTCCTCTGAGGTTACATTCAGCACCGGCTCCATTTTGTTTCCTGAGATGTGCTTGTGTCAACAAAATAAAAGCTTAAGTATGTTGAGAGGCACCAATGATGACAAAGGCAGAAATCGGAAGCCAATTCGAAGGTTTTTGTTTGGTCTCCTCTGATTTTCAGACCAGAACCAACTGGGAACCGCGCAGAGCCGTCCACGTGTCGCCCGCACGGGTCAGGAGTCGCATCCGGGTCAGGTAACGATACAGGAGCTCGCTGCGTCTACTGAATGAAGACCTGAAAGGTCCGGCTGAAAGGTCCGGAAAGCTCGGAAGTGGCATTTCAAGCTTGAGTTATTTGGTTACGTATACTGGTCCCAGAGTTCAAGAACAAACTTCCATGACCAATGTTAGTGTTTTACACCGAACAAGTCATTTGTTTTCCTGTAGAGGTAAGAAAAGTAGCAAGGAAGTAGCATTTAGGCCATTTTAAACAATCCTGTCTCCCAGAAACTGCATTGGTTTGTAGCCAGAAACAGGAAACCACAGCAAAACCAATGTTTTTGGTTCTGTTGAGGAAAAATTCGAGGCACGTGATTGAAGGCAGGGAAGGGTGGCGGTCTTGGTTTAGTACTGAAAAAGTCAACAGTGACTTGAAGCTTGAGACGGAACAGGTTTAACCAACACCACAATCTTTTCCCGAACCTCATCCGGGTAGTTTCAGTTGCCTAAACTTCACCAGATCTTAGTTGTCAAATCAATAAACAGTCACACGGGTTGTTTTGAGCGGCACTGACTAATTCCCCACCGTAAACCTGTTGCAGCTGAATGTCACCAGGGAGTGGATCCCCAAGGTTTGACGGCACGATTCAAATCATCATTCAGTGGTAGGAGAGACCGGGAAACACACGCGGCATCTCAACGGAGAACCGGCTCCCAAGAGACTCGACAACTAGGCAAATAAATGCTGAGCATCAGTTTTCATTTGCAGTTTTCTGACCCGACTATCGATAGATAGATGTAAAAAACAGTGCAAGATTTTCTTCAAATGTGTCTTCTGCGGAAAAGCTTTGATTAAAACAATCAGGCTGACTCATTATCGGCTCAGAAACTGAACCCCAGCCGGCCATCATCATCATCATCATCATCATCAGCGTCTGCAGTGTCTCTTTGCTTTTATCGTCCATCAACCGCCTGCCAGACTCAATCCGGTGTCTCTCTCGTAATGGTGCTGCTGGCATTTGAGGCTGCTGCTGCCGCCGCCGCCGCCGCCAGTGTGTGAGCTGCCAGGGGATATTTAAGGTGGAGTGAGTCAGGCCCCGGACGGAGCAGAATAAAAACCTGCGTGGCGCTGTTGAGTGGCAGCGGAGGCGGCGAGGTCGTGGCCCTCCGCGGCTCGGCCGAACCTCTGAACTTTGAACTTCACACCGACTCACACCCTGCTCCGCGAGCAGCGCGTTAAAGGACAAGGCGGATGATATTTTATACTTTTATGGCAAAGTCCACGAAAGGGCCGACACCAGCGCTGAATGTCTCCCGTGTGTGTGTGTGTGTCACAGCCTGATATATCTTATTAAAAACACACCAGTGAGTCACACTGTTGCGGTGGGTGACACGCTCCTTCATCGCCATGAACACACACTCACACTGTAGTTTATTTAGACTCAGTCCCACACACACACACACACACACACACACACACACACACACACACACACCACTGCCACAACTACACACTGGAGAACCAACCGTGGATTAATCCGCCGCTGAAAATAGTCCCCAACAAATGCCCCATTTCCTCCTGTTTATGTGGTGAAAACTACAGTGAGCAGTAAAGATGAGACTGACCTATTTGTTTTGAGGCGTTTTTTAAAAATTCATGCTGGTCTCGGGGCCGAGAGCCACAGACAGAGCAGCGGAGTCAGAAACTGTGGAGAGACGGACTATCACGCGCTGCTGGTTTGGGTCTGAACATTGGATTTGTTGGCAGAAAGGAAAATACAGAGAAGCGGCAGCCTCACCCTTTAAGGGAGAAACGAAAGCGGGGTTGTTAAAGGACCATTCAATTATTAATCCCGGGTTCATTCTCCGTACAGACTCTGGAAAAAAACGCTACTGACGTTTAATCCATCGCACTGAACGTCGGGTCTGCGCTTATTGTTTTTAGTTTTTAGAGAACAGGCTTGATTTTTGTTCACTGTGCTGGTTGTTGCACTTTTCTGTCACCAGTTGGAGATTGTAATTCAGCCACTGATAAAGCCACGAGTTATTTATTTTTCTTTACTCGGTCCATAGACCACGAGCTATGAGCTGCTGCACCACCGCCATGGATTCACACATCCAGTCCTGCGAGAAAGCTTCGACTCCGGGCAGGAATATCAGAGCACGACGCTAAAAATGAAATGAAAATCTCCGCAAACTCCACAAACAATCACCGTGAGTCTCTTTAGGAATATCGCAGAGCATTAGAATCACATTAGGTGTCGACCGATACGCATCCCCGCAGGAATCCCCGGGGAATCTGATTGAATCCTGCCTTAGGAAGCCGCCGGATGCAGCTCTGGGGGGGACGGGGGGGGGGGTTTGGATTTACGCGCTGCCGTTCGCTCTCCGCGGTGCCGAAGTCCTCCGGGCCCGCCGCTGTCCGCGGTGCTGAGACACTGGGCTGCGTTGGGTGCGCGGAGGAGAAGCAGGAATCCGTCGCAGTTGCTGCCGGCAGACGGAGCCGAGAGGTCGGTCGTGAGTCACGACGCTGAGCACGACGTCCCGCAATGGTGCTTCGACATTCTGACAGGGATTTCCATTCTCCCTGAGGCTTTACCCGATTCGGTATTTATTGATTTCTCTCCGCCATAAACCCTCAGGAGAGATCTTGCAGTGGCGAAATGATTAGAGCCAACGCGGCGTAGGGTCGCTGCTGAGAGGCTTTGTTGTTGGGGGTTTACAGCCCACATTCTCATTTTATTTCCCACCAGAAAAACAAGCACTTGAACAGAAGCTGTATTAATCGCTTTTTTCTTTTAGTGTAATTTTCCATTTTATTGATACAAACATGCTTAAATTCAGACACACTGGCCAAGCGGGCGAAGGCCCCCGGAGCACAAGGGGTCAGGAGGCCCTTGACTAATATTCCCTCTGCTGAGGAAGGTTGTCTGATGTGGCTGAAAGCTCCAGGGCAGATGATTCCTTGTCTTTCCTTGCGCTACGGTGTTCTGCGGGGAGCCGGGTCCCGGTGGACGCGCCGTTTCTTCCGGCAGGGTTTTTAAAACCGATAGCAGCGGTTCAGGGTAAAGGTTAACCCGCAAAATACCCGGGAGGAGAAAAAAAAGAAGAAGATGCAAAACAACCAGAGGCAGCGGGGCGGGGTTTCACGACGGTTTTCGTGTAGAGCTCCAGCCTTTTTTGAAATGATGCTCCTCCTCACTGGACCGTTTTTCTCTGGTGCTCAGCAGTGAGTTTACGAAAGATTTTTTTTGAAAGGGTGTCCTCCATTTCCACTGATCTTCAGACGCCGACTCGCGTGTATTTTTCCTCAACGGTACGTCGGTAGTGCGGCGTTCACCTGGATTCGCAGTGTTACCTCTGCAGGTTAACAGCGAAGATACAATGACCGTTAAAAGAGCTTAAGGTAGTTTTATCCCCCGTAATAATCCTATATGGTGACACAGCGTGTGTCTGGCATTCAACAGGATGTTAACAGTGAACGTGATTAACTTCACGATTATTTTAACGTCAGCTGTCTTGACTATATTATGCGCACAATTTCCTTTCTCAGAGTAAAGGCAGTTGCTGCCATACATGTATATATTACAACATATATTAATCCTATAGTCTGCATATGGTCCCATGGTTTTTATTACTATTAGTTTAATGACATTGTGAGACTTTCTGACATTTTACTTCCCATTTACATGACTATAATTCCTATAATCTTCTTGTAGGTGTGGCTGTTCTGATTTATTTCATGTCTTTTAAATGTAGTTACTGAGCTTCGTGGTGCATTTTTCTTCATCTAACTCACCGGAGACCAGGCAAATATTGTTATTTACAAATGTTGCTGTGATATCTGTACTGTAGCCCTGCAGATTTCAACCACAAGGCCCCGGTAGGTGATGTTCACAGGGAAAATGTTCCCTCAGATATGCAGCAGACAGGCCAGGGCTCCGCACCTGGATACCGGCTCCGCACAGCCACGGATTAACCAAATCACCCAACCACCTCCCTCCCTCTGTCTCTCTCCTGCCGCGTGGCCGTGTGTCTGTCCGTGTGTCGTCCTCGCAGACCGAACAGCAGAAATGATTCATTCAGGCAGTCAGACACATCCAAGCCGACCCCCGGTCAGAGCGTGTGCGTCAGTAACGCAATTTAGCAGCGGTGTAAACAGATCAGAGGCAGATGAGCAGAGCCCAGCAGGAAATGAAAAAATATATGGGATGAGGGCTGGCAGGTGATGATGCTCTTATTGATCTGTACTGGCAAGACTGGTCACACATTTTACAGGGATGTCACAGCACAATACAACTCACTACAGGTGCGGTATATGAATATTATGGGCAAATGATTTCCACCTTTTTTTTTTTAGAACATATGGGAGGATCCAGCCGAGAAACTTAAAACCTGCGTTTTCCACGAATCCTGCAGCACATTTCAGGGAAATACAACCGAAGTATCATTGGAAAAACTAGCGATTTTATGACATCCTCGATAAATGTTATAGTGGAGGCAAAACGCTGACATAAAGTGCGATAAGGTCACTTCAAACTCGCTGCCAAGTCTCACAGTTACTATAGGAACACCGCAACAGGGACCTTTCATCGGGGAAGTCGTGATTTACGCGCCGCCTCCCAGTCTGGACGCGCCGGGTTCAGTAAAAGACAAGCGCGGCCGCCCCCATCAGCGTCTCCGTCAGACCTGATCCGTGGACTCTCGTGACAATGTCTTACCGTGTCGGGCGGCCGCGCAGAGCCGGCAGGAGGCGGTGAGGAGGAGGCACAGAGCCGCCCAGAGCCGCGGAGACCTCATGGTACATCCAGCATCCACCGGAGCGAGGAGGGGAGAGCCGCCGCCGCTGCTGCACTTCTACCAGCTCTCCATCTCCGAGGAGAGGCCGCTGCTGCTGCTGCTGCTGCTGCGCAGGACTGATGGAGAGGAGGTGTGTGAGAGGGAGGGAGAGAGAGAGAATGAGGGAGGGAGAGAGAGAGGGAGAGAGAGAGAGAGGGAGAGAGGGAGAGAGAGAGTGAGAGAGGGAGGGAGAGAGGGAGGGAGGGAGAGAGAGAGAGGGAGGGAGGGAGAAGGGTCGGTTGGAAAACGCGGGCAAGGGGAGGCGCCACAGTGCCATACATTAACAGAACGAGAGCTTTAATTCAATTCAATTCGATTCAGTTTTATTTATATATCGCCAGGTCATAACAGAGGTTATCTCACGTAGAGCAGGTCTAGACCGGAATCTTTACAGTTATATTAACAGAGACCCAACATTCCCCCATGAGCAAGAACAAAACTCCCTTTTAACAGGTAGAAACCTTGAACAGAACCCGGCTCATGGTGTGTGTGTGTGTGTGTGTGTGGGGGGGGGGGGGTCCTGCCTCGACCGGTTGGGTTGAGAGCAACCAGCCAGAGACCACCCCCCCATAAAAAGGCCACAGGTTGCTGTGCAGGAAGTGGTTTGAATAATTGTGTTTGGTTTTTGTTTTTGTTTTTTTTGGAAATATGCACAACTGACACACAACAGGACACTATGGGGTCCTAGAGGTGGGTGCTGATTTCTCCACGAGGCCCCCCGTGATCTAGTTTTACTTTTTGCCGACATGTTGCTCATTCCTAAACCCACAACTGATCCCACAGCGGACACGGGGGTGACGGACTCCCCCAGCATATGTCAGAGGGCCTGTTCCTGCCGACTACCACCGGTCCCTCTGCTACAGCTGCCGCGCTTTCTACCAGAACCACCGTCCCCGCTGCCTTTGCTGCAGCCTCTCACGGAGGAGGCTCAAGGTGTGTGGAGGTGTGAAAATGTCAGAGCTCTGGGAGGAGAAACAAAACCTGAGGATGAAGTTTAAATAGTGAAATCCAACGGTGTTTTATTCCTGCTCCTGCTTTAAAGAGTCTAAACTGTGGATATAAAATTATATTAAAATCTGATGTGGTTCTAATTATTAGGGTTTGTTATTTTTGTCCTGCATTTTGATTTTTCCATTGTATTTGATCATATTTTTGAAATGTTATCTGCGTTATTAGTTTATTGCCTCGAAACATCCAAATAAAGAGTTTTTGTCAACGCTTCTGACAGTCTCAACACCAACCCAACGTTCCTGGCTCCAAAGGAACGGATTTACTGCAGGTAGTTATTGTCCTGAACTGTGAGGTTGACCTCCTCCATTTTCTGCAGAGAGCTCTGCTTGTTTCAGGACATCTATCTCTAGAAAACGATGCAGGCTGCATTAGGCGCCAGGGGGATTATTTCACCCCGACAGAAACCTCTGCTCCTTTCTAAGATAAATACAGCGGACTACTACTTTTTTTTTTTTGCAGCGTGGAGCTGCGTCCTTCTCCCTGCATCAGGATGTGGCTCATATGGATCTGAAGTGCATCTCGTTCTGCCAAAAACCTGTCGAGACACTTGGCAGAGCAGCACATCTGGCTCGTCACCGCGTCGCATTAAAACCCGGGGGAGGTGAAATCAAATTACAGCAGCCGTCCCCTGCTGCAGGATGAGACCTTCCAGATTGACAGTCATTTGTGTATTTACTCCTTTTGCTTTGTTTTGTCAGACAGAAAGAGGAGACAAGAGGAAAAATCTGCAACACTGGATGACTCAAAAAAAAAGGAAAAAAAAAAAGGACACTTTTAAGTATTTTATTATTTTCTAAACAATTTCATGTCATAAGAAAGATCAAGAAGTGCTTGTGTGGTCTCTGAGTGATTTTCATTGGGAGTATAATTACAGCATGTCGGGTTTTAACATGGAGGTTTTCTCAACATCGTCCACAAAAGAGAAATCACAGTTTTTAAAAAAAGGATTTGCCATTTTCAACACAAACAGCACCATTTTTAATGTCCACACCCTTTTGCATCAGTATATGTTGAATCCTAATGCATTCTTATGTTGAAAATGACGTGTGATCCTTCCCGGCTCTAATCGACGACCAGTGTGCTCCTCACTGCGGGGAACAACTCGAAGAAACCCTGCAGGGGGAAGCAGACAGGAAGTCAGGATGGAAAAATAAATGGCAAATGTGTCAAATATGTAGAGGGAATTGAAAAAAAAAAAAACCTGTGATGAACAAGTGTCGGGAAACACCAGCCGGTGAGAGAAAGGTAGAAGCGATACGGTTCATTTAATATCTACACGGCAGCTGGAGGTTTCGCTTTTATCAGTGTGAACGCACAGTGTTAATGTTTCGGCCGCCGTTTGTGTGCATTTTATTTTTTAAATATGTGTTAAAAACTCTTAAACCCACAAAACGAGGGAACCAAGGCTCTACCGGCGCTCTGACATGTTCACACGCGTTTCCTGAAGCAGAACTTAGAGGTGCCCTGTGGAGTTTTGTTCCCATTCAGTGAAACGAACCCATCGAGTGCATTTCCTTCCTCATGAAACATTTGCAGAGTCGACTTAAAAATAAATAAATAAATAAAAACCAATGTTTTCGTCCATGCTAGGATTCTTCTTCTTCATCGCTACAATTCTTTGCGCGTCACCGCCACCACAATCGATCAGTGAAACAGTGTTAAAGTACCAGCAGGATGTGAATCACACGTCCCGCCCTCTCGCAACGTGTGCACAGTGCACGCAAAACGTAAAAAACCCCAAAACAAAACACTGCTCCGTTGTGCCGCTGCCGGTCCCTTTCATGCGAATGCACAAAAACTCCATTAAAAGGCTCCTCTACAGTTTTATTTTTTATTAGCAATTCATCTCACACTAATTTTTTGATAGTCTATAAAATGTCAGACATTTTGTCAGTCCTTCACAAGTCTCGTCTTGTCCGACCGACAGTCCAACACCCAAATATATTCAGTTTACAATGATATACAGGAGGGAAACGCCACAGGAAACTCCCACTTGTGAAGCCGGAAGCAGAGAACGTTCTGCATCAAAACTGCCGTTGGGTTTTCACTGCGTTGATTAATTTTCTGTCCATCGACTAACTGTTCCAGCTCTACCCAACGGTGCTGCAGGAAATCCTGACTTGAACAAGCTCCCTCACACTCAGTTTCTGTTGAGACCGTCAGATGCTGAGTCAAACTCTGGGGTCGTTTTGAAGAAAATGATTCTTATCAAATGTCAGTGGGGGTATAAAATAAGGAACGTAAACAGCTGGTTTGGAGAGAAAACCTCCGAAAACAAAGCGAGAACTTCTCGACTCCACGTGAGTCTGTGCTTTTCCTTTCTACTGCGCGATTCAAAACTACTTTTTTTCCAAGAAGGAGCAGCTCGTAACAAGACGCTGCTGAAATAATCCTAAAGAAACGTCCCTCTGCTGCACCGCTGGGAGAAAAGGCGTGTTTGTTTAACAGACTGGGGTTACCTTGAAGAGGGTGGTGCTCTGCAGGACGCTGGAGGTGCAGCACATCTCCCTGATGGAGTGCATGGAGAGCTGCGGAGCTCCGATGTCGACCACGGGGACGCCGAGGCGGGCGGCCAGGATGGGTCCGATGGTGGTTCCACACGGGCTGTCGTTACGGACCATCACATCCTGCAGAGGAAGAGGGGTCACAGGTCAAACCATCTGAAAGTGATTGCAAGCACAGAAGCTTCTCTTAATGACGTCTGCCTTTCACCACCTGGAACGTTTTCAGTCACTCACTCACCCTTCCACAGGTGACCTACGTGCCCCTAGTGGCCACTAGGTGGCGGCGCCGCAACGTCTAAAAACAACCAGGATTAATCAGTTGTCGTCTGAAGCAAAGAATCTTAAGTAAATTAACATATTGTCCTTAACTCTGTCCATTTTGTTTGCTACCAAAATCTCTTGAACCCACAACATGACTTGAAGGCATCACACAGATCTCGTCACTGACATGATTTAGTGGCAGGTTTCAGGAAGCCAAATAAATCAGACAGAATAAATCAGTGCAGAGGATTTCGGTCCTTGTACGACCACAATAAAACAACAAGATAAAACCACTAAAAAGTCCAGGACTTCCTGCCTCACAGCAAAACTTAGTTTTTTATTTTGATAAGGACGCAAAGATTTGGCGAAGATCCGATCCGACTGCATTTTTTTTCCAAGTTCAACTCATATGTGGTTTACGAGCACTGGTACCAGCTTAGATTTAATGTTTAACTCGCTGAAATGCTGCTGAAGCTCCTCGGGCGCCTGTGTCTCTGCTGTTATTACACCATCACTCGACGCGACGCACACAAGCTCTCCCCGGGCGTTATCTCCTGTTCTCCATCTCAGAGGCAATTTAGAGGCTTTGTTTGTGGGGCTGGAAAAGGATCATGCGTCCTCTTCCATTTTACCTCCTTTGTTTCCCTTATTGTGGATCTTGTCAGTGATTCTGAAGAGCCCTGTGCAGGAATGTAGCGTCACATGGATTCTCTGTACTTTCCATCATTACTGCAGGGATTTCTATTTGAAAAGTTTCAGGTTTTTTTCCCCATGACTAGATGTGATATCTGGTAAATACTGATTAAAGAAAAATACCTGCTCCCTAACTTTTTGTCCGTTTCTGACACTTGCAGCTCCGGAGATGACAACACGTCTTTCAGCATCTGTGCAGTCACCTCGATTCTTATGATAATGTCAATAAACTGCCCTTCTTTTTGGCCGCGAGTCTTTATTTCACACGTCGATTCTTTTCTTTTCCTTTTCTGCGTCGTCCCGGAGCGGTCCGCCACGTTGCTAGGAGATCTGCGTTCGCTGCCAAGCGACTCGAGACACACAAACAAATGAAAAGCTGCCGAGCCTCCACCTGCAAACGCTTCATCTATAATCACACAAACACACACACACACACCCAGTTACCTGCAGAGGCACACCAACCCGGCTGGCGACCTCTCTAATGATGGAGGCGGTGACGGCCGTGGTGGCGTAGCGCTGGTTGCTGTTGAACTTGATCACTGGGCCCTGAGAGGAAAACGACATCGATAAATGTGAGCCTGAGCTAAATTCCCATTAGACTGTTACTATTATACGACCGGACAGCTTTTATATCTTGTGGTCATGAAGGAACATTTTCAGGATTTAAAAAAACAATAATTGACAAATAAATCTGTTCACCTTGTGGAAAGCTGGTCGGTGGTTCTCTTCGTGCTTCTCCCTGGGAAGACATTGTCAACAGCTCTCATCAAAATCAGAATCGGGAATTACAAACTGAAACCCAAATGATGAGGCTGACGGAAGCCTCCCCACGGCTGATTACAAATTATGTACAATGACTAACGTGAACGGATTTTTTTTTAGTGTTGTGCCCACAGGATCAAAATAAAAAACGGCATTGTCTTATCTGTTCTCCCCTGAAGTGTGATGTGCGATTGCAGTCTGGTTTCTGAATACAAAAAAAAAAAACATACTCAAACTGTCACTTCGTAATGAGAAAAGTGTTAAAGTTTGTTCGAGGCTTTGGACCGAGGATCGCCAGTGATCACCCGGTGAAAATTCAGGCGTAATCGTCCACAGCTCAATGAAACAAATCATACTAAGCAGAGATGTCCTGTCAGTGAAATGTGGACAGCAGCGTTACGTGTCCCCCCGTCGCCCATACTGACTGGTAGTTGGGGTGCACGGCGTGCGCCATGTCGGCGCTGATCATGAAGGAGAGCGGCATCGCCTGCTGGAAAGCGGTGAGGTTGGAGGAGGAGGCGGCCAGGCGGCTGAGGGTGAGCTCCGTCAGGTTGGACTGGGCACCCTGAGCGCTCTCTGACCCCACCTACAGGACACACCGATACACTGTCAGTGAAACCCACCAAAAATAAAAAAGATAACAGATAGTTTGTTCAAGTGTTTCTACAGTCATTGTTGATTAATCTATTGGGTGTTTACTCTAAAAAACGCCTTAAAATGGTGAAAAGAAGTCCGTGAAATTTTATCAGAGCCAAAGGAAGAAATCTGCAGACGTCTTGCTTTGTCTGACCAATGGTCAAAAATCCAAAGTTATTCAGTTTACAGTAACAGAAAAAAAGAGAAAAAGCAGAAAATCATCACGTGAGAAGCCACAATCGGAAAAACGCTTTCCGTGGTAAATTACCTGAATGATTCACTGGTAAATTCATTTTCGAACAGTTTAATCATTTCAGCGGGAGCTTCAACAGCTCTTGAGGTAAGTACTTCGTTTTGTCAGGCTTTGCCCCAACTCTCTCCTGAAACCTCCACCTTTTGTCAGCCACGACAGCAGTGGCGATGGTACAAATCGCTCGCCCACCGTCTCGCTCGCATTGTTATAAGCTGACGGAGTAACGGGAACCAACCAAAAAGCCGTGAGGAGTTTCTGTTTTAAATCTCATCAGGTTTGAGGCAAACCGAGGCTTCTAGACAACTCCAGTTTTTCACTGCGCTGCCTGTGGATGTGAAGCGTTTTCAGGAGACGAACTGAACACTAATGACTTCACTGGTTAGGGATCACCCGTCACTGAGAGTTGGGAGTAAAGCGACAGCCGCTTGGGAGACACTGAACGCAGCACGCCAAGAACCAACCGTCACGAGGCATTCAGGGTCTAGCCCGTTTTATCGTCAAACAAGACGAGCAGCTCTCCCAAACTACGCCAGACGGTTGACGTGCCTCTGTCAGCACTCACCTCCTCGTTGTCGTAAAGGGTGACCATGCGGACGTTGGGATCGTTGGCCAGAGAGTCTCCGGAGCAGGAGCCCACCAGCCCCTGAGAGAGAGAACACGGTCAGAAAGATAGAAAGTGAGCAACGGGGCGTTGCTCCTAACTAAACAAGTGAGGCTTTCTGTACAGGAGTAACCGCTGTCAGTAAATAAACCGACATGTAGGAACAAATGAGAGAAGAGAGTCCCACTTTCTGGACACGGACATCGTCACAGTGAAACGTTTAGAAAACAAACAAAAAAATTAAACCAGACTAAAGAACGAGTAAAAGCAGATGTATAAGAAGAAAGTAAGGCTCTGACAGTAAAGATGCATCTATCTCTGACACCAGGTTGCAGGTGATGCGATTGGTGGGCGCGCAGGTGCTGAGTCTGACCTGCAGGGCGCAGTAGCAGCTGTGGAGGTTGTCCAGACGAGGAGCGTAAATGAACTCCTCATACACACCTCCCAAAGCCTGCGCAGAGAGGAGGAAAATGAAAGGGGGACGAAAGACGTCTAGTCGTTAATGCCTTCATTCGGGTCATACATTTATTTGGCAATAAAACCTGGAACCACGCACAGATTTAAAGATAATTACTAATAATGCCGTTAAATCACAAAGTTTACTTATTGTTTTATCTTTTATTTTCTGTTTCTTGTCCTGCTGAAATTCTTAACTTGTCTTTCCGCTGATCAACTGAGTCCTATTTTGATATTAAATAAACCTGCTGCATCAGGACCATGTACCCAAACACTCCAGTGAGTCTTATTCCAGAGAAATAAAGTTTCATGTTCTGCTGCAGTTGTATTTGTCGCCGAAAGAGAAACTACAAGCCGTCATCTGTGACAGCGCTGAGGAAACACGCCCAGCCCTACTTGGCCTTCAAAGACACGCCAGATTTTTACTTTACTTCAACAATAAAACATTTTTGCATGAATGGACACGATTTTAACAACTCTGCATTAAATCAGAGATTAACATGAAAACTCCCGACAACTTTTCCTCGGTTCTGTGCCAGTGTTACAAACAAAATTTGAGACTGTGCTGGTCGCCTGAGATCACCGCTGCTTTAGGGTGTAAAATTGGATTATTGCATGCGACAGAAGTCAATGGTTTACTTGCAGACTCACCGCAGGCTGAGTGTCGGCCAGACAGAGCTCAAAGTCCAGCAGGGCTTCAGGCGCGACGCCCAGCTCCGAGCACAGCACCTTCACCAGCGCCGGGTGGTGTTTCTCTGCCTGGGGGGGGGGGGGACGATACAGCACTCTCATTCTGGTATCAATCCTCTGAGAACCTCTGTTGGTGTTTATAACTTAAGCTGACGAGAGGTGTGTATTGTAACGAGCATCCGAGAAAACAAAGCAGCTTCGCCATACGTTTCAAAATTTTTTGAGGCCTGTAACTAAACTATCTGGAGATCTTTCAAGCTACTAACACGTCAAGATGCACCAAATTATGGCAGAAAAACTGCCACCATTTAGTGTTTCTCCATCTCTAAATAACCGATAAATTATCCTGGACTTTACAAGGCCAATGTGCCTTTGGGAAGACGAAAGAAAGTAAAGCTAACAGACTAGAAACTCGTCTTTTAAAGTTTCCCTTCGTGCCGCATGCTCCGTTATTACACAAATGCCGCCATATCGGTTGTGTGTGACCGTCGGTTTTACCGTGTTGGCAGCAGAGGCGGCGTCTCCAGAGGACGCGCAGCCGGTCTCCAGCTCCTCCTGGACGACCGTGGCGATGATGGGCACACTGAGACAGAAACACACGAACACACACACGATCACTTTGGCACAAACACCTCAGTTAATATTCGGCCAAACTCTGATCTACAGGCTCATTTTTTTCCCTGCTTTTATTTTTACTCTTTTCACCTCCCATGTGTATCTGAACTCAGCAGGTATAATATTTTTTTATTAAATCCCCTAAACCGCCGTGTGTTGTTACTGACAGGTGGTTTTCCTTGTTGGGGCCAAAGGAGTCGTTGATGTCCCGCTGCAGGTGGATGGCCAGGTGAGGGATCCTGAGCAGGGGCCTGGAGACGTGAACCAGCCGTTGGAGCAGCCTGCCGTCGCTCTGCAGGAGGACGATAACACTGTGACTGAACCGACAACCGTTAAGGCTGATAGTTATTGTTTTACATGTTTTCACTGAAAAACACAAGATTTTATAGAAAAGCAGTAGGTTACTTTAAACTGATATTTAAGAGAAAAATGAAAAAGTCTCAGAAATACTTTGATGACAAAACAGAAGTATTAATTGTACTGTAAATTGTTTACTAAGACTGAAACTGAATGTCGTTCAGCTACAGAAAACGTCCAAATAATAACAATAATAATAGTCTTGGTACCTTGACCATAACACGGCCGGCGACGGTCAGGTCACGGTCAAACCAGGTGTTCCAGATGCCGCCACCGTAGCACTCCACCCCGACCTGCAGACAGCCCTGCTTCGTCCTCTTAGACCTCGGCTTCACCTGGATCACAGAAAAATGAACAATCTGATGAATAAGAACCCGAGTCCCTGAATTTTCCAAAAAACGCAGCTCCCTCCCGTGTTTCGGTAAATTAATACGTTAGATTCAACACGTGCATTCAGTTTGATGTCAAAATTGCAATAGGACAGCTATTTAATGACAAAGAGATTTCAGGACAGCAGTACTTTCAAGAATGTTTCAATGTTATGAGCGTTATCCCGTTTAAAAGATGATCTTGCTTTTTTATTTCCCTGAAAAGAAATCGGGCCAATTCTAACACAACCTTTTTTTTAAGCGGCACAGGAAGTGATTCACATACTAGGCCTCCAGAGAAGAAGAATTTATGGTTAAGCTTTATTGTGTGGGTCCTGTAATTTATTAGGGATTTCCAAGAAAGTTTCCTGTGAAGAGGAATTTGGTTTTGATTGACTAAATACTTGCAGAGACAGTAGGGACAAAGATACGATAAAAGGTAGAAGTTGTTGATTTCCAGTGAAATTTCCTCTGGAAATCAAATGGAAAACAAAAGAAAAGTAAATATCCATCCATTATTCATTTATAACTAATTTACAACTTTGATCATCATATATATTTAATTTTATGATGTGACAAATGTCACTGTTTCTTAATGCTCATTTGTCCTGCTGTGGACGGACTGAAAGACTCCATATGACACTGGATGTGTGCTATTAAACACGGTTTGTTTCCCCTACAACTAGAACCATTTCTTTCCTATAAATGTACAGTTATACATCAGTCGCTTTCTGTGAAATTATCCGCAGACGTTGGACCTGTAAAATAAAGGGTTGTAGAATTTATCAGTGGCGAGAGGCGATGTTGAAAGTATAGGACACAGATAAGATCACAAAACAGGTCATCTTTAAAAACCTGTCATAATTTGACTCCCCATTCATTTATTTTTCTGCATCACGGCACAAACGGCAGACGCCGTTGGTCACCGCGACTTTGGCTGATCTGTGTGACGAAAACAGCCCAATGTGCTGCAACAGTTTGGGCCTCCACACGCCCACACATCTGTGGGAGAAAGTCACGTCTAACACAGTAATATTAAAAACCGTTCTTCACGCGTGACTCTTTCATGGCATTAGTGCCTGTACTCTGTCTCCTCTCACGTTTCATCCGAGTCCCTTCCTGTGTATCTTAGCTCACTTTTACTGCATGGGGGTTTCACATCCCGAAGATTCTGACTGCTTTCCCGGGGTGTAAAAAAAGGGAAAAGGCAGATGGGGGTTGGACGGGGCAGAAGTGGGCGGGCTCTCACCCGGAGGCAGGGGCTGTCTGTGTGGGCTCCGATCATGGAGAAACCGTTTCCTGGCAGGTAGCGTCCCCCCACGGCGAAGGCGATGAGGCTGGAGAAGTTTCTGGTCACAAAGTACTGCAGAGAGGGGGAAATATTCAAAATCACGAAAGGCTCGCCAAGAAGCAGGTGTGGAGATTCTCATTTAGCGCTTGAAAACTGTCTAAAATAATCATTCTAGTTTAGTTTATTTGTTGGTTGCACTGCTTCAGAAAAGGGGGCAAAATATATTCCCCTAGAAATTCCTCAATGTTTCCATTTTCTGACTTGACTCGACGAATACGTGTTAAAGAAACAAACCACTGTTTCCAAACACTGCAAATGATTTAACCATTGGGATGTTTTCCAAAGCGTTCAAGTCATCACAAATTTTGGAGTTTTGGCGTATGCACTCTGAAGGTACCAGGAACTTTGACATCGAGACACCGATGTAAAAAGCCGGATCCCATTTAACACCTAGCAAACTGACCGGCCGGCTCGTGTGGCCCTGCTGCAGAAGACCGCCAACCCCGACTCACCTTGCTGGCCGGCTTGATGTCCCACTGCTCCGTCTCCTTCAGCTCGATGAATCCCGCCTCCAACAGAAGCCCCCTGCATTCTTCAACCACTGCAGGGAGGGAAAGAAGAGGGGGAGGAAAAAGAAGCTCAATCTCCCTATTAGCGACATTTCTGTTCACTGCTGCACTGACTTTTATCGGGTTTTGGAAAACACAGTCTGAGTGATCACTTTTCCACTTTATCATTTGTTTCCATACGTAGAGACATTCCTACACAATTGGCTGGAATGAAATTTATAAACTACTGAGGCAGAATACACATGAAGTTAATTTTTTACTGCTTTTATGGTCTTTATTTGTTAGAGGCCCAGTCTGTGGGATGCCAGAGGTCAGCGTGCAAAGGTGAGAGACATGATGAAGAATCTGTTTCATCTGCAGAAACTCTATCTTATCTCAAGCTCAAAGTCACCTGTTGGACCGAACAGCGTCTCGACTTGGCACCTTGTTTTAACGCTGACACACGCACATCTCCTTTGTTTTCACATCACAGGAGAGGGAACTTTATATCGCTGTCTTCCTTATCAAACACAACTGCTACCTTGTCTGAACTGTTAATCTCGAACTGTATAGATTATAAATAACGTGTGAGTCGGTCAGCGGAACTTAAAATTGAAGAGAGTGTTTTAGAAGCTTTAGAACAAATCCACAGTGATGGTTTTTTGTCAAAAGGGTTTTTGTCGGAAAAGAAAGTTATAAAATATGACACTGTTAAATTTACCAGCAAACTTTAAGGTGTCAGATGTGACACACATTCTGTGCTGGAAAGTAACTAAGACCATTTACTTAAGCACTGTACAAAGGTAGAACTTTGAGGTATTCGTACTTCACCTGAGTACTCCACTACATTTATTTCATAGCCATAGTTATTAGTTACTTTTCAGATTCAGATTTAATATGTAAACACGTTTCCTATGAAATACTTGTTACAGATTAAGCTACCCAGCAGCAGCTAAAGTGGTTAAAGCTAGCTCTTCTTTGACAACATTAAAATGCTGCTCACACGTGAAAGACACACAATGAATCACTTTGACGCAACCACTTTGCTACTATTACTTAATGAAAAGATCTCAGTACTTCTTCCACCGCTGTTCTTGCTTGTCAGTTGTTTTCTGCTTTTATTTTGTCGAAAGTGAAGCAGGAGGTTAAAGAATCAACGAGGACTTTAATTACTAAACTGGCATTTCTGTTACCTTTTTTCTCACAGTTTGCATCAAAACTAATGCGAATTTACTTACAAATGCAAATTGTGTGTGTGTGTGTGGGGGGGGGGCTACATTCATTTATCCTGAAATTACATTTTTTTTTCAGTCAGACTTCAGTGTGTCTGGAGGTAGGACTGGGTCTTATTACCATACTGTTTGCACTGAGGGATCTCTTCGTTTATCGTCTACGGGTGTAATATTGTAAATTGATGAGCAGGACTGACATGACTCTTCCTGCCTGTCGTGTCGTTGAAGTGCATTGAAAATAGGCCAGAAATGTAAAGAAACATTTTGGAAGAACATTCAAAGTGCACCTCCACCAATGGTCAATGGTCAAGGTATGAGGAGAGTTTTGTAAAAGATGGGAAATGTTGTGTTAGTGATGAGGAGACAGCTGGAAAATTAAAGGGTAAATGCTCAGTTTTCCAGACTTTACCGTGATATGGAGACACCCCTTTGTTGACAAACTGCAGAAACTCTTTGGCAGCGGATTGCACGGCCTCCTTGGAGCTCTTCATGATCAAACACTGAAAGAAAAAAAAAAGGACAAGAGTGTAAAATTATCACAAGGAATGAGACAGCAAACCTAGCAGCTAGCAGCGATTAGTTCCAACGTCGGACAAAGGTCAGGAGTTTAGACCCTTCCCTGATACTTTCCGATAAATCAGAGATATACACGAAGAAGCCTCCGGTCAACGATGTAAAAATAATTATGAAATGACAGATACTTTGCTGATAAACTCTATTTTAAAGACTTTATTGTCGCGTAACAACCGGACTTGTCCGATAAAGGATGCAGCGGCTGTGAGCTTTGCTAGCTTCTTGCCTCTTCTTCTTCTTCTTTCTCCTCTGCTTCCTTGCTCCTCTTCCTCTGCCGGCCGAGGTCAATGCAGCTCTCAGTGAGGGAGCAACACGTCCACGTACTGAAGCGACATTAATAATCATTTTTATCGCACTTACCTGCATTAATTGGACTTTCAAAGTCTGAACTCCGCCGCCGTGCGACAGGAAAGACAAACAGATCCGGATCAGCTGAAAGCAGCAGCAGGAGCAGCAGCAGCAGAGGGAGAGAGAGAAGCGGCGACTGTTTTCAGACACAGCGCCACAGTGACACCCAGCGGCCAGGCGGTGCATTACAAGCTTTTCATTTATCGCTCCAAAGGGGGAGAGAAGTGTTGCAGCTGCACAGTAAACACTTCCTCTACACGATAAAACGCATCAGCAATTTGACAGAGCGTTTTAAAAAAGCATATGAAAACCAGCTGTGCAAAGGAGGCATGGTCCAGTATTGCGCATGAACCCGCGTGGTTAAAATAAATAACTGTAAGAGTGGCAGAGCATATTTAAAAGAATCTAAACAATAAAAAGGGGGAAAACCAGCTGTGAGAAAAGGAAAAAATGTCCATAACTTATACCCAAATAAAATAAAGTAACTGAAATAGTAGTGCATTCACTAGCGGTCCATATTAGACATGAACCCATGTGGTTAAAACAAATGGTTTTGATTTTAATGGCAATAGAACGTCTTCCTGGGGGAAACAGTTCAAAGTGTAAAATATGTGCTGGGTCCTTCAGTATTCTGTGTTCTTGTCTGAGTATTATTATTACAATACAGTGTGACCTGCTTACTCTGAGCTCTTTTATCTGTATTTTTTGTGTGCTCTGTCTGCAGTCTGTTTTCTTATTATTGGCCGTGAAGCCCTTTGAACAGCACCAGGTTCCTCCATGTTGCTCTCTCTCTCTCTTCTCTACAGGCAAGCAAAAAGTCCCAGACGCAGTTCCATCATTGCCTCCGGTGTCCACCTACTTTTGTCAGACATTCACTGCCTCGGCCAAGAAATATCAGAAACAAAGACAACTAAAAAACTGGGCATCTGAATTTTAAAGGTGGAAATATTTGGACTGAATTCTTTCGTATGGGAGTTTTATGTCTGTGTTAGAAACCAAAAGTCCTCTACTATCACTATACGTCACTGTGGAGAGGAACAGCTAAGGGCCTAAAATCTACCTGGTGTGGACTGACTCAATGCCCCAGAACCTAATGAAACACCGATGTTGTGATTTTTTTCTAATTCCAACGATGAGAAATGATCAATTAAGCAGAAGTACCGAGGCAAAGTGTGTGTTTATCTTGAATCAGTCAATGAACCCTCCGTCTGTTGCCCATTGTTTTCACGTTTGTTTTTATTTTGAGCGTCTATGTAAAGGCCTCACTCTCTCTTTCTGACTCACTCATGTTAGTTTACTTCCAATCTCCGCCCCACCCCCGTGCAGCCGTTTATCACTGTGTCCCTACAGGAACCAGCCTTATATAGTCCTGAACGCCGAGTGGGTGGGAGAAGGAGGAGGAGAGTCAGAAAAACGGTGTTTACTTCAGCTGTCAGCTCGCATCGTCTCTCCCGCTGTTGAGGAAGCCCAGAGGGATGAAAGCACACGCGCACACACACACACACACGCACACACACACACACACACACACACGCACGCACACACACACACAATAGACATGCGGCGAGCAGCAGGCTGCAGCAGTGGGATTTGTTGAGCACACTGGGATCAAGTGGGAATTTCTCTAGATCACACCAGATACATCTCTGTACTTATAATGGTTTAACAGCAGCAGCACATTATGAGGACCGTGGTCTCACCATGCCAACCCCTGGTCACTTGGCGTTTGGTTGTTCGACTGAAGCCCCTGTAGCTTTGGCCTCTGCCTGCAGACACCACAGCGTGGCGTCCATGAAGTCCAAGTCCCAGCCAGAGTTTTTCAGGTTAAAGCGTCTAATTAGGGTCTGTTTTTTTTCGGCGGAAGGCGGTTACAAAACCGTTGGCAGCAATGTTTAATAGCCGCTGTTGTTCAACATCTAAACGTCATCTCCGGCGCTATGAGCCTCCGCAAACTAAATAACCCATCGACTCCACCAAAACCAAAACTACCTGGGCGACTAGTAAAAAACTCGATTTTTGTAATTTACAAATTACATTCTGAAAGACTTTTAAACAGACTCATCATGTAGTGACGCCGGGAGCCTGACCCGCTCCTCACCCAAATTTTTGTGACTCTAGAGCCCACGCCTCAAGTTTGAAGTTTTGAAGAGATAAATATCTTAATAGCTTCCCTTTTTTTTCTTCTTCTTCTTATTACGTATGTTTTAATAAGAGGATATTTTTGTTTACTGATAACCGCTCACCAAATAAAGGCCTGTTGGAAGGCGCTGGAGCTGTGATTCAGTCAATGGAAAAACACTCCGATCTGTGTAAATATCCAACAAATTAATAATGCTGCCCGGGGCTGATGTGTGCAGATGCCTCTGTAATTTTACAGTAACTATCCCCAACCTACAAAACTTTTCAAAATTTGACTAGCAGCTGTTTGTTTTTTTTCATCCCCTCAGAACAACCTTTTAATTAAATGAATTTAAGAAGTGAACCCAGCAATGGAAGAGACCTCACCAGTGGAAGTTTTCAACCACTGGTCCGGTGTTTTTTGACACAGCTTGACATGACTCAGAGCACATTTGAGTCCAGTGAGTTAGCTGTCAGAGGTATAACCTCCCTCCAAATCCCCTTCACCGTCACACACCCATCATTAATGGCTTATTGTTTGGGAATGTGAGCTTTATCCTGCTCTGGGAGCGCCGGCAGGATAGGATAGTTTTCCTTTTTAAGGCAGGGTTGTCAAAGCTCTTCCCCCTCGGGCGCTGTCGTTAACAACCTGTGCCGCCTTGCCATGTGAGGACGCGGAGACGCAGAGTCTTGACAGCCGCCGTCCCTGCACGCTGGCATTGTTGTGTCATGAGATCACAGAGGCGATTTCCTCACCAAACTGTACGTCCACGGTGGATTCGGCATGTCCTCTCAGCTGAGGATTAAAATAAAGCGCTTGTCATCGCCTTCCAGTTCCCATGTCTTCTAATCCAACCTGTCGCCTCTGAGGTTGAGGTTATTGTTGACACGGACGTGGAAAGAGTCGCTGACCGTGAGCCAGGGTTTTGCAGAACTGTCCTGCCTGGAGATAAGTCTGCAAAGGTCACAGCTTGCTCATTTATTATTATTCATTTTCACACCGCCACCCTCGTGGGCCCTTGTCCCAAAAATGTAAACGCTGGCTGTTTCAGGCACCAACGCTGGCCGATGCTGCCGTTTTTCCTTGCGAGGACAAAATGATTCTCATTCCTTATCAAAGTTACAAGTTGTTTCGCAATTTCAACCACAAAAATCCAACTTTTACTGCAACCGGTTGCTGGGTAGGAACCTTAAAAGTTAAAATCCAATTTTTTATTTTTATTTTTAGGGGTTTTAACCCGCTGTTGCGTGTCGGTTGTTTTGTTGAGTTTGTGTACACACGACATCGGCATCACAGCTACGTGATGTAACGACTTCCGAGGTATAAATAGACAAAACAAAGGATTCGATGCCAAAGAAGTTCGAAGGGAAGGAAGGAGTTGAGGTAAAAGGGGGGAGGAAGTTAAAAAGGGGGAGGATATCGATGGAGGGCAAAGGAAGGGAGGAAGGGAAAATGGAGAGAGAGCACATGAAAGAGAGGGAAAGGACGAAGGGGTCGACGGAGAGGAAGAGGAGGAAGGAAAGGACAGAAGGATGGTGACAGAGAGGCAGAGAAAGAAAAAACAAGGAGAAACGAGCAGAGAAAAAGTCAAAAGAAAGAAAAGAGAGGGATGATTGGAGAGAAAGAGAAAGAGCGAGACAGAGAGACCAGAAGGACACAGGGAGGAGGGGGAGAGAAGGGAGGGAGGGGCTACTACAAATAGCCCGGGGCGGTAGGTTCTTCCTCAGTGCTCTTCTCACCAGGCTCTGTGTGTCCACCAACATGGCCTGCTACAGCTCCTCCGCCCAGGCCACCTCCTCCTACCGCCGCACCTACGGTCACACCGGCTACGCCACGCCCTCCCTCAACCGCTCGCTGCTGGGCCACGCCGCCGGCGGAGGGGGCCACGTCACCTCCAGGGTCTACGAGATGGCCCGGAGCAAATCGACGCCAGCCTACCGGGTCTCCTCCAGCTACTACGGCAGGGGGCCGGTGGCGTCATCGAGGGCCTCCGTCGCACGCTCCTACGCCGGCATGGGCGAGACTCTGGACTTCAGCCTGGCCGACACCCTCAACCAGGAGTTCCTGACCACGCGGACCAACGAGAAGGTGGAGCTGCAGCACCTGAACGACCGCTTCGCCAGCTACATCGAGAAGGTCCGCCGCCTGGAGCAGCAGAACCAGGCGCTGACGGTGGAGGTGGAGCGCCTGCGCGGCCGCGAGCCCGCGCACGTCGCCGACCTGTACGAGGAGGAGATGAGCGAGCTGCGGAGGCAGGTGGACATCCTGACCAATCAGAGGTCGCACATAGAGATGGAGCGGGACAACCTGGCCGACGACCTGGAGAAGCTCAAACTCAGGTGCGAGGGGCGGGGCGGGGCTGTGTGTGTGTGTGAGTTCGAGTGTGTGTCTGTGACACACACTCGAACTCACACGCGTGTGTGTGTGTGTGTGTGTGTGCAAAAATGAGAGAAGCAAAAAAAAAAGTTAGAGAACTGTGACCGTGCTGGTTCCCGCCGACCACGTGAAGGTGGAGAAACGCGTGGACGGGCGTGAGGACACGCACGCGTGTGGAAATATTTGACGGTGCCGTCTGCTGTGGTGACAGGAAGTGTTTTTAAGCCCCGACGACTGACGTGAGGCAGCTCGAGCACAAGCTCGAGAGGCCCGCCATTGGCTCGTGCCGCATCTGCAGGTGGACGTAACCGTCGTCGGGCCTCTCCGCACGAGGCTCCCGCTGTCCCGCCTCAGAGCGCGGGACCGGTCCCCGTCCGAGTCCTGGGTCCCGAGCGTTGTCGCCGTGAACGAGCTGCGTCTTAACTTCGCCCGCCGACACTCGCGAAAAACGCCCGTGATGCCGAACCGGGCGCCAGACGCAGCGGAAGCGCGAGGGCGGGGAGTAATCGAGTACGTTCCCCCCGGTCCGGTGTGCAGACCCTCGCACTTCCGTTTCCGCTACTTCAAGCCTCAGAAGTGTTGGACTTTCCGCCCCGTTGCGTTCGGCTCATACCTGCAGCTGCTCCGTCTTGATTAGTGGTTAAACACTGAAACGGTGATTTCACGTTAATGCACTAACAACAACAACAGCAGCAGCACTGAGTACTTTTACTTTTTAATACCCGCTGCAGGTACATTTTGCTGATAATACTTCAAACTTTTACTTTCTGCCAATGTAAATAAAAAAAATCTGAATACTTCTTTCATTACTGCTTCACTAACACTATCATTACCGTTACTTTTGCAGAGCTCTTTAGTTCCAGTTAACAATTACTGTCGACCACTACCTACAAACGCAGAATGCTGCTTTTTGCCACAAGGTGCGATCACTAACTACAGTGATTATTCATGTATTAACAAAGGCTAAATTAACGGGACATTCATAAATATTTTACGTGAAGATACTGAATACAAAATGTGCCTCGGATGAAGAAGAACGCGGACATTTTCCAAACCTTGAACCAGTCTGGATTGTGCCGGACCTTCGGCTTAGACCTGACAGTGAACTTCATTTTTGAACCAGGCACACGATGATCTGTGATTCCCGCCTTTACTAGTGTTTGTCCTGTCGAAGCGTCGAAGACGCCGAGTCCACTCCAAAGATTAAAAAAAAAAAAAAAAAAAGGCCGCGGGACATGATGAAGAGCTTAAAGTCAAACAAAGATGATGAGTAATGTGTGTGTGTGTGTGTGTGTGTGATGTGCTCAGACTCCTGCAGTAACACACACACACACACACCATGTTCACCCTGTCCTCTTCTATAAAAGGAGAGGACAGAGCCCGGGACACATCGGTCCTCCTTCCCCTCTCTCCCTGGTTTTCATTCAAAGTGCCAGTTTTATAAAGATTCAGAGAGAAGACGACGACACTGGAATTCAAATTAAATTCAAAGTAATCAGAGGAAGGTTCTTTACAGGGATTTGCTCCGTTTTCACTCAGACCCGAAATAAAAATGTAGCTTTTATCTGGGGTGTTATCTGCTTTTATTGCTGACGGGATTTTGCTTTTTCCAGGCCGGTGCTGTAACATTAAATGCAGTGTAGACTTTCCTTAATCTCTTTGTCTCCTCGGTACATTTCTGTTTAAAGATGCTTTTAGCGGTCACCGCTGACTCACCCCAGAGGATTGGAGTTCAGATGTTTTGCTGTTTCTCCAAACAAATCTCGGCCAAGTTAAAGACAGTACGAAGAACCCGAGGATGTTTTCCCGGGAAGGGATGAGGGGAGTTTCACCTCATGACCTCAGCCGCAGCCCTGACGGCGATAAGGTTGAACTAACGGTCTGAACTCGTTCTCACCTCCCCCAGACTCCAGGAGGAGATTCACCAGAAGGAGGAAGCCGAGAACAACCTGGCTGCTTTCAGGGCGGTGAGTCCCTGCACATCGCCTCTCATGCATGCGTCACGACGGGAGACGGAAAGTTACATTAAAGTACATTTCCACATTTTCTCCACCTCTGCAAGGCAAGCCTGTACACGCAGAGCATACGGTGAGCACATGGAAAACGACGCAGCCTCTGAGTTTACACCGCTTGACTTGACAGGGTGGGATCTGTTGGATGGAAAATAGTCTGCGCCTCGCTGCAAAATCCGATGTCATTAAATATTATATAGCAGCACTATCAGGTTGATACGACGTCAGTGATGAGAATCTTTACTGTGCTGTCAGCTCATTAACGCTGGTACGATACCACCAGGACCTGCTTTAAGCAGCCACTAACAACTTGTCCTTCATAAAACTTAAAAAATGATTAAACCTGATCAGCGTTTTTTTTATCGTGAATTATGTTTAAGAGGGCAACTTCTAAAAAAAAATAATAATGATAATGAAACAGAGTAGACATAACACCATTTATCTGAAAAGTGCTGCACCGGGGCCGCGGTTAGGATGCAGCACTGATTTTGACTGTAACACCCTGTTTATCAGTATCAGTAGCGCAGCGGAAGTCGTAAGCGCTTAGACTGTCCAACCGAAAGCTGCAACATGTGACTGATCCACCCGACTCCTGCAGGACGTGGACGCCGCCACTCTGGCTCGCCTGGACCTGGAGAGACGCATCGAGACGCTGCAGGAGGAGATCGCCTTCCTGAAGAAGATCCACGAAGAGGTTCCCGCTTCTTTTTCTGTCTCTCTGCTCTCACCTCAGCGCTCTGCTGTCAGGATATCAGCACTTTATGGCAACACACGGTTGCATCACAAGGGCAGTTAACACTTGGTCATCAAAAAAAAAGTCTCTTTTGATCCCTGATTCCTGTTTCGTTGTCTACCTTTGCTTGTGCTCTGTCTGACTGTCCCGCAGTTGGCCTGTTTGTCTTTCCGTCTGTCAACATCTGTTGTCACCTCTGTGTGTGTGTGTGTGTGTGTGTGTGTGTGTGTGTGTGTGTGTGTGTGTGAGACATGACGAAGGTATAAGTGAACAGTTTCCCACTCAAAGCTTGGGCCTGAGCAGTGCTGCTGAAATCTCCCACAGCAGATGTGGGGCTAAAATTACTCTGTGTACCAGCAGCGGACTTCCACCAAGGTTGGATGTGTGTGTGTTGTGTGTGTGTGTGTGTGTGTGTGTGTGTGTGTGTGTGTGTGTGTGTGTGTGTTTGTGTGTGCGTGTGTGTGTGCGTGCACGCTACCAGACTAGAGACTGATAAGACTTGACCACCAAAACACTTTAGCCACCATTCTCCCACTCTAAACACACAAACATATACCTGGGTCTAACCCCCGTCTGACCCGACCTCCTCCTCCTCCTCCTCCTCCTCCCGCAGGAGATCCGCGAGCTGCAGACCCAGATGCAGGAGACTCAGGTTCAGGTCCAGATGGACATGTCCAAGCCCGACCTGACGGCGGCACTGAGAGACATCAGAGCCCAGTACGAAGGCATCGCCGCCAAGAACATCTCGGAGGCCGAGGAGTGGTACAAGTCCAAGGTGAGGCAGAGACAGATGGTACCGTGATTCCCAACAGCAGAAGTGACAGAGCTAAACTCTGACACAGCTTGTGGTTTATTTCATTGATCTCTTTCCTTTTTTTTCCTTCTTCTTTTTTTGATGTTGGGAGTTGAAGCAAGGCTTCTGACTCTTTCTGGGAATTGGGCCTGAAACGCAGTTTTCCCATCAAACACGGCGGGTTTTAAAGGCCAAAGTCAAATACTTTCCAGATGCAGTCAAATAATATTTGACCCGAGCCACGTTACCACACCAAACGGTGACGTCGCAGTGTCCCGCCGTACACCTGTACACCGCCGCATCAAGGTGACCCGCTAAACCACTGGGGGCTCAGCAAAAAGGGAAGCTAACAGTAATACCTGACCTTTGACTTTTCCCCCTTGCAGGTGTCTGACCTGAACCAGGCGGTGAGTAGGAACAACGAGGCACTGAAGCATGCCCGGCAGGAGACCATGGAGTTCAGGCACCAGATCCAGGCCTACACCTGTGAGATCGACTCACTCAAAGGCACCGTAAGTCCCCCCCCCACACACACACACACACACTTTCAAGATCTGCCTCATCCCGTCTGAGGCCTGTTTCATCTCAGACCTTTCTTCTCTCGAACAAATCCAGAACGAGTCCCTGATGAGGCAGATGCGGGACATGGAGGACCGGCACGGGCGCGAGGCCGGCGGCTTCCAGGACACCATCACCCGGCTGGAGGGAGAGATCGCCAACATGAAGGACGAGATGGCGCGCCACCTCCGCGAATACCAGGACCTGCTCAACGTCAAGATGGCGCTGGACGTGGAGATCGCCACCTACAGGAAGCTGCTGGAAGGGGAGGAGAGCAGGTGATGCTGGAGCCACGGAACAGTGACTTTTTTTTCAGGTTTTCTGGACCAGCTGGACCAGGTTGTTTCACACTTAACCTGAACAAAACAAACCTACAAGTTTTTTCCTAACTGCTACATGGCTGCAGGTATTTTCTGTTAACGTCTGATAGTTAAGTGGTGAATACTTTGTGAAGGAAAAGGGTTTTTTTTCTTTTCGTCTGGATGAAAAACTTCTTTGTATGAGCTGGTTAGGGTCGATTTAGCCAGAACAGAAAAGAGAAGTGGTGCGTTAAAAGTATTTACAGAGTGATTCACTGAGGCTAAGCACAAAGCCTGAGGGTCGTATTTCACAAATCGTTCACAACTCTGCCCGCTGGTTTTCTGTCTCCGCAGGATCACCTTGCCTGTGCAGAGCTACTCCACCCTGAGCTTCCGAGGTACGACCGCATCCACCGGTACCCGAACACACCACCAGAGGACACACGTCTCTGTGACCAGCACGGGGTCTGGAGTCTGTGACCCACACTATAGCTTATGGCTCACCCACAGATGTCGTTACACCTGATTTATGAAGCACCGTTGTTTAAATATACAGTTTGGGGTAATACATGGGATTATTACAACACTATGAGTTCATCCATGCTACTAATTGTCTCATAATCTGCTTTGAATGCATACAAAAAATTGATCTAAGAATTGAACAGGACCTATTTTACCTTACATTTTTGGATACTGTGTCATGTATATTTAGGAGGATTTTAACATATCCATGACCATAATGTAAGTATGTGCCAGAATGCTTTAAAAACCAAATACAGGCAGGTTTCGATCTGGTTAGTCCCAGTGTCAGGATGATATCGGCACTGACGATTTCCGATCTGCGTTTAAACAGAGACCAGCCCCGAACACCAGCAGCGTGCCACCGAGATGCATTCGAAGAAAACTGTCCTCATCAAGACCATCGAGACCCGCGACGGAGAGGTAAACATACTGCGGGAAACTGGGATCCCTTATCTTCATATGAACCTTTTTCCCTTTACAGAATAATGGAAATAAATCGAGTTTTTTGTTCAACTTTATTATATATTTAGAAAAAAAAAAGTCTAGAAAAACCTCTTTTTTTAGAAATGTTTTTCTAGCCGCTGTGGATCGACAAGTGACACTTCAAACCCCTCGATTTTTCACGTATTGACATATTGATTTCTGGTCCTAAACTAATGGGTTTAAATCTACATTGATCAGTTTTCAGACTGGGTCACTGCTCCCTTTTAGTTTATCCTGCCCTAAATAGCTCTCTTCATGACTCTTTACCTCCTGTCCCGATAAAAGTTCCCTTTTTTTTGAGGTGAATGTGGACAATAGCTCAGATCGTGGAAGCTCTATGTACAGTTTCTGGTCATTTTGAAGCTAATTCAGACCCCCCCCCCATTTCATTCGGAAGGCATCTGTGATCCCACCAAGTAAACACATCAACACATGCAACAACTAGTTCAGCCGAAGTGCCATCCAAACGTCCTGTCCCGACCGAGTGGAAACACACCGCACCCGCAGCGCCATGGGGGAAACACGCATCCCGGACGTGTCGCGACGGGTCGGAAATCAACTGCACTGTTTTGTCTTGTCAACGTGCAGCCCTGTTGACTGCGCTGAGGGATGGCGTGCTGCTGCGCACGAAGACGCCATCTTATCAAACCGTTTCCATCTGCACAGCCAACAGATTTCGCTTTGTTTTAAAAATGTTCCTCTGTCTTCAGCTAAGGAAGGAAGGATTTCAAAGTCCCAGATATAATAAACCAGAGGAAACAAAAGAGAGAAAAGACAGAAAGGGACCTCGACCAAAAGTTGAGATTACCCCACGATCTCTCTGTGGTTCATGGCTGAACTATGGACCACAGCAGAAAAACTACCACTGACCACACAGGCAAGTCTGTAGCTTCAATAAAATATCAATAAAGATGTGATAATTAAAAACCAACACATAGAAACTTTGTTTTGTTGTAAAACAAAATAAGACTTTAAGGACTAAATTACACACAAAAAGGGTTTGATAAAGGCAAGATACAGTTAAGAGTCTATTCTACACACGAAGTAGGTTCTGCTCTGCATACTAATGGTCATAGTCTACTGTCAATATTAAGAAAAAATAAATCAACACACTTCAGCATTTTCTTCTAATCCAGGATATTAATACCATTTAATGCATGTGTGTCAATCACACTGGGACTTTTCGAATGCTGCTGCCAGTTAAACTCCGCCAGCAGGAAGCACAGTGTTTCTCCAAAGACCTGCTGTAATACCGGCTTTACGTTCTCAGACGTTCCTGAGCTGCGAGCCGGTTTTCTTTGTGCAGGGGGATTTTGTCTGCGAACCGAAGTGTACATCAATCACTCGACCCCGACGCTCAAAACCTGCCCAGAATTAGTTCGGAACCGGGCACAGCACAAGGGCCCTCCCAAATAAAAAGCATCCATTTATTCGGAGAGGTCGGGCTCACTCTCTCGGTGTCTTAAGGTGTGTTTCTGTGTCATCGACCGGCTCCTGACCGTTTTGTGTTTCTGCCTTCCAGGTTGTCAGTGAGTCGTCGCAGCACCAGCAGGACATCATGTAACCACCTGCAGAAGTTAAAGAACAGGAACACACACACACACACACACACACACACAAAAAAAGAAGAAAAAAAAAAAACACACATCCTTCCTTCCCTGAGTTGGACAGATGAAGGAAAAAAAAAAAAAAAAGATTCGCAAATAAATCTAAGTAAAAAGACTCTACAAACTCATCATTATGGCCTGTACTGATCTTGTTTGAAAGTTACTGCAATATGTGAATTTAAAGCAGGGTGGTGGTGTCATCGACTTTATCAGGGTTTATTTATCTGTGCTTACTGGTGTGGTTTAGCTGGACACAACATAAATGTATGTGGCTGTGGGTGCACAGGCGACTCGCAAACAATCTCTCATTTCTGAGCCTAACTGATGCCTAAAGACCTGATTTTCTTTGAAGAGGCGACAAACAAGCATATTTTAACCTGCTCTCGGTAGAAATCAACAAAGTCTCTGCCTTGAAATGAGAAAAAAATAGGATCGGTTGCTGCAGTGGAATCGAGAAAGGGACGCAGATGAAAGAAATCATGATGAGATGAGAGATGTTTGCAGTGTATCGCCGAAGTCTTCTAATGACAACTTTAAAAGCAGCATTTGTGCTTCTGAGAGAGGTAAAGGCCTTTAGCTTTGCAGAAAAAGGTGAAAGCATTTCAGACGGCCTCCTAGATGAAATATTCTGCCGCTGCATTCGCTTCATAATCTGCTATTTAAGTTGAATGTGCTGTTTGCACTCGGCTCTTCTTCTGGTTTCTTACATACACGGCAGCGTTCGTGCTGTTCCTCAAGGTCGGAGCCACGGTTTTGTGCAGTCAGGAGCCTAACGAGGGATCAGGTGGACCGTACTGTATGTGCCCCTGTTCCTGCTTATCAGCCGAGGGGCCCAGAGAGGACAGATAAAAAGGAGAAGATGGAGGAGGCGATTAAAAAGGCGTCTGGAGATGAAGCGAGAGATAGAGGGAGAGGTGGTGCAAGGTCGAAAATACTAGGAAAAGAGGCAGAGAGAGAGAGGGAGGAGGGGGCTTGTTAGCAGTTACCATAATCCCCTGTGACTTTCAAATAATGTTCGCTAATAAAAGTAAAGTGGAATCATGTCGCAGCTGAATGATGTCTGTGTGTCCTTGTGTTAAAAGACGACTCTCACACACTGATCGTATACAGGCCCATTGGAACACATGCTTTAATAATCACAGTCATAATTCAATTAAAAAAAAAAAAAAAAAAGCATGGGGTTACCGGCCTACAGTGACGACATCTCACTCTCCTTTACCGAAATAAATAAAATCAGCAAATAAATACATCCCACTGGAAAAGAACACGTCTCAATTAAATCTGAGTTCCAAGAAAAGAAAAAGAGACTAAATTAAATGATAAAGTGGTGAAATAACCCAAAAAAAAAAAAAATCGTTAGTAAGTGCCGTGTTTTATGTACAAGTTTCACACCGATGCACATGAAAGGGTGGAGGAGTGTTTGGTGGGAGCCAAAATGAGGTCACTCGGGGCGGATCGGGGACGGGATGGAGGGGTGAGATCATGCAGTTCGGTTCCCCAACCCACGAATAAAAACGTACGGTACATTCCCAACCTCCCCACACACATTTGTTTTGCTTTTCCTTTTAAAAAGGTAGAGACGGTACAGTATTCACATGTTCAGTGTTGAGCAAAATGTTGTGTTGTCCCAAATAAAGAAAACCAAAGCACATGATGGACGGAGTGGTTGGTCTAGTACCCGTTGCTATGGCCACCAGTCCGCTTCTTCCATTCAGACCCTCGGAGCCTTATTTACACCGACACCTCAGCCTGGTCTCGTTTATTAACGGTGCTTTTCTGAGATTCTAGAATCGGACGGATCCGACCATTGCAGAGAGGCTATTTTTTTTAGTTTCCTCCCGGCTTCTCCAGTGCTTTTAAAAACTGGTCACCTTTTGGCGGGAAACTCGCCGGGAGGAGGTTGCCGTTCTGTCAGAGCAAACGGAGCTGAGGCTCCGAGGTTTCTCACAACGTCGTGGAAAAAAAAAAAATCACAAGATCTCAAACTCATCTGAATTTAAGGGACACAAAAAAGTGTCAACTAGTCAAGCTGTGGGTAAAACCTGCGGCTTCGCCTCTCCGTGCGTCAACCCTTCAACTCAAATCACGACAGAGGCGACGGACTGCGTGATGGCTAACCGCCCCTTTTGTTCGTGCCGCACACAGATACCGCACCAATCGAGTCACAGTACCGACGCCGTCAGTCACAGCGCCCGAAGAGCACTGATGCAGGGGGCGTCGTCACTTCAGACAAATAATAAAACCTACAGTTATTCTTTTTGGTAAAGAATTTTGACCATGTAAGTACCAAGTCAAAACAAACAAAGGAGATTATATATATATATGTAAACTATTTATTTAATTATTTTATTATTATTATTAAATTCAGTTAGACTTTAAATTTTGATCTGTTGGACTGTATAAAAGCACAAAACAGAAAGAGATTGAAGCTTTATCACGATGACAGACGGTGGAAAGTGTGAAACATCTTTCATTTATGCTTAGGAAATAAAAATATCACTTCTACTCTGCTGAGCAGTGCAAATACAGTTTACACTGCAGCGATGAAATTCAAAATAACTGCACTTTTTCCACACTTGGAAATCCTCAGAATCTCTTTTCCGTACGTACTGGGTGAAATCTCACGAGGTGCCAGTGTAAATATGGCTTTTCTTGGTGTCGGCTGAAAGCAAATCCCCCTCGTACATCCAGGCATCTGTGAAGACAACTCCGCTCCTGTACCTCCTACCCTGCTCGTCGAAGCTCCTTGGCTACCCCCTTCTAAAAAGAACAAAAAAAGTCCTTCTGTGATCACATTTAATGCAAAAACAAGCCGTCTTATCGGAGGTCTGCCAGTAACCGCCCTCCTGTTGCTGACTGGCACAGTCCAAGGAGGGGCAAGGCACCCGTTTAAACAGACTCCCCGGCCTTCGGAGAGAAGTTTGACGCTTGAAGTAGTGTATCGTCCAGCACCGAGGGTGATGAGGGGATTCCCCCTTTAAAAACGACGTTAAAGACACCTCTCCCCATTTCAAAGAGGATTTTTTTTTTAGTCCAGATGGCACAGAAGCAAATAAAGGATCCTGTTTTGCATTTAAGGGCCCCTACTTCCCTTTATATAAGATCCGTGTTGGGCTTTTCAGAGGTCTACAGGCTGAGGAAAAATGGCGGCAGCAGTAGAAACGGCACGCCGCATGAGGGCGACGCTGCATTTTAATTTGTCGTACGATGCCTGTGTTTGAACCTGAGGCGGGTTTGCACCAAAACTCCAATCCCTGATCTGGTTTGACTTGAGACGGTGACGTTGCAGGTCGGGGCCGGGTACAGTAGGCTGCTTCGGGTGTCCACGTCAACCCTCCTGATTGTAGTTGCGGCGTGTATCTGTGGAAGTGCATGCATGCATTTGTGCATTTGAATCTACCGAGAGCCAGTGAAAAGAGGTCAACCAAACCTCTGCACCACACTGACGGCTCCAGCAGGTGTCCGTGAGGAGAGCGGAGCTTTAGCATCTAAAATTTAATTAGTAAAGGGTTAAACGTGTTTGCATTTTGGGTAAATTCAGCCCTAAACATATTTTCATCCTCTTAGGGTTGTGGCTAAACCCAGACGGTATTCAAACCCAGAATCTTAGCATCTATCCCCGGTAGTGGTTCATTTTAGCACAGGCGTGATTACACCCGGGTGGGGTAGTGATTGTAGAGTCACGTATCTCCCTGGTTTATGGTGTGTTCAGGCCTCTGGGAGGTGGAGAAGGGGTCAGACCCGTAGCGAAGGTCCTGCTGCTCCGGCGAGGGGCGTCACGGAGCCGCAGTCGTAGCCCACGTCCACCACATCGTGGGGTCCACCCACCAGCCGTCCCGGGAACGGCTGCGCCTGCACCTGCCGGTCTCGGAAACTCTGGATGTAGCTCTGGAAAAAAAACAAAACAGAGTGGGGTTTAAGACTGAAGGATTTTATATAAATCATTACAAAGAAAGTAACAGCATCTACGGAAATCAGACATGACTTCAAATGCAAGAAACTTGATCCTAGAAAAGGAAAGTGGTTTCTTTCCACCACCACCAAGTTTGCTGGAGGAGGCAACACGCAGCCAACAACAACGTTAAGGCTCCTCACCGGCGAGAGGACGTCCGTGTCGTAGCGGCGGATGGGGTTGGGTTTGCGGCGGTAGGCGGGTTCTGGGTGGAGTTGCTTGGCCTGGTGGTTGTGGTGGGAGGCGGAGCCGTGCTGCTGCTTCTTCTTCTTCTTGTTGCGGTAGCGGTCGTCCCGCTGACGGATCCGCATCACCTGCATCCTCCTCTGTTGCCGGCTAATGATAACTGTGGAGGACGGGGGGAGGTCGATCAGAAAAGAGGGGCTACTGGCCTTCGCCTTGTTTGTTGCCATGTGGAAAAGCTCAAACATCAGTCAGACGATGCTACTGATGAGAAAAATAAATGGGACGACTTCACCTCCGCTCCCTTCCAACCCCTCTCACCACAAAGCCATTATGCTCATTTATAGAGTATTCTACATTTTCCCATCATGCTGTGCACACATAGCTTTGTGCTTTTAAAAGAGTAAATGGAGGAAAAACAGGTAACATGCACCAGAAGTTTTCCTCACCCTTGGTATGGGAGTATCCCTCAGCGGTCACCTTCCACTGGACCATGACACCCAGGAGGGTGAGGGCAGGCCACACCCCAAGCACCACCCATGTCAGCCAACACACAGGCTTGCCAGGCGCCGCCTTCAGCCGCTCGTACATGTACAACACGAGGGCGAAGAGCTCTATGAAGTAGTCCAAAGCCACCGTGATCACTGCTGCGCCGAACACTGCTGTGGACAGCGTGGTGAAGAGACGCTGCCACTGCAGGGTGAGCACGGCAAACAGCATGCCCAGGCCAAGCAGCACGCCAAGGGGCACCCAGACGGAGCGCGGCGGGCTGTCGGAAAGCTCCTCCAGGCCAACCAGGGTGGCCACGGCCACCAGCAGGCCCAGCAGCAGGCCCACCATGAAGAGGCCCACGCTGCGAACCAGCATGGTGACCAGGCCGCAGAGCGTGCCGATGCCCAGGCCGATGCCCACCGAGGCCTCCACGCTCAGCTGGGTGTCCAGCACGCGCTCCTTGTAGCAGAGCATGAAGATGACGACGGAGCCGAACATCAGGCCCGTCAGGAACATCACTGCTTTGAAGCAGCGGTAGCCTGAAAGGAGAGGGAGAAACATACCACGCCGTCAACGGGCCTGCAACTCAACCAGCAGGTCAAACTCGAGAATTTTGCACTCCCAACGAAATTTCACAACTCACCAAAGAAGCAGTAAATGATGCCGAAAAGGCAGCACATCGAGCAGACGACGGAGGGAACCACCTTGTAACGGCCGCCAGAGTCCCCGCAGCCGTCCAGCCGCTCGGGGCTCAGCTCCCGGTCGGGCCGGGCCAGCAGCATCTCCAGGGTGGTCGTCATGGCGAACAGGAGGAGAGAGACGGAGGGGAAAAGAAGGCGGAGAGGAGAGATGGAGGAGGAGAGGCGATCAGGTGGGCGGCGAGGGACAGGGGAGGCTATGGAGCACTGCCGAGCCGCATGGTTTTACCTGCGGATAGAGAATGGAACAGAAGAGGACAAAGAGAGAGGAGGGAAAAGTGAATTTTTTGTCTGACAGCGTGAGAAGCAAACAAACAAGTGTAAAAAACAAAATTGTTATTTTCATTGAAACTAGAGTAAATGGCCATAAGCTCTGACAACCAAGACACACGACATCAGAATCTGTAGTAGAAGCTTCACAAAGTCAGAAACAACCGAATGTAGAAAAAATAAAAATGCAAATGATCGTCTGTCTCAAACAAGATGTCCGCATGTTGATTTTCACAAGAACTGACGGAAACCAAGCAGAAATAAATCTAGAAATGGATTTTAACCATATGATTTGCAAAAACGGACGTCAAGTTTATCCGATTTAAAACCACCTGCATGATCCGAGGGATCAGCATCAGTGCCAGCAACCAAACCCCGGTTAACCCCTCAGTAAAGTGGCTTTCACATTCACAGCGGTGTTAAACAGATTTGGTTTTGTGTCCGCACACGCGCACACACACGCACATGCACACACACACACACACACACACACACACACACACACACACACACCAACAGACACACTAAGTTTGGCATCCCCTGAAGGCGGAAGCAGCGATAATAATAGCTCAGATAACAGCGGGGTGTTTGCGCCGGGTGGACGAGGACGATCTCCCTGCGCGTGATCACGAGGCGTTTAAGGGGAGCGAGAACCGTCCTCCTCCAGGCCACGCGAGCACCAAGCAGAGAAACACGTTTCTCTAATGGTTCTTTGCTTTTCCCAGCTGGCCGAGGTCGCATCGGTCATTCCGTCATTCGTTCCCTCAGCGAAGTCCATCGTTCTTACTTTAGACCGGATTAATGGCCGTTGGGTCTCCTTAAGCAGGGTTCTTCCTAATGCTTTTCTCCCGTCGTGCTGTTGTTGAGTGCCCAGCGAGAGCACGGTGATACTTTTACTTCGGCTTTTTGTTTTTGTGTGAAACATTGCAATGTCTTGCTGTTATTAATAAAGCACTCTCTTATCCATCTGTCTTTAGCTCTCAAGCCCCTTTCCCTCCCTTTTTTTCTCCTCTCTTGCAAACTCATCCGTCGTCCAGTAATGGCTTTTCCTTCGAGCACTTGATGAATAAATTTCCTCCTGGCGCTGTGTTGTTCCGCGAATCCCGGCATTCCTGCTGAATCTCACCTCATCTTTCACCCCGTTTCCCGCTGGCTGCACCACTCCGCTCGCTCCCTTTGTGCTCCACGTTCCCCTCCACGCCCTTTCTAACCTTCCATCAGTCTGTTGCACTCACTGCAACCTCCACACGCTTGGTGCTTAACTTAACTGTATAGTATTGAATGCCGAGACACTGAAACAAACACTGGACTGGATCAAAGCGCCGCTAAAGAGTCGCATAAATGATCGTCTTTATCTAAAAACTGAAAAAGTGCACGTTAGGTTCGATAAAACTGATCAGGGTCAACTCTCCTTTTCTATCTTCTTTCACCCCCCCGGCTCCTTTTGTTCTCTCCATCTCGGGGGTGAGTTCAGTCCAACTGTGGAAGGTTTCTGGGTCAGAGGTGCTTATGCAACTGCCGTCTGGGGAACTTTATTCTGAAATTCATGAGCTCCCCTGCCCCTATCTGCCTCTTCTCCTTTCCTCTCTCCTCTTTGTCCCCTACCTCCTTCCTAAACTCCCCCTCAGTACCGCTTCCTTTCCTTTTCTCTCTCCTTCACGCCATTTCACCTGACTCTGATGCTACTCCCTCTCCTCTCTCCCTTTTCCTCGCTTTTTCTTCACTTTCATCGCTCACTTTCCGTCCTCGCTCTCTAGTTAATTGCCTCCCAAGGGGTCGAGTCATGAAGGAGCAGATAAAAAATTTGTTTGTTTCACGCAGGAGGTTGAGTCTGGTCTGGCATGTCTGTTGGAGGATGAGGAACGCAGACAAAGTGCTTACGTGTCGAGCTAAGTATTAAACCCTTATTACATCTGGCTGCTGCTGCTCTGTATTTGACCTTTGACCCTGCGGTGTCTTCCCTTATGAGCAAGGTTGTTACACCCCTGGAACGCTGACACTCTCCTCTATCAATTCATATACCGTGATACACCGTGATCAGCAGAAAGCCTGGGGGCTGAAATCATTTCATTTCATAAAATCTGCCTATGACGTATAATACCGCAAATTTGACCGCATTTCTGAGCAGCCCAACTTATCCTGAAAATAACTTAAAGGGAGTGAAAACCGGGCAAAAGGGCCTCGGGTTCAGAGGGTTTCAGCCGGGATAACTGCCGTCAGACGGGGAGCAGGGCAGGTAGACGGGAACGTGTCGTCCGTCTCACTTTCCTGCAGGGAAGGTGGCTTTTAAATAACACCGGGCCGGGCAGTCGAAGCTGTGAGCCAGCGTCCACCCGCCGTGGCCTGACCCCGCTGGACAGGCCGAGACGAGAGGGGTCAGTGAACCGCAGAAAAGGATGCAACAAGCGCAGTCGACTGTATGGTCAACGTCTCATTACGCTTCCTACAAAATATGGGATTTTGAATCAGTCTCACACCAGTCACCATTTTTATTCTTTGACCGGAGGGTTAATGCAGCAGCTTCCACTTTATCATAATTCGCTTTATTGCCTCTTTTCTATGTCAACTCACCAACTTCCTTCACTCTAAAATAGGCAGAAAAAAAAGAGAATATTTTCATGTTTTCTTTTTGCTTTTCTAGCATTTTATACTGAAACTATTTTATATCTAAAGTCAAAACATGCATAAAAACAGATGAACGGAAACGTCCTTATTCTAAATAAACAAATTCAACTTTGCTGCTGAAGACGAATGACTGTGTTTTGCATTTGTTGCTGTTTCTGGAGCACTAAGTGTGTGTGTGTGTGTGTGTGTGTGTCTGAGACAGAGAAGCTTCTGCATTTGAACTGAGCCATAACAGAAACAGTCAGTAGGAAATGGTTGATGAATAGTGGAAAAAAAACCCAAAGAATGTCTTGAGAACGAACTCAAGCGCACAAAAGCACACACACACACACACACACACACACACACACACACACACACACACACACACACACACACACAGGCGCAGACACAGACAGACACACACACACGTTCTTTCTACATTTTCATCCCCATTTTCATCCACGCATGTCATATAATAATCATCTTTTTATGGAGGATTAGCAGGCCGCTACTGGGTGACCTTGTGTATGTGTGTGTATGTGTGTGTGTGCAGAAGACTAAGCTGTTTCGTACGCTGCAGATCAAAATGTGTATTTTTTATGTTTGCAGACGGATCATCCTCTGTAAAAAAAAAAGAAAAGAAGAAAAACAGAGAGTAAATAAACAAAAATAAACGGCAGAGGAGTTTCTTCATCTGCTTTTCGAGTCAGCAACAACAACAACGTTCTCCTCCTCCTGCCCTGCTTCCTGTCTGTTGCCATGACAACGGCGGGATGCTGACAGACAGCCGGCAGCCGGGGCCTGGTCCAAGCTCTGGCCAATGGAACAGCGGCTTAAATTCCCATAGCAACAGCGTGAGAGCCAATCAGTGGCCTCATCTGTTCCCTCTGAATGTGTGCATACACGTCAGTGTGTGTGTGAGTGTGTGTGTGTTATAAAAGCAGGTCCTGCTCCTATAGCAACCCTCCTCGCTATTATAAATAAAATATGTCAACACACACACACACGCACACACACACACACACACACACACACACACACACAGTCATAATCATGACGCCACGTGAAGGTTTTTGGCCTCTAGTATCGCTATGGAGCGATGTTTGGTTGTGTTTGTCCTCTTGCACCAGTACGATGGCTTCACGCCGTCCCACTGGTCTACAGGTGGCAGGGACACGGACCTGTGAGGCACCAACTATGACCCACAACATCCCCGGTTCTAGTCCCGGCGACCTCTGTTGCGTATGTTGTCCCAGTCTGTCTCCGCATCTCTCAACGTAGCATGTCAGCTCTGGTCTTGAACGGTCCCCTAGTCGTGCTGCTGTAGGACTAGACTGCCGGGTGACTTCCCATGATGCACCGAGCTCCTCTCTCCTCCTCCACGCATTCATATCCCATCAATGCTCGTCACTAGACCTCTTCTCTCTCTGGCGGCTTGGTGCCCCCCCCGTGTGGCGAGGGCAAAATAACCCGGACTCCCAAAGGTGAACACATGAGCATCATGTCAAAACCGATTGATGAAATGAAAACCAGATGGCACTGCAGTCTGACTATCAGGCCTCTCTGAGAAACAAAACGAAGAGAATCTGAGACGAACCGAGACCAGCGGTAACGACAGAAAAGGCCGTTTAACGGCGTTCAAACTGTCTGCGGGTCAGTCGGTAGGACTGGAGGTTCGCTACTGCTGCTTCCAGCGTTTTAGCCGCTAACTCTTAATCTGTGGATATCTGACACTGACACAAAATGAACTGCTGACCATAAAAAAAAAAAACCACAACAAAAATCCACCAGATGTCAAGAGCATGACTGATCCCAGCGGAATGACGCTGTTGCCGAGACTAAAGGGCAACACAAGCCCATGTGACACAGCATCCAGCGCCCTCTTCTATTGTTTCCTGTTCACGCCCACGCAAATGGGCAGCGTCGGTGTCTGACATCGACACATCCTGGCCACTGAAGCTCGACTACTTCTACTGTGGGGGGGGCGTCAAATGATGCAAAACTACCAGAGATCGTTGCCCTTGTGAGGCAACAAAAAAAGCAAAGCGGGTCCCGAGGGCGGCAACGCGGGAGATGCCGCGTAGCTGCCTAAACCAAAAGCGTAACAGCGACACCATCTCAGACTCGGCTTTTCAGGCTCAGCTCCAAGCCGCTGAAACTCATCGTCCACTAGTCTAAGCGAACGTCTGCTGTCAAACTTCACGTCTAAACGCGCGCTCTGCCTCCGTGACCACCGAGAATCCTGCCTCCACACACGCACACAGTCTCACGCGCCGAGGCGGGAGACGCGATTCATTTTGCATCCGTGCATCCTAACGAGCTACGACCCAGACAGAGAAATGTCTGCAGAGCAAATGAAGGAAGCTTTTTCAAACCGGGTCTGATTACGTCATCAAACGTGGAGACGATCAATACCCCCGTCGACTTTACTCTTTGTTCTCTTCGAATGTGCCAGGAAATTCAAACGTAAGATTTCAAATTCTCTTTCTGCGTCCTCTTTGCCACCTTGATGGTTTCTGATCACTCCCTGTGCACTGAATTCAGTTCCTGCTCGGTGTCCGCAGCCCCGTCATTCGTTAAATCTGTTCACGAAGCGTTCATCTAAAAATATTTCGGTTCCTTTTTGGTAATTAAAGCTTCTCTATGGCGCCCGCCAAAGAGCAGGAATTAGGAAGCCTCAGTAGAAACTGCCCTGCTCCGGACCCATAAACTGTTTTCATTTTCATCAATTCTTTAGGCCGAAAGTCGAGTTGAATCGAAAATGAAGGAAACTATCTGCAGTTTTTTCCTCGCTTTATTGTTTCAAGTAAGATTTTAGGACTGCACGGCTTCTCGAGATGCACATTTCAGCAGTGTGTGTGTGTGTGTGTGTGTGTGTGCACCGGGCGACACCCAGCTGTGTTAATCCCCTCAGACGAGGCCTCCCTGTCGGGGTCGGAGGGTGTCGCTCCCCGACCGAACTCTTCCGTCGTTCAGCTTCAGCCAATAAGACGAAGCCAAACCCCCGTGACCTCATCAGCGATTGTCTGGCCGGCCATATGTTTTAACATGTTCTCCTACTGCTTGTATCAACCTGGTGTACGAAAAACAAACAAACGAACAGCAACAACAACAAAAAGCACTGGGGTGGTCAGAAGAACTGAGCCGTGGCCTGAAATACTGAAGCCACGTTCAACTCTGACCCATTTTCGTCGGCGTTTTCCTACAAACTGGACGATTGAGACCAAATTTCTGTCGACTCCAAACCATGGAACACGTCAGGAGAGATGGAAACTAACCAGTTACATTCACTCAAGTGCTGCACTACTACAACTGAACCAATGATCCAACCAATCGATCAGCTGACTCGCAGAGAATTAAAACAACTATCTTGACAATCAATCGCTTGTTGAAGTTATTAGTGATGCGAACACATCAGACAGACTCTGGTTTCAGCTTCTTGAATGTGAGTATCATTGGAACCGAATATCTTTGGGTTCTGGACTGTTGTCGTGGAGATGTTATTTTTTGTCACTGCTTCCTGACATTATATCTAAACGTAACTAAGCCAATATCGAATAATAATAATACAGAAAATAATATGTTGCAGTTTTAAGTTGTAGGTTCTGGTATTTTACTGCATTTTTAAATTGAGTATTTGAAGACGTTTGACTTTTCCTCCACTTCATTTATTTCCCTGCACAAGTTGCCGCTTGCTTTGCAGATTCAGATTTTACACTAAACATGACATGAGATCTCACGGTGGCGTGAAAACCATCTCTCTTTGGCTTTCCTTCATTTGATTATTGGTACTTTTACTCTAAGGAGTTGAGTACATTTTCATTACGTCACGTTTCAGAGGGTTTGTAACTCAGCTCCCGTAACCAAAAGAAACTCACATGAGCAGAGGCGGTGAAAGTGGAAAGAGTTCGGAGGAAGATAAAACCGAAAAAGTAAAGAGATACAATGAAAGAGATAGAAAAAGGAGAGGGAAAAGAAAAGACGCCTTCCCACCGTGTTGTGTTACAGCCTCAGGGTGCATTACTCCCCGCAGTTCAGCTCCTTGCCCCATGTCTTTGCACTGGCGATGATTCAAAACAAGAGAAACACACACTCACAAACTTCCCTGTGTCAAAAACAGGTACAACATGGGAAAAAAAAGAACGCAGGCGCACAGTGAAGTGAAAAAGTCTGCTCACATTCGTACGAACATTGAACTTCCAGCTCCTGAACTTCAGCATCTTGTTTAGCTTAATACTTAGAAAATCATTCATTCCTTTCGTGAGCGTGAACGTTTGGGAAAACGCATGAAAAAGCTCGTAAAACAAACGACATTAAAATCAACCACTGTTGTGCTTCACACCAGACTAAACTCTTCAAACGTGTAAAACAACATGTTTCCACTTGACTTGGAATCATCTATTCCGACAACCACCAGAGACCAGACCAACCAGGAAACATTTAACTTAATTCACAATCACTGAGCATCCTGTTCCGTCTCTCACTCGTTTTATGAGCACAGAGACAAAGTATGGATGTTGTTACATAAAATGACATTAACACTTAAAATAAATATAGACTTGAATAATATTTAAAGCGATCACTATTGCCTAACAACAAAACAAAACTGGAATTGATTTTGACGACAAAATACGATCATATGGCCACGATGCTCTTCCACTGAAAGCCAATAACTGATCATTTTGAGATATTTCCCAGCCCTGCATCCAGATAACGACTTAGTGGCAAGTACAATCTGACCTCCAGTCACAAAGTGCAACGGACTGAGCCGAATCTCCTCCTCTCTCCGTCACTGACCTGGGAAATCTGCCGGTGCGACCGAGGCTGCAACATGTTCCCGTCCAAAAACCTCTTCCCTCCGAATGCCGGCAGTTTAATGAGAGAATGAGCCGGAGCGCGCGGTGCGGGACAGACGCCTCCCTGTCACTCGGTGTCATGCACAAGCCGTCCAAGGTAACAGGCTGGCGGGTGAGCTGCCAGCGTCCCGCCGCTCGCAGCGGAAGACCGAGTGTGTCACCGGTTTTCACGTGTCAGCTTCCGGGACGGAGACAGCCAGGGAGAGGGGCTGCTGTCGTCAATCGCCCTGCCGATGACCTGGCACGCCAGCTGCCATCCCTCGGCGCGGGTCAGTCAATACCGGCCGGGGGTTGCTGTGGAAACGTGACAGCGTGCAGGGGAGGTTGTGGCTGATGGCAGCAGCATCGTGACGTGTGTGTGTGTGTGTGTGTGTGTGTCTCATCACGTGTCTCACTGACAAAAGGCAGGTCAAATTGGTCAGGACACGACGGGACAGGACAGCACGGCACAGCCCCAAGAACAGCAGCTCAACGTGACGCAGAAAACCTGCTGCCCAGGGAAGGCTGGGAATAAAAACCACTTCAGAGAAAACACAGGGGACGGTCGAGAGAGAGTCTTCCTTCGTCCTCACCCCAGCTTCTGCCTCTCACGGAGACGGACGTACATTTTGCTGAAAGATAAAGCCTTAGTGATCTTTCAGAAAACCGACAAGATCTCTGAACAACATTTCCTGTTGTGAAGGTTTTCAGACACCGGTCTGTCCGTCTGGATCCAAAAAATGACTCTGTCTGCTGCACAATAAAAAAAGAAGACTCATACCCATTTGCCCAGTGGCAGCTCAGTTTGAAAATCCATTAAAGATCGTAGGAGAACAATGCAAATCCCTCGGATTTTGAGTAAGTTCCGTATATAAACAAAGAGGCTGCCCCATAGAGCTCTGATTGCTGAGTTAGAAAGATGCAAATCAGAATCTCTAATTGTTCAGCATCTTCGGAAAGCAGCAGAGGAGAGGTGTTTTTTCTGACATCTAAATAAATGTAAACAAACGGACAATGAGTCTCTGTGCTTATCTTTTTGTTTCTGCTAAAAAACGTGTACCTTTCTCGTCGAAAACAGCTGCGGTGATCGAGATGATCAGACGACGAAGGCGTTCAGAGACCGAGGCTTCGCGTCCGCCTCCAAATCCACACCGCACAGAACAAGAGCAACACTTGTTCAGACGCATGTAGTTCGCAGCACTCGTCGGCTCTCACCCACAAACACCGGCACGACTCTGCGAGGATTAGGCACGACCGCCGGCGCCGAGAGGCCGAGGCGTTCTCACACCTCCTCAGACTCTCGCTGAGCAGGTTACATAAGGCTGAGAGTGAATGGGCTGCTCCACTTATGAAACCACGTGTGGCTGCTGCCACTTCCTCCGATTGGGCAGAATTTGGAGAATGTGCTGATGGGGAAACGGTGTGAAGAGGAGGAGAGCGGCAGGAGCAGCAGGAGGAGGAGGAGGGGGAGGAGGAGGGGGAAGACACTGAGGTCTTTGTCCATGTCAGACTCTGTTTTCGCCCTGACAGACAAACTATTTCAGTCTACGAGATGTAAAAAGCTAATGAAACATCCCGAGTTCCCCGAGCTCGAGCTGACACCTTGAAATGTGTAGTTTTCTCCAACTACCAGTCTAAAACTCGGAGATATTCAAATTACAATGATGAAGGAAGATGCGAGAAGCCTTTAAGTTTGAGAACCTGCAACGAGGGAATGTTAAACAATCGATCAATCGATCAATCGATCGGCGAAGCCGTTCCAACCAGCCTGGGTGTTGGAAAACCCTCCTACCAAGAGGACGTCTGTGTTAACACTGAGCTCAGTCTGGTTGGAGACCACGAGTTGTCAGACGTAGTTTCAGTGGAATTTCAACGACTATATGTCAGTGTGAAACAAGTCCTAGTCACCAACTAGGGCTTGGACTTGGAAAGCTTGTACTAGAGTCAGACACGAGATTCAACTGCTTAAGGCTTAAAAACAAAACAAATTCAAGTTTCGGATTTTGACCCGTTAATATCACGGCCACACACACTGAATATTTCAATACGGGGCTACTGCGTTGAAAGGACTTGATCTCAGCGATGGTCGTCTCATTTTAGTGGTCAACATTCAGACCAGAGAGACCTGCATCGTCGCTTAAAAATTTGCGTACCGATGCTGAGACCTGCCCAAAAAGGCTTAAGAGCTGCTGTAAAGGCCTCAAACGGTGCCAAACTCCAGTCCAGTTCTGTACCGGTTGCTAATGGCGAAGAGACCTAACAGACACCAAAAGTTGCCACTGTGCCTCACCCTGGCAGGACTAAGTGTTAGATGTTCGAACGTGAACCTTCACGTTCACACGCCGCCGCGTCCCACCGAACCGGGATCGAGGATACAAGCCTCTGACGTCTTCTCGCCGATCACTGCCACATCCGGGCGCCGCTGATAATCCGCCTGTCTGTGCGGTCTGCTCACGGCAGACGCAAAGATAATGAGATTCGGGCGGACGGTGTGCGGCCTGGAGGCGAGGCCGGGCGCGCTCCGGACGGACAGCAGGTCTTTCACGGTGACTCAGGCTTGTCACTCAAGCTTTCTGTCCGCGTCAACCTTCACAATCGTGAAAGACGACGGTTTGCTCTTTCGATTGTTGTTGTTTTGTTTTTTTGTTGGTTTTTTTCAGGACTTCTAGGAACTAAAAACCCCCGTTTGTCTACTTTTAGGTGACGAGTCAGTCTTGCGTAACTGCCACCCTCCTACAACAAAGGCCTCTTCTCTATTTCACACCAGCTTAATCCTGCTGCTCAGCAGGACTGAACACTCCCTAATCACGCCGCTGCCCCCCCCCCCGGTCCACCACCGCCCGGAGGGAGCCGCTCAGGAATATCAATGATGTTTGTTCCCATGGAGGAGAAACTGAACACAGAGTGAGAGAAGCACTGGGGATCCGAACAGCTGCTGGGGGAAAAACAAACAAACAAACAAACAAACAAAAAAACGAAACAACCGAAGTGTAGTGTCGTTCTTTGAGGTGTGATGTCAGGAAATCTGCAGAGTTTGACACCGAAGGTCCAAGAGAGAAAGAGAGACGATGCTCGTGAACACGACGGCCGTTCTTTATGAGAAAGTGCAGTTCATGCACCAGGATGAGCACAAGTTTTTCTTTAAACTCCAGCTGCCGTCTCCCCAAATCAAGACAAGACCCCATTTACTGCCATTAGAGCAGCTGTGATAGGAAAACCCAGTGGTATCAGACCGTCGTGTGATTTCTGTCCGATTCCTGGAAAAGGGGGTCGTAAGCTCTTAAAAAAAAAAAAAAAAAAAAAAACGGACAATTTTGGCCGATTCAGAGCCTCGGTTCCCAGAGGACGGGACACATTTGTCCCTCTCCATCTGCGACTTAGGTGGACAACACAGGTTTGGTTGCAGATGGAGCAGAGAGCAGTCACGTTAAAGTCTACGAAATAAAAAAAAGGGTGGAAAAAACCCCCCAAAAAAACGGCCTAACCTTCCCTTTAGGTTTAGAAAGAGACACTGTTGTCAGGTGCAGTATATCAGACTGTTGTTGGCCTTCAATCAAATGATCATCATTGGGGGGGTAAAAATCAAACCATGTTGAGGTGGGGGGCTACTGCCCACAGGCCAGTGACAGGAGTCTCTCCATACGATTATCGTGTGTGTAGGGTCCCAAACCTCAGGTTTCAGAACAGTTCCGTAAGAAACACCTGTTTCATTCCTACAGATGATGGTTTCAGCACGATGTCTCTACAGTTCTCAAGCATAAATAAATAAACTATAAGCCTGTGAACACCAGAAGCCTGCAGATAAACTCTGTTCAAGTTTAACAGCTTGTGAAAGGCACTGAGCAAGGTCGCAGCCCCAAAAAAAAAGGCTGTGGACAGACAGTTTACAACAGGACGACAAAGTCTGCTCACAAAGCGTAACTGTCCCGTATCTTACCTGTAGAGAAGAAACCATAGCCGCCAAACAAAGAACCAGAGAGGAAGTGTTTGAAAGAACAAGAAGCACAGCGAAGACAGAACAACCGCCGACAACTGATGCATCATCATCATGACCTCAGAAAACCAATTTACCACCAAGACTCCATCATTATAGAGGCTAATTTAATAATCCATTTAAATGTGGATGAATTATTCATTTTATTCACATTACGTGTCAGAAACGAACCACAAACGCAACCGTGTCCTGATGTTCGGCTAATGAGAAAACCAAATGAAGCCAATCAATGTCTGCAGTTACACTTAATTACACGCAGGCGCACGTGCGGGAACAACCCACGATCCTCCGCGTTCGCCCTCACGCGCCAGCTCTGGTGACACCTCGGCCCGTGCGATCGCACGGCGGGAGGGTCGATGGCACTCGCAGGGTTCCCAAACGTGAGGAGCTGTGATCATCGGCTGCCGCCAACACGATTATTTCCGGCTTCGCTGCTTCGGCTGCTGTGAGTAATCAGCAGAGCAGCATTTCCATTTTTCCACTTCAGAGAGTCTAGGTCGGGCTCTGTGCTCGCCCTGAGGTCACAGAGGAGGTCATGTTAAACAATTTTGGCTCAGCCAGTGTTGTTTGTTTTTTTTTTTTTTTTCCAGATCACGTCGTCCTCCTCAGCGGGAAGAGCCTGATGAAGAGATGCTGGAACTGGTTGCGAAGATGGAAAAAGCTTAAATCACCCGACGCAAGACTCATCAGAGCTGACACAAGTGAAAAGCGCGTCCAAGTGCGATGGATGAAGGTCAAGAGCAGCACGTGTTGAACGCTGACGACGGGGACAGGTTGGAAACCGACGCCCGAGAGCCGCGGACCTCCAGGGCCTGAGGGGAAGGACGGGTCAGACGAGATATTGACGGCATATCAGGGGCCAGATCAATCCATTAATTAATTATGAAATCTAAACTTCAAGCGCTTTATGGGTCCGGCTGCTCCAGTGTGAGGATTCTCCATTTCGTATGATCGCAAACGGATTTTCTTTGAGTTTTGGACCATCAGTCAGAAAAACAAGTGGAGACGTCGCCTTGTCCTCTCTAGGAAACTGTGATGGACTACGTCAATACTTAAGTTCATCATTTCATGTGAATTAATAATCAACAAACAAAGATAATCGTTACTTAGGCAGTGAGGCACAGTGTAATACTGCTTGAAAACAATGTTCATTAGGGCGTGAAAAGAAATAAGTACAAATTGTGCATAGTTTTAGGATATTTCATCAGGTTTTAAAGACTTTTAATGATTGTTTTGATAATATATTGTCTTTTTAATCAATAATTGATCAATTGTTTCATCTATAAAATGTCAGAAATAGTAGAAAATGTATGTAACAAGATGTCCTCTTCTGTCCGACCAGCAGCCCCAAAAAAAATCAAAAAATATTCATATCTACAAAGAAATGAAACAGAGAAAATGACCTAATCTTTCTATTTTCTATCAGCTGACAAACAATTAATCTACTACTTTTTCAGAACTAGTCTACATACGACCTTGCTTTCTGCATGAACATACACCATATGTATCGAGAAAGCCGAGCAGGATTTCTGGATAAAATAATCCGGAATCAAAAAACCAGGAGATTTATAACTAAATTTTGCCTGTTTTGCAGAAGACTCCAGACTCCTCTCAGGCCGCCCAGTCTGCCTCTACGCACCTGTCGGCTCCGACAACAAGCTCTAATTCCTTGAACAAACATCTGGCCCACAGCAGCCCGCAGGCCTCGGCTCGCTGCTTGAGACTGCGCACTAATTAGCTCGAGTCGGTGAGCCCGTCTTCCCCGTTGGACCCCGAACGCCTCGGAGCAAACTCTGACATGGGCACGGTGCTTCCTGCGGCTTCTCGGGCTCCCGCTCATGCTGGTGGGAAAAGCAACACGGCAGCAAAACGCAACGTGTTTTCATCAGCAGCTGAAGCTCGTCGATAAGGTCCAACTCAATCTGCCCGGTCAGTTCGTGCACTTTGGGAATATGTCACCGATTCTGCAGTAAAACGTCATGAGAGAGTCCAGTGGAAAAAAGTAAAAGTGCAACTAGACTCAAGTTCCACACTTCCCGCCTGCCTGAGAATATTTTTTCTGTATCTATCATCACTCATTTCTCCATTGCGGAAGTCTGCTGCAGCGCAGTTAGAGCCGAGAGGCAACCTGCCGTTCATCGGATCACAGTGAAGCTGCTGCAGACAGAACAAACTCAGCCTTCTCCACATCAGACTCAGACAGCACGGGGTGGGGGGGTGGGCAGCACCAAGCAGGAGATGTTGATCCACTAGTAGATCTGAGGAGTCTTGTTGTGGCATTTTCATTCCCCGCGGCGGGCTGCGGAGCTCGGGCTGTGCCGCCTGACTGAGCTGATAAGACGGCGGCCTGACACACCGGGTGAATACACAAAGAGCACGCAGAGCCAGCTCCGGGTCTGTGGGGGTTTTTTTTTTTTTAAAATCAGGCAGCCGCTCCGAGTGCCTGAGCAGAAACTCCCCCTCACGTCCTCTCACTGTTTCATAACGTCAGGCTGTGAAGTTCAAAACACGCCCGGGGTTGTTTCTGTGATGGAATGCCGTCGTTCGCTCTCCCCTCACCTGCCTCGCCTGCCTCGGGTGGCGGAGTCCTACACTTCCCAGAATGCCTTTCAGTGACCTCCAGGGAGCATGAATCCACTCATCTTTCACTGGGTTGTATGAGAACAGTTGCTGCCTTTGAACCACTCTCATGGTGTAGTATTTTTCAGTATGGGACTATCACTATATGCTAGATGTTTAGATAGTTTACACTGTTGCTAGTTGAATGACAATACAATGGACATCAATAAAAATATTTGAATAAAATTTTTGTTTAAAAAAAAAAAAAAACGGACACTGACTTTCTCTTTTTCAAAAAAGCTCGTTGTCATTCTGGGAACGAGAGAAGGTTCGACAACAGGGGTTGTCCCCACTTGAAGGCACCACGACGCCAAACCCAACGACGTTTTAGATCGCTGGGACAATTTCTGCTACCACATAACATCTGGACATAGACGTAACAATAACAACGGACTACATGTCCACGTCCCAACACTAGACAGTCATGCAAATATTTGGCGCTCACACGATCTGCCTACCGTTCACCCGTGTAACAGGAGCCTGCCCTCAGCAATTTGACCCCAGTTTAAGTCCCTTCACCTAACCCTGTACGAGCATTTGGTGCATGCGAGCGTTTGTTTAAATACACTCACTTTATTGGGAACACCTGCACACCTGCTTCTTCGTGCAGTTACCCAGCCAGCCAATCACGCGGCAGCAGTGCAGTGCGTAAAACCACGCAGGTAACGGGCGTCAGTCAATGTTCACGTCAAACATCAGGACGCGGAGAAAATGCGATCTGTGATCGTGGCAGGATTGTTGGTGCCAGACGAGCCCGTTTGAGTTTTCCTGAAACTGCTGATCTCCTGGGTTTTTCAGACTCAACAGTCTCTAGAGTTTTTACTCAGAACGGAGCCAGAAACTAAAAAAAAAAAAAACATCCAGTGAGCAGCCGTTCATGTTGATGAGAGAGGTCAGAGGAGAACGTCCAGACTGGTTGGAGCTGACAGCAGGTCCACGGTAACTCAGGTAACTGCTCTTTACAACTGTGGTGAGTAGAGAAGCATCTCAGGGTAAACAACACGTCCAACCTAGAGGTGGATGAGCTACAACAGCAGAAGACCACGTCGGGTTCCAGTCCTGTCAGCCGAGAACAGAAACCTGAGGCTGCGGTGGGAACGGGATCACCAAAACTGGACAGTTGAAGGCTGGAAAACGTAGCCTGGTCTGATGGATCTGGATTTCTGCTGAGGCTGCGGATGGTGGGATCAGAATTTGGCATCAAAAGCATGAATCCATGGACCCAACCTGCCTTGTGTCAGCAGTCCACGCTGGTGGTGGTGGTGTGATGGTTTGGGGAATGTTTTCTTGACCCGCTATGGCTCCTTAATACCAATCAATCAGGGTTTTAATGCCTCAGCCTGTCCCTGACCACGTGCTTCCCTCCATGGCCACAGTTTACCATCTTCTAATGGCTACTTCCTGCAGGATAATGCTCAGTATGTCACAAAGCAAAAGTCATCTCAAACTGGTTTCCAGAACAGCACGGTGGGTTGGATTTCAGCGGCCTCCACAGTCACCAGATCTGGATCCAGCAGAAAGCTTTTGGGACGTGGTAGAGCAGGAGACCGGCAGCTTGAATGTGCAGCTGACAAATCTGCATCAATGATGTGACGCAACCACGTCGACATGGAGCAGAATCTCAGAGGAGAGTTTCCAACATTTTGTGGAATCCAGGCCCCGAAGACCTGAGTTTGTTCTGAGCGCAAATGGAGGAGCTACCCAGTATCAGCGTGGTGTTCCTAATAAAGTGCTCACTGAGTGTATATTGCCACGCCACCAAATGAAAACGTTGCCTTTCCAGTGGACAGGACGCACATACAGAGGGTCACAGCTGAACGTCACCTGGCTCTGCAGAAAGGGCCCTTCTCAGACCGGGGCCTACGTCGTCTCCTCATTGTTCCTCATAGCTTCAAATGAATAGAATGAAGATTAGACCCAACTCAACCTGCTGGGAGAAACTCCCAGCCGTGTCTCCAACCTCCGGAGCTTCTCACACGTTTCCATGAACAAAAAAACCCCAAAAAAACCAAAACACATTAAAAGCCCCAGACTCCCGCTTCGTCCAGGAACTCATCAAGTTATCTGGTTAACTTGAGTTAAACCCAGAACAGGTCTCTAACATGGGCTGCACCTAATGACTATTTTCCTTTTTGATTAGTTTATACATTTTCATTTTTTTATGATCGATGGTGATGACATGCTGAAAAATGCCCACGGTGACTTGTACGAATCCCCTGGTTTTGTCCGACCAACAGTCCAGAACCCAGAGATCGTCCATTAACAACGATATACAACGCTGGGAAGCAGCAAGTCTTCACATTTAAGACGCTGAAACCAGAGACTGTTTGCATGTTTTGTTGATTAATTCCCGTCGATTGACTTATCCAGTAACAGACTAATCATTTAAGCACCCGTAATTCCAAATTTAAGCAGGATTTAATAAATCCAGTTGTCCAGATGACTCCAGATGAATCCAAAAACGAGTCGCTAAGGAAGAACAATATTGCAAAATTAAAAAAGCCTATAACTGAATTATTACTTCTACGCTCTTAAATATGAGGAAACCAGGATTAACCTAATCTCAGACTGGTTTGAGACCCCTTCAGGGACCCCTGGGAGAGCCTGAACTCCACCACTGGTCTGGACATAACACTCTTTGGTAAACACGGCATCCATTCATCCACTCATCCACTCATGCGTTACACCAAGAAGCAACTGACTCTGACTCGATGGTTGACCATCCGGATCAGACACCGCCGAAGCCCGCTGACCTCGATTGGAGCCGAAATATTCCGGATTTGAGCCCGGTGCCGTCGCCTTAAAGAGGCCCGGTCCCGGTCCCGTCAGAAACCGCCGGTTTCATGATGTTTGGGAGCAGGTGTGTGCGTATGTTGAGACAAAAGAGACGCACCGTGCGCGTTAACCGGCCACTCACCATCATCCCCGGCGGGTCGACGCGCCTCGTCCGCGTTCACATGACGGCAAAAGCGGCCTCCCGGGCCAGAAACACCGACCATTTTTCAACGCGTTCGTCCCCGACCTGGGTGTATTCCCGTCGGCGTGGAGCTCCTTCTCTCCCCGGCAGCCTGAAGGGCGGAGGATCCCGAGTTACATTGCCGGATATAAAGCAGGGCTGCGCGTGTAAATTGGACATAAGCCGTTGCGCCGTCCAGGCTCCGGTCTGGACGGATGGATGGATGGATGGATTTGGGGGGAGGGGGGAGCCGCCGGTGCCTCCGCTGCAAAAAATGACGAGCCCAGACTTGTCGGAGCAGAGCAAAGCCCGCATCGCGTCGACTGACTGTCGGCGGTGGGGGTGGAGGAGTCCGCAGCGGCTCCTCCTCCGAGCTTTTAAATACATCCACAAATACACCGAAGTTCACTCTGAGTAACGTTGGAACAATAATAATCATAATAATAATTATGATTATTATTGTTCCGAGGTTCCTCACGAACCTCACAGGAAGCACAGGACTCCCGGCGTTTTCGCAGGGTTTTCTGCCACATGCAGCCTGTCATGTGCGCTGGTGGGATGTAACCAAGTACCGTACTTAAGCGCGGCTCGTTACTCGAGTAACTTCTACCGAAACGTGCCAATGGCGCCACGTGAAAACACTCCGTTACAAGCAACGGTCCCGCATTTCAAATCCCATGCAAGTAACAGGTCGAGTGGTGTCAGCGCGCGATCTTAGTCCAGTGGGTCCCAGCCTAGGGGTCGGGGCCCCCCGAAGGGTCACCGGATAAACCCCAGGCCTTTACCAACTGGCTCAATCTGCAACGACGTGATGTTTTGTGGAATCTCTGGCTTTAAAATTTTAATCAAAAGAAGTAACTAGTAACTAGAGTCGTCAAGTAGGTGTGGCGGAGTAAATGGTGCAGTATTTCCCGGTTTAGTGGAGTGGAAGTAAAAAGTAGCATCAGATGGAAGTTCTCAAGTACAGCACTCGAGTAAATGTACTTAGTTACATTCCACTCCGGCCAGTTACTTCTCAGGTTAGGTTTTTACACACAAAACACAAGCTCGCCTCAGAAATCACTCAGTCGTCGTGGATTAGCAGTATCCGGTAACTAAAATGAGACTCGCGGGATCAAAACGTGACCAAAACCATAACAGCACATAGAATAATACAGGTGTGGGTGTTGCTTCACTATGGTCCGTCGGGTAAATGTTGAACCGTGAGAGAGTTGCTCGGAGAATGAAGCCACTGGAACCTCATTTTATCTTTTATATTTCATATGTTTGTTTGTTTTTTTGCAGCGCTTGTGGCAGCAGCACTGCAGAGGCAGGTGAGAGGCGTCAGGCCGCAGGAAGCAGGCGAGGCTTCCCAATGACAGCTTGGGTTGTGCTGCGTCTCGTCCATTTTTTCTACGTGAACGCCTGTACAGTACGTAGGCCTTCTGCGTCGCTGTGTGTGGTCTTTAATGTTACACTAAGGTCCAACAGAAGTGTAACTTCCTTTCTTTACCACCGCGCCTCGTGATTTGCAGCCAATCGCTGCCAGTGTCCAAACTTCTTATCCAGCCTCAGTTCACGCATCCACTGAATCTGAATCGGTATCTAAAGAGGAAAGGTCACCCCTGGACCCTCAAAGCTGGTAGGGGCCCCGTCTGGTAGAGGGGCCGAAATTACGCTCATTAAAATCTTCACTATGTGGCAGTAAAACACGGGGGCCAGCTTTTGAGCACTCTAGTGGACGGAGAGTGTGAGAAACTGGGGCCAGTGGGGCGCCGTTCATTTTTGTCCCCGGGATTGGTTGGGTCACGTGGCCCTTAGCACCGCGCTGAAACGCGAGCGCCGCGTTTCTGTCTGTACGGGTTAAACAAAATCCAACAAAGCCAGAAAACACCCGGTAAAGCCAGACGGAGCCGCAGGAACAATTTCCTCGAAATATTCTTTTATTACGATCCACTGTTGGATTTACAGGGGAGCTGATATGATCCTGCATATACAGTGGGTGCAAATGGAATTTTATTAACAAGTGCGTTTGTGCAGAATCTTCCACAGTTATTATGCCGAGTGTTATTATTGTGTAAGACTCTGGTGCAACAGAAAAACAACATTCCCACACAGGACACTGAACATTCACTGCGGCTCACGTAACCGGCAGAGAGGCTTGAGTAAAACTTAAATGTGGCCAGCAGAGGTCAGCACCAAGACAGTCTTGGACCCACAACCACTGTCCCGTTTAAAGTCCGCTTCATCATGAGCGTCTGCTGTCACACGTTTTCTATAAATGGTCCATAAGCATCCCAACTCCCGATAAGTCCGTGCAGGAAACATAAAAACACTGCGTGCGTTTCCCTTGCGTGACTGATTTAGCACAAACTGGCTCTTTAAATCGCCTCTTTTATTTCCATATTTGGACCTTTTTTTCGTCGCCGTAAACTCCACCAGAGGGAAAAATGTGCCTTTCAATTTCTGCAAAAGCATTTCAAACAGTTAAGAGTCCCATTACATTTTAAAACATAATTTTAAAAAAAATTACACTTGCACTGTTAGCAAAACCACATCTGCAGGAATATTAGATCAACATACTGTCAGAATATTACAGTCACTGAGTAACAATCCGTGACAATACACTATGGAGTATCAGGGAAAACATTAAAAGACCCTATGGGAATATTAGCAGAGATTTGAACCTCAACGTATTCTTGTATTTCATGTACCAGTTGTCATTTGTAACGTATAGGAGCAAAACCTTAAAGTTAAGTCACCACTCGCTGTAAAAATGTTGTGCAAATAAAGCCAGATATTCGTAGTATCAAGCTGCTGTTAGATAAAGGAAAAAAAGAAATGAGCTCCCACTGTGCTTCACCCTTCCCCTGATGTCGGTGCAGCGCACACACGTCCTTTCCCTCCCCCGCCCCGCTCCTTCCCTCCTTCCCTCCTTCCCCCCTTCATAACACTGGTTTTCATGTTTCACGTTAAACCCTGTGCTGACCGTGAAGCGGGAACTTTTCGAGGTGGTGGAGGAGGCCAAGTCGACGGCAGATAAAAGCACAGAAATGACTCCGGTGAGTTTTCGAAACTCCGACCGTTGCGACGTTATCAAAGGCTGCTTTTCCGCCTCGTCGTCGGAGAGGGGCAGTGTGCGCCGTGCGTGTGCTCTACGCACACCTCTTCGAACTGGAAACCTGTTTCTCTGACTTTCCTTTCAAACAGGGGGGGATTTGTGAAATCACAAGTCGGTAATAAAAATGCCTGTGCAAAGTGCACTGAGTCAGCAAGCTTTCACGTACGTGTGCGGTGACAGACACACACACACACACGTACGTTGAGTAGGTCGGTCACTGCAGGTTAAATATACGCAGCTATTATATTTATTATCGTTCAGGAGGCAAAGTCTGATGTGTGTTTGCGTGGGGCTGTGGAGGCAGCCGATATGCTGATTTCAGTTGTCAGCAGACTGACGCGCACACACACACGCACAAAAAAAAAAAAAAAAAATGCTGACGCACCTCACCTTGAATGAGGACAGGGACTAACACAATCCTGAAGGGAGACGGGCTCCGTCTAACCAGACCATCTGACTTCTTCTTATTCCAAAACTTGCTCATGTTTCTGTAAATATTATGGGTTTCAGGACACTTCCTCTGTTCCCAATGGTTTCTCTCGTCTCGATTCTTATTCAATTAGTCACCTGAAGCTTCATTCGCTCCCTTGAATTAGTGCTTTGAGCCTGTGACTTGTAATTTGACGATGCAGGCAGACGTTTGCTGTTAAGACACTTACGTGAAAGCGACTCGCGCTTTCGCGCCGTCACAATTATAAAAAACAACACACAGTTTTCTTTCAGGCCGAGCTGTGATTGGCTAGCCACATCGCTGCAGTGCAAAGGATTTCTGGTCTGAGTGGTGCTGGTCCTATCAGCTCTTTAACTGAACTACAACATTATGTTGTGCATTTAAACATAAACAGGAAGAGACCTGGGGGGGGGGGGTTAAACACCCGCCCTGCCACCGTTAGGCTCTGGGCAGGAAGCGCAGGTTGATGGGCTTTGAGGGGATCAGCAGGATGCGGGTTTTGGGCTCCACGGTCGGGGAAGCGTCTTCAGGCTGGACCTTGTAGTGCTGCATCAGCTGCGGGGCGACACCACAAACCGATAAGTGTGGATCAATAAAGGAGACTTCATTTTTCTCACAGAAACTTCGTTTTTCACTTAACATGCTGTCCTCAAATTTATCTTGTAGGAATATGTAGAGAGAGATGAGATCTTCTCACTTTCCACAATGAGATGACGTTTTCAGTTTGGTTCTTTTTTCCTCAGTTAGTTCTCAAAAACTTACAGAAAGATTTTAGTGAAATTTAAGAGAAAGTTTGGTGCAAAACTGTTGTGTCCATCAAGGATTTTTTTAAAGGATTATGAGGCCACGAGACAACAATTTGATTTCTTTGTTTCAAAACAGAAGCGGAAAACCATTCTGTCTCTTCGTCACTCACCCGGGACAGAGCGAAATACATCTCCAACTCCGCCACCCTCTTCCCCACGCAGGCTCGCACCCCGACGCCGAACGGGATGAAGCTGTACGGGTGGTGCTGGTAGAAGCCGCGCGCCGCCTTGCCGCAGCTACTGCCGGGACTCTCGGCGCGGAGCCAACGCTCCGGGATGAAGTTCTCCGCGTTGGCAAACTCCGCCTCATCGTGACAGGCCGCGTAATGACACAGGTGGAACTGCGTCTGAAAAGAAAGGCACCCGGGTTTTGCAGGTTCTGGTTTGAAAGCTAAACGAGCGCTCAGAGGTGCCGGCGCGTCACGTCGTTTTGCCTCCCCACCTTCTTTGGGAACCAGTAGTTGTCCACGATCACCTCGTTCTCTGAAATAAAGCGTCCATTTCCAGGTACCACGGGATAAAGGCTGGTGGAGAAAAGACACAAAGGGACAATCGAGCTCCAGATCAGAGACACGTGAGACCTGGGGAGAACAAGTCTGTCACACTACAGCACACGCAGGGCGGGGCAGGGCAGGGCAGTGCTGGATTAAGTGGATTAAGCTCATTCAAATGAATTATTAATGCCACGATGCAAAGATATTAAAAGTATATTACAAAAAGATATTACAAGTTTAAGTCGTGCCTTCAAAATCCTACTTGAGTAAAAGTAGAAAAGTATTAGTAGCTGATCAAAAAGTACAAGTACTGGTTATGCAGACTGACTCCTTTCATAGTGTCACATTCTATATTACAGAGTATATCATTACTGCTGAGGCACTGATGTGTGAACAGCTTTTTTAACATTGTAGCTGGTCAAGGTTCATGGTGCTGCTAACGGGAAACTACATTATAAGCAGTTAAGCTGTTTAAACAATACTACTGCATCGTACACTATTTGGTGTAAAGTATGCAGACACACCTGTTATTCACACACACACGTACGCGCGCGCTCTTCACAGTACAGGTCGGTACGGTGACGTGTTTTCATACGAAAGTGCACTTCTCACTTTGTGGTAACAGTTTGGCGAAAGGCTTCAGGTGTCCACCTGCTTCTGGCCACGTAGCAGCGGACCGCAGTTTATAGTGTTATCAAACATACTGTCTAGTAAAACGATCTTGACCTCTCGGCGCTGCGCGATCTGCATCATGGGAACCACAACTGGACAGGATTTATCAGGTGAGAACATATCCTGCATGGATATCACACTCCACTCTTGCATCACATGGTATTGTGAAAGCCTTTTGTTTGCTGCGGGGCCAGCACCTCTTTGTCATGCACATGACTGAACGTACTGTAGGCCAAACGTGGCCTGTTCGTTCTGCGTTTAAGCCTCAGTCCGATTTTCGCTCAGTACTTGAGCAAATTTGTTCGAAACCAGCTGTGCCAACTGGCATCACGCCACCGAAATCGTTCAACACGAGTCCGATGATCTCAGAAAAAATTAAGAAAAAACGCAGCACGCGCCAGATAGGTCGCCGAAATGTTTCTGGGCGCCAGAGAACCTGTGCAGCGTGGATCCAGGTATTATCAAGCTGCGGCTCTGCAGATTATAGTTGGATTCGTTTCCTGGTTTCAGTTTTTCTTTTGTCTTTTTTTGTGCGTGATTAAAAAATTTGTGTGAAATTAAATAATTAAAATCAAACCACTGAAATGATAAAAATTAGATGAAATTTTTAAAAAATGAAATAAAATACTCATATTAAATGAAATTAAATAACTGAATGACAAAAATGAAATAAAGTAAAATAAATCAATTAAATCAAATAAACTGTAAAAAAAGACAACTAAATAAAAGATTAAAATTAAAAATCAAATTAAAATCATGCACAATGCATTAGCTCAGCAGAAAAAACATATTTCTACCACACAAAATTATGTTTGTGTAATTTTTTTCAGACTTCTCTGCACGTCCTTTCCAAGGAAATGAGATTTCTATTCTGGTAACTGACGGGGCTTCTTCATCGCGGAGTCGCTCTCAGCGAGAGAGAGTCATCCAGGCATTGTGCCAGCGAACGGATTTTCTTTTAATATTGTAGTGCTATGCTAGGAGACTGACCTTAAAGGTCAAAATAGAGTAGGGGTAGCATTTTCTTGACTCTGCCCTTCTTTTTTTTAACCTATTACAGGATCATTTTAGGCGTAACAAAAGCAAAGAGCCGCGGCTGACCGTAGCGTCTCCTTTATGACGGCCTTCAGGTAGGGCATCCGGATCAGGTCGTCTGCGGTCGGCTCCCGTCTGTCGGGACACACAGAGTTCACCTCCCTGTAGAGTCGATCCTGAGCCCTGTGGTCCCTCGCTAAGTGGTACAACGTCCACGACAAGGTGTTGGACGTCTGAGGTCAGGTGGGAGAAAACAAGTAGCGGGAAAAGAAAGGAGAAATCAGAAAAACAAAACAAAAAAAACTGTCCATCACAAAGTCACAGAAATTTGTCTTTGGTGAGGCTCACATAATACGTATAGAATAAAAATATAGAAACATTTTAAGACCCGTCCGCAGCTTGACTCGTGAATCTGATGACTGGGCTTTTTCGTGACGGCCCTCATGAGCAAAAGAAGACATCGTGCCAGGTGATCAGACAAGCCAACGCTTCGTTTCTCTGTCATCTCTCTTCATGATTGTCTTCTTTATTTGACTCAATCCGCCTCAGCGGGAGCTAGTTTCTTTGTTTTAGCAGACCTTCCTTCGCAGTCACTGAGACTTCAGTGGGGTTTTGTTTCAGATTTCCTCTAATGGAAGAATGTCGACTTACGCCTGGGCTCGTATCACAGCGGTGATCACCCAGGTCTCTAGACTTTACAAACCCCTTCAGCGTGCAGATAAATCCCTGGCAACAAGTCTTAACCCCACCTGGGAATGTAGCGAGACAGGCTCTGCGACTGCCGTATGTGCAGCAACGCCAGCTGTCAGTGCTTCTATGTCTGTCTGATTCTGTTGTTACAAGTTTTGATTCCCTCAGGCCAAAGTGAACTGATTTCACTGACATAAGTGGAAAGCTTCCAAAAGTATAAGCGATAGTTTGTTCATCGTTCTAGAAAGAAAAAAAGACATAAAGAAAAGAGATTTTATTTCATGTTTCAGGCCTGGCTAGGGTTCTCTTATTTATGAAGTCTTGTAATTGGGCAGTAACGAACTCAAACAGCTTCAGCAGCATAGTTCACGTCTCCACTTTCCATCTGTACCCTCCCTGTGTTCCTAACGCACGTACTTTCACCGAAATACGGATAAATTATCTCCTTGTGCCTGCACTGGTTCTTCGCCGGACTGTCCTGCTCTCCCGTCGGTCAAAAGTAGCCTCTTTAAGCCACGTGCTGGCAAAAATGTGACTGTCTGAAACGCAGTGAACATATATATGGACAGAGGAAGAGGCGATTATGCTGCAGCAGCGGCTTGAGAAGCTGGAGTTGCTTCCGTCCGGCGGCAGATACAACGTGCCAACATGCAGGACTCCCCCGCCCTGGCCGCCATGGGCCCTTTATTTAACTCACCGTGTCGACTCCTCCGAGCAGCAGCTCTGTGATGCTGATGGTGACCTCGGCTCTGTTCAGCTTGTCAGACGACAGCAGGTAGGTCAGGTACAGGCCCTCTGCCGGCCCGTCACTGCGCACCTGGGCTTCGATCTCAGCCACTCTCCTGTTGATGAGGGTCTGGGCTGCCATAGAAACGCACAAGCCAAAAAATACCGATGCAGACATTCCAACGATTTTACTAACCCGAAGCTGAATCCAAAATTGGAACCCCGGATTGCATGAATTCTCCCTTTTGTCGCTTCTTTTGCCACCTACCTACGTCATAGAGGTCGTCCCAAGCCTGAACAAAGCGTTTCCAGAAGGGGAGGATGCTACGGGCCCAGCGTGGGAAAAGGATCACCATATCAGAAATCGACAGCATGTTGTTGACAGCGGCGATGAAGCGCAGCGTGTCTTTGGGAATCTCCTCCCGCAGGCAGCCCAGCCTGGTCTCAAATAAGATTGAGGAGATACCTGCGGGGGGTAAAATTCAGGAAAAGGCTGAAAAAGATCAAAAACTTCCTAGTACCATCCAGTGCTGGCATTACTTCGGTACCTCTTACCCTCAAAGCCAAACTTGTAGAGCTCTGCCGCCAGATCTGAAACTGTAGCCTGGTCCTGACTGCGACTGCGGAGGAGCTCGATGCGTTGCAGCAGATCTCCGACCACCTGGTGGATGGTGGGGGCAAAAGCCGACACTTCCTGCAGCTTCAGCATCTTGGGGTTCAGGACGCTGCGGATCCGGTACCACTCTGGTCCTGATCTAGAAAGTGACAGAGATTTAATGGTTCTTCAGATTACAAATTGGAGGGGACCCATGAAGGCATCCTGAGGAACCCCTTCACGAGTTCTTATGAAATCAGACATCAAAAAATTCATGAACCTCTAACCATTTTAGTGTAAGAGGATTTTTTTTCAGGGATCTTTTAAGAGTGTTTTATCCACTGCCTTGCACATGGACACTTCAGCAAACCAGAAGCTTGCTACAGTGGCTTAAGCCCAACTTCCATGTATAGAAGCCATATTAACTTCTGCATTTGGTCATTATTGACCTGAGGTGAGATCCATTTCATGTCCACACAATTCAAAGGTTATTGTTAGTAGTACTATGTCCTCTGTCTCCACTCACTCCACATGCAGACCGTAGGCCTGTCCCCTCAGCTCCCTGTACTCCTTCCAGTGCGGCAGCTCGATCCGGACCGGGTAGCGACCCTCCTGTCGGATCACCTGAGCTATGAGCTCCGGAGTCGCCACGTTGACCAGGTCGAACGGGCCGAACCTGGAGCGCCAAATGGGCCCGTACAGACTTTTCTGTAGACCCTTGAAAATAAGCACAGCGTGTAAATTGGAATTTTTGTTATTACATTATTACAGTTATAGCGACCGGTTACTTTACTTACTAAATATGCTGCTAATACACTACTACCTACTGTATTTTTACATTAAGATTTTGCTTCTTTCACTTGTATTAAAAAAAATCCAAATACTTCCTTTGTGTGTAAACGCCTGCAGCAAATAACAGGTAAGTAACTGCACCCCAAGGCTTGGTGACAGTGTACGGCTTCGTTACTATGTTGTGAATATTGTGAATCACAATATGACAACCTTTCTGACAACATTCCTGACAAGTCTGTACAATCTAGCTGATTGTTTTTCAATCACGTCATTATTTTTAATTGGGTAAAATCTTGGTCCAGGTTTGTTTTTTTTTTTTTTTTTTAATCTTCAGGAAAATTGGGTCATTTCTTCATTTTTGTAAACTTGCAGATTTTTTATAAACACCACTTAACGTACCCGCAAAGTTTCCTGTTATTGTGACTTGAACTTTATGGGAAAATATGTTCTAAATATTTTTAACTGAAAATGGAGTCAATACTGCACAAACACTATAATATACATATAATAATAATACATTATCATGCCCTTTGGAGATTATACATAAAGTGAAAATACAAAATAAATAGATTATGCTCAAAATGGTTTTACATTGGGGCGAGTTGTGCAGTTAGAGAGAAACGCAAATCCTTCCGTCTAATCTGTCCAAACCCCTGAAGGCATTTTCTCTGCCTCAAGCTGCTCGGAGCCCGCTGTTCTTTCTGGAAACTGAATGAGATTAGGTTTGCGGTACTTTTCAATGTAGGAACTTACGAATCGGGAAAATGTTGTATATTTGGCGCTGTACCTGCAGCAGGTGGCCGTTTTCCGCATATCCTTTGACAAATAACCAGTAGAGAGTGGTGGAAGTGCTCGGCCCCGGGAGGTCACTGATGCTCTTCAGCCCACCCGCCTCAGTCGTCGTCTGGACGTTCAGGCTTCTCCCGGCGGAGGCTCCGGCCCGGGCCGCCGGCATCATCCGGGCGCAGGCCGCGGAGAGCCGGAGAGGCCGGGCAGCGGCCATCGGGGAACCCATGGTGCCAACGACAGACGTGGAGAGTTGGGGTGTTCGGTCGCGGCTGGTCCCGTCAGCTGCAGCGCCAGACTTTAAGTGCTTTCGCCCTCCTGCAGGACGTTTTCAGAACTGCAGTAACTGTCTGCTGGGGGAGATGAATTTATTCTCATATTCTCGAGACATTTTCCAGGGGACAAGCTGTACTTTAATGCCGCCCCCGCCGTGCCCTTGAGCAGAGAACACAAAGCCGACGAAGTGAGGTGAAAACAAGGCCTGAAACACGCAACATTTCTACCCGACGGGCGCCTCATGAAACAGGCCGGCGTGGCCACACTCCCTAAACGGATTTAACGTTCAAACCCCGCAGCTGAACTAACTCTCGGCTTCTTTTAGAGCCAGTTATAAGAATGATTTGTGCTGCGCTACTGATACCTACAGGTCACGTGTGGTTACTGCATACAGGTGATCGTAACACAGTATTCAGCCGGTCATAGCCGAGGAAGGACTGGCTGCTAAATTGTAACTTCAGCTGCAACAGGTTCTTACTTTCACACTGTTTGCTCACGTTGAATCCCCAGCAACAGTGCTCAGATAATCGATTACCTGATTGGGCAAAAAACTAATCAACAATTGTGATAACCGATTGATCATTTAAGTCTTTTTTGGGTTTTTTTTTTTTTAAATACAAAAACACCAGGCTGATGCCAGCTTTGAAAAAGGAAAAAAATATTCCAGAGACAGCCAGTTTACCGAAGAATAAAACATCAGTTGCAGATAATCCTACAACAAACTCACAGAGACGGAAGAAAAGACCCTTTACAGGATCGTTTCTGAACCTCGGCCCCCTTTTCGGGTCTAAATGATTGATAAGCCGTTCGAAGCCACCAGACTCCACTGACAAAAGCAGTCATTTTTTCCTAGCAGAGCACGAAGAGAGAGGTTTTCCCTGCTTTTATTATTGTTTGCTTCGCCTTGTAGTCTGTTGTTTATGATCAAGATGAATTGAACTGTTTTGTACTGGGGAGGACTTTGTGTTGGAGCTGAAACAATTGCAGCAACTACTTTGATAACTGACTAAATGTTTCAGTCGTACCAAACATTCACAAGCTCCTGCTGTTTCACTGTGGTGACTTGCTGCTTTTCTGCTTCTTCTTGAACGGGTTGGTGTTGCAATTTGTGATCTTGACATGACATTTTTTAAATTAGATGATTCATCTTTTAATCAAGAATATCATCACAGCAGAGTGACTGACAAAGACAGTAGTCATCAGTTGCAGCCCGCACATTTCCACCGACGCTGTCTTTTTACCACGATGTTTTGATTGTGTCATCAGATACAGACAAAGAAAGAAACCACAGATGACAAGATGTATTTCAACACCTCTGATCTGTGCAGCCCAGGGTGTTTCATGGAGAGGTTTTTTATATCATCTCAAGCAAGACTCTGAGGACTCTAAAACACTTTTGAGGGACATCTGCGATTTGGGCAATAATAAATAAAATTGACTTGACTTCAGACGCCGCCGTCCTATCACGTCACCCTGCCTGTCGGAGGCGAGAAGTAGTCCTTTATGATGTTTCGTGCCTCCTCTCGCTGAGGGCTGCAGCGGGCCGCCTGCTCTCTGGGGATTGGTCTCATCACGCCCAGTCCTTGACTTCTCCACGTCCCCTCCACCGGAGTCTGGTCGGCATCCTCGCTGTCCGACAGTCCGACGGGCAGGTAGGCCTCCGAGCGGCGCCAGCACAGGAAGTTATGGAGACACGCGACGGCCAACGTGACCTTCGCCACTCTGTCTGGGTGCAGCGTGTTACCTGAAGAAACTCTTCTTTAAGCGGCAGGTGTATGACAGAACACGTCTCTAAAATGATTTTTGAGACGGTGCTGCCTCCCATCCTGTACTTACAGCTGAGGGATTTAAAGGACTCTCCTGCAGGAAAGAAAAAAAAAAAAAAGAAAGATAACTGGAAACCAATGGAGGCCAAAGACAAAAATCAACGCGCCATAAGACAAACACACGACAGGAGTATCGGTAAACATGCTTACCTGTTGCCAGAAACCTGAGGGTCAAAGACAGCCTGTCTTTTGCTGGAATTGCTTTTCGTAGCTCGGTGTCCTGTCTGGCGAGTCGCGGCCCAACTCTCCTCAGCAAAATGTCAAATTCTTCCGGGGTCATCTTTACAAACTTTAAAAAGTCATTTCGGCCGTCAGCGGCCTACCAGGACAGAATAACAATCAAAACAACAAGTGAGTCACGTGACGAGTTGACTTCATTCAACGTGACTTTGCACTCTGGGTTATATTGTTGTCATTAAACTCATTTTAAATTTGTACAGTTCGTGTTGATGAAGTGGGTCTGGCATGACGTACCCACTCTTGTGATTTAAACAAATTTAATTTTTCTTTTTTTTTTAACTAAGTTTCACTTATCACTGGAGGAAAAATAGCTGAATTTTCCTTTAATATTTTTAATATTTCATATGGAATTCAACTTTTATTAATTATTATTTTATTAATTAAACACATGCTCCAATTAGCTTGTTAGTAAACGGCATTTAAAAAACAATGCGCATGCGTTAGAGTTTTTTTCCGGTTTGCCGAAGCGTTGGCTTTCGTTCGAACGAACGGGCCGCCATCTTTGACCGCCTCAACCGGTCTTTAACACATCATCCACAGAAAATCAAGTTTCCGACGCCTCAATGTCCGCTGTTTTTTTTTTTTCACTTTTACGTTCAGTGTGTCCGACTAAACTACCGCGACCGTTAAAGCAAACGGCCGCTCACGCTCACGCGCGGCAGAGTTAGCGTTCTCCGCTCACCTTTAGCTCCGGAAGCGGACTGCTGCGCGTCGGCCAGTTTCTCCTCCGGACGCGACGCTTCGCCTTTCTTTTTTTCTGCCGCGTTGCCCAGACGAAGCACTGCCGCGCAGGCATCGGGCGCCGAGCAGCGTTCGCCGGCGCCCGATGCCTGTTGTCTGCCAACAGTGACGCCGGAATGTCGCCGCAAGACGATGTCTCGTCTCTTCTGTCTGGTGCGACAGTTTTATTTTGGAGGTCTTAACCGGAAGTGTTAGTATGTTATTACACATTAAACTACACAACTTGTCCCTTAGTGCATTTTTACAGGGTTTAAAACTATATCCCCGTCAGCCTATATATGTAATGATTTAAATTTTTATCAAATGTATGGATGTTTACTGTCTGAGAGTCTGCTCAAAAATGTTTAATGTGCTATTGTCTGGTCAAAAACCTCCTTTAAACAGTGATTTCGAACCTTTTCATTGGATAAACAAGGAGGAAAAAAAGAGGAGTTTAGTGGGTTTTCGAGGCAAATTGACAACAGTCTTGATGGATTTGTGTGTTTTGCTTCGCTTCAGTCTGGAATAGTGGTATAGGATAAAGATATTAAAAATCTTTTCTCCCTACCTGTCAGTGAATGGTCCAGTTGTAGGGTCAAGTTCTGTTGCTCCTGGGAAATGAATATACCCTTCAGATACAAATGATCTGGATCCAAACCCCTCTTCTGTTTCCTGGAAAGAATTCAAACATTACGTCAAAACTATTGAGTTTTCCATGAACCGAAAAAGTTTTAAAATCTTCCTTTAGTAGTTTTTCTACTGTTGTCCTCATTGTTTTTTTAATCCCTTTATTAATGAATGTTTGTATGAAACAACAATGCACACTCACAAAAAAAAAAAAAAAAAATGCAAGCAACAGCCCGATGTGAAATAAATATCTTTTATTGTTTTCATCGTCATAGTCATAATTGTTGTAATTATGAACACAGAGCTGTGGCAATACTCCAGAATTTTGCCAAAAAACAGCAACCATTCAACGGCACCGCTGCGTCTCTCAGGACCCAACCATGCATAAAATCTCCCATTTAAAAAAAAGGTAAAATAAAAAATATATATTAAAAAATTATGCGTACCACTGATATACAGATCTGATATAAACAGGCGTATTGGTCACAAACCAATTAGAATTATAAACATGGCTTCTTTTACAATACACAGAGACCAAACATGTGGGATATAAGTGTACTTTTCTTTAAAAAAAGGGTACATTTTCATTTTATACATTTGTACATGATTTTTTATTTCATTTTCATTATTATTATTTTTAATGTTCTCACCCCCTACAGTCAGAATGCTCAAGGCATCTCGGGTGCAGTGTCCAATGAGCACAAATTGCAGTAAATGCACGTTTACAAACTCGCACGCACGCATACAAATTACACACACACACACATGCACGCGCGCGCACACACATACACACACCCAGGAGTGGCAGCAGTGGCTTTAGACACTATAGAGAGAGAGAGAGAGAGAACTACAGGTGTATCTTGGCGTTTGCAGGTGGCAAATACTGGTACCGAAGAGTTAATCCACTGTGGTGAACGAGGCCATCTGACGGTAAAAATGAGACATTACATTCATGTACAGGTCATTGCTAACACGCACACACACACACACGCACGCACACGCACACGCACGCACGCTCACACTCACACTTGTGTAAAAATAAAAAAAACAATAGTCTTTAAAATGTGCAAAGAAAAGGTCGCTGAACCGAGCTGCACGAGCGACAGCTGACGAGGAATCGTGAAAAAGCGTCGGTGAATAATCGATAGTGCATAACGGTGCGTATCAAGGTTGACCAGTGCTGGCGGCACTTCCGTCCCAGTCTCCGTCTGTACCGGACAGTTTACTGGTCGCCGCCTCAAACTCAACACAAGCGCTTATGTTTCCGTCTCTTTCCGGGAGCTTTGCTTGGTACCGTTTAGAAGACGCACAATGGGGCAGTTAGTTACAGTTTCCCGGGCAGGAGACGTTTCCACGGCCCGTGCAGATCCGCCGGGCGCGTTTTAGGCGCCTTCCGGGGGAAACCGCGGAGCGCCCGTTTCCTGGTTGGCAGCCCCGAGTCGCTCTCTCACCGGCCGCCCCGGGCGATTCAAGACACGGTGAGCAGAGGAGCAGCGACGGGTTTCCGGGTGCCATCGGCAACACGCGGCTCTTCGACGCCCTGTATTCTACAGAGCACCGCGGGCACACGTGCGTGCCCGTTCGTGGGATCGGCAATGTCCCTGCTGACCCCACATTTCGCGTTACCCCAATATTGCATTTCACGCCGGGAAGTGAATCGGGTCACCGCCGGGTAGTAAACTAAACCGGAAGTGTTGCCGTCACTCCAGCCGGCGGTGACAGAAAAGGGTTCAGGGCTGACGGGCCGTCTGCGCACGCGGTCGTGCCCACACACGTGCGGAGGGCGCTCGGCGACTCGGGGCCGCACCCGCGTGGAAGTGGTAGGCTGGCCCAGGAGGAGCTGCGCCAGGTGCAGGGTGCACGGTGGCGAGACGTTAGCCCCTCGTTTAACAATCACGGGAACAAGCAACATTTTCCGCAGTGACGCTTCAGACTCAATCTGTGCGAAGAGCCAGATTGCCCCTTTAAGGAGCAGCACGCGCCGAGCGTCTGCTCCGCACGAGCTCCTCAGCACGCTGCTCTTCGACAGATGCCCATTTGTCTGATTTTACACCACCAGCCCCGACAGGCCAGAGGCTGCAGCCCTGCCCTCAGCCGGCGACTCTGCTGTGTCATGCACGGTCCGTCGGACTTTTACATCCGCATCGAGGTTATTCTGGGTAATCTGAGTATCATCATAACGTTTAAGTGGTGGAAAGTGAAGACGTTTCTCTACATGAATCTGTCTTCTCCAAATCTCCTCCCTGCAAAACTGTGTTTGCTTTGTAATTATGTTTTTGGCTTTGTCCAGTTAATAACTATCCATAGTAATTCATATTTAAGGCATTTTATCACAGGGCTGATAAGGAAAAAATGAGTTACGTAATCCAATCAAATCTTCAGTGTACATATAATGAGCCTCTATTTTGGAGCAAGAGGTGGGACATTTAGTCCAACTAGCATATTGACTGCCGACAGAGCTGCCCCCTCCCCCCCAAAAAAGGCCAGGATTATGGTCAACATCTAGCCAGGGGCCCCTGGTTGTAGCTTACTGGTGCATAATTGTGGAGCCAGCGCTGTGAACAACCTCTAGGCTTCAGTCATATTCTACAGACGCACATTACTGAAGCCCGGCCCGGGAGGAAACCGCAGCGAAAGCCGAGCAGGACACAACGGAGCGTCTGTGGTTTGGCTAAAGTGACGAGTTGACTGGCAACAACGGAGACTGCGGCGCCGGCTGTTTTTGCAGGACCTGTAAACGACTTCGAGCGTGAACCTGTTCCGTGGGAGTGCACGCGAGGCCAAAAAACAACAAAAACATAACATGACACGCCTGACGCGATAAGGGTGCTCTGGTAGGGCACGGCGCTGCCTTGGCTGGAGAGCATGAAGGTACCAGTCGCAGCAGTGGAGCACGAAGAGACATTTTGACCGTAAATGTACCTGCTGGTTCGATGAGGAGCAGCTAGAAATGTCCCGGCTTACGGCTCTTCATGTCGCACACTTATTAAGTTTGAAATCTACTTGGGCAATAAAACTGACAACAGCGGGACAGCGTCATACAGCCAGATCTCTGGCCAATCAACTGTGAGCTTCTTGCCTTGCAGCACTGGATCAGCGCTCCTTCAAACACTCCTCTCTTGTTTCAGTGCTTCAAGTAATCAAGCGGTCTGCCACAGCAGGACTACAGGCAGTTTCTGGATGAAACATCAACCGGGTACCGACTGAACTGCGTCCGTTGCACAGAGCCACCAAAAGGTCACATTCTCGGTTTTGTTTACGTACTTTTAAGCAGATATTTCCTCATTTAAATAACAATTTTGTTCATCTCACAAGTGCATCTGACTCGTTTCCACTGTCAGTTCATCCAACCATTATTTTCCCTATTGACCGACCACTTGTTTACTCTGTATTCTGTGAAAAATGTTCATCACCCTGTGCCAGAGCCCATAAGTGAGTTTACATAATCAAATGTCTTGCTTTGTCTGACCGAGAGTCCAAAACCCAAAGGAATTCCATCTAGCTTCAAATGGGGAACTGGAACCTATGTGTTTTTTGTAATTTTTGCTTAAAAATGCTTAAACAATTAATAAAATTGTTGCCAAAAAATGTTCACTAGTTGATTTAGTGCTTTGTTTTATTTAGGATAAGTCCTTGTATGGCTTCTGCACTGTTTTTGCAGAATGACCTGTCTATACTACTGTATTAGACGCAGGATTTGAAATGAAATATTCTTAAATATTCCACCGCTAATTTGTATAAAACTGCCAGAATCTGAGCTGCTAAAAAGGACGACATTAGCACCAGTGACGTACCAGCACAAGTCAGCATTAAACAGCGATGAACTGACTCTCTGGTGGAAACTTCCTCACAGATAATCCACCTCAATCCCCAAGAGAGAGACCGATCTGCCCTGGTTGAAGACGTCAACCGATCTGACCACTGAATACTTCGAGAAGCAGAGGAGACGAGGGTGCAGTCGAAAAGTCGAAGAAAAAAAAAGAAATCAACACATCCGAACACTGTTCCCGCCTCTAAAGTACCAATCCATGTCTGAGTACCGGTTGCTATGTGAAACTTACATTTTTTCACCAGCCACTTCTCACTATTAAACCAGCACAGCAAGTTTTCCCAAACAAAAAGTCTGAAGGGTATTTGGTTACCGGGCCAACAAATCAAATGAGCCGAGCTGAGGCGGGATCCCATCTCAAATACCAGGAGTCTCTGATACAGAAAAGGCAAAAAACGGACATTACTGCTGAACTGAGATCAGCCGGATTTGGGCTAACGGTGCCAAGGCAGTTTATCCAGGAGGCAAAACAACACTGAGAACTTCTGCGACTAAGGACGACGGAGATTATCCACGAACTCAAGACCCATTCCTACACTGCGTTTAAAAACAGAAAAGGCACACGGCAAAGAACGAAGATGGGGGGGGATTACAGACAGTAAAGCAGAGACAAAACATTTCATCTGAGAGACCAGACCAGAAGGTGAGTGGAAACTGTTTTTGGGGAGTGTTCTCTGCGTCTGGGATATAGTTTCGTCTATAGCAGCGGGCCCAGGTCATCACCATCGCTCTGGGTTTTGGCATCAGACTACATTCTGGGGTCGGGTCAGCGAGATGGGGGAGCAGAGCCACTCGGGGGTCAGGCATCACCTCCTGTAGGTCCACAACACCGACACTATCCCACTCCAAAACGTTTGAAGAGAGAAACCGTACAAACATAAAAAAGGAGACGTTTTCAAATAGTCGTTTTTCATCGCTTCAGGAGGAAGTGCTCAACCCCTCCTCTTTTGACAAATTAAGGTGCAACTTGCGGAGAAAAATAAAATAAAAATTCATGTCTTCTATGGCAGCCTCATTCAAACGGAGACAGGAGGAGCAGGTACGCGCCACCCCCCGCCTACACACCCCACCTTCTTCCAGCCAGTTCTTCCTGGTCTAATGCGGTTTCAGCTTGGAGGTGGAGGGAGCGGGGGTCGGAGGCAGAGACGCCTTCTTCAGGTAAGGCCGTGTCTGGCAGTTCGGCAGGCGGGCGGGCGGGGGTTCAAAGGTTCGGGGGTCAGGTTAATGTACAAAGATGTGCCTCAGTAGCTCATCAGCAGACGGACGCTGCTTTGTCTCTACAAAGATCCGTTTGAGAAACTCTCGGCAGTAGTCCGACACGTGGGCTGGGAGAACCGGGTTAGTGGGCTGGGTGGCGATCTTAAAGATGGCCGCCATGGCCTCGAACTCTGCCCATGGGGGTCGTTGGGTCAGCATCTCCACAACGGTGCAGCCGACACTCCTGAGGGGAAAAAAATGGCTGTTAAAATGAGGATAATCGAACCCAGATCAACATTTCATTTTTTAAAGGGATGAAAGGCATCTTAATCTTAAATGGCATTACAACTTATTCCACTGGCAAAATCTAAAATCTTAGTTAATACAATTTTTCGTGCACGTTTTGTCTTTGCAGCTCTGAATTTTAGATTCAAGCCACCTACAAGAGATGTGATAAATCCAGGGCTTCCCCACAGTGTTTTATTCGACTAATATCATAAAAAAACAAATACACTTTAGTACTTTTTCCCAGAAAAAGAAGAGCACAGGCACCTATCACACAGCAAAAACTATGCTAAGAGTGGCTGTTGTTAGGTTGGCCACCTATTAACTGAAATGACGAGGACAGTTTTGGAGAAACCTGGAAATCTATCTAAGGCGAGGACGTGTATGGCCTCACCAGATGTCGGCCTTCCTGCCGTAGCCCTCTCCACTGATCACTTCCGGGCTCATCCAGTAGGGGGTGCCGGTCACCGACTTGATGCCTGTTCCTGACAGACAGATGGTCTGCAGCCGCCGGCTGGCCCCGAAGTCTCCCAGCTTCACGTTACCCACCGAATCACGAAGGATATTGGCTCCTGAACAGACAGAGACAGAGAGAGAGTTTTGTTGTAGGTCAAACACATCAACCTGCCTTTCTAGCTGTGTGTTTTTAAGTTTTCTAAATACTCTAAACTAAAAAAATAGTCCACCTCACCTTTGATGTCTCTGTGGACGATCATGTTGCTGTGCAGGTAGGAAACCCCTTCCAGGATCTGCCGGGTGTAGCGGCGTGTCACCTTTTCCGTCAGTGCTCCGTACGACTTCAGCTGGTCCTTAATGGAGCCCTGAGGGCCGCGAACATGGAAAATAAATGCCAACAAAAATCTGGCTTTGCTATTTAATGTCACGCATCTGTGTAAAAAGCAAATATTAGCAGCGATATCCTCAAGATTTCTTATTCTTTTACCCTCAAATATTGATATTGTCTTAAAGGCAAACTGTGTCCATGTTTGGCTTTAATACACACTACAACAATGCTGAAATGTGACCCCTCCACAGTGAGCTAGTTTCTGCTTTGGGACAATAAGTAAGCAACGATATACCCCGTGGAACATACGTTCAGATTCTTTTAATCATTTATTTCTCAATTAAATCTTCATGATTTACATATTACCTTCACGGTACAGAGTAAGTGAGTAAATGAGCACTCACGCCAGGCATGTACTCCATGAAAATGGACAGCGTTCGCTCCATCGTGTCTCGCAGACAGCCGTAATACTGGACAATCCGCTCGTGGCACAGGTTCTTCAGAAGCTGGATTTCACACTCCAACGCGCTCACCTCCTACATGAGAGGAAAAAAAAAAAACCATCACAAACAATCATCTTTTCCTGCCAAGCCGTTGTTTTTCCCGGCTACAGAACACGATGAACCAGGGATGCACAGTCTAAATTGAAAAGCCCAGACAGCAGACAAGCATTACCGCAAATCTTAACTACTACAGAGCAGGTTCTCACCTTGCTGGTCTCCGGACTCTCCGGGTCAAACTGGACCTGTTTGACTGCCAATTCCCGTCCAGTATCGGCGTCATAACAGAGGAAAACCCGTCCAAAGGCACCCTGACCCAGAAGCTTTCCCAGCCGCCAGTTGGTTGGAGCACGTGGAGCTGGAGGCAAACATCAGATACAATTCAATCTCATGGTGAGAACCCTTGTGCACCTGTTGCACTGGCGGATGAAATCAACACGGGGACTCACAGCGGCTGGGTGGACTGATGTCCATGACGGAGAGGGTGGGAGCAGTAGTCGGATTGTGGTTGGGCTCAATGTCGCTGCCCCTCCGCGGCCTTCTGGCAGGACCCGGGGCCTCTTCCAGGTCGGGGGTGAAGACGCTGCTGCCGCTGCTGGTGCTGGGCGACTGCTCGGTTGGACTAAAGCTGACCGGCGAGCGGAAACCGTGAACCTGCGTTCGCCGAGCCCGAGGGAAGGTCTTCCTCCCTGCCGTGCAGAGGAAGAGGAGGAGAAGCAACAATGAAGAAACAATATTTTTATCTTATTTAAAAAGTCTTATTGTTTTAGTGTCAAAAAGAAAAAGCTGCCCACCATCACTGTAGTCCTGAAGGCCGAAGGGAATGCCATAGCGTCGAGGATACGTTCCCCCTTTCCCCGACTTCTCAAACACTGGGATGTCGTACTCTGCAGAGGAAGAGGAGGACGTTGATGAAGAAGCCACAACAACACAGTTCTTATTAAGATAAAAAGGCACATAAGAGAAGTGACATCCAGCAGCTGCAGGTGGGCGGAATTCATTTGCTTTCAACGGGGATTTCGGCACCAGTGCGGGGGTATTCTGGGTTTAGTGTTCAGTCAGTCTCTCTCTGCTTGTAAGACTTTGTTTTATGCACACAGGAAAACCAGCTTTTAAGTCAGCATGTATTTTATTTTTTTGGTCTTTTCAGTCCAGAGTCAGAGGTCAACCTGCAGAGTCTATGCTACTCATTTTCTTTTTCTTCCCGACACGCTGTTTCATGACATCTTTTTGCAATATTTTTTATTCTACGCTCGAAGCTGTTGTTTCGCACAGTGTCACAGTAACGCTATTCTTGACTTAGCTGCAAACACGCCCACGTGCGCATTTACCTGGAAAGTCCTGGTGGTTGTCTGGGTAGCTCTGTGCTCTAGGCATCCTGGACTTTGGGTAGTCACTGCATGAAGACACATGCAACAAGCAAGTATGTTAGTATCTGACTTCAAGCTTTATTTCATTATTTGCAGTGTTGTTTCAAATAACAAGTCATCTGTCCATATTTGCTACAAAGTTTTAATGCGTGTGTACTAGACTCGTGCATTGAAGAGCTTTCTTACGCAGGAAAATATAGCTAATCTCTGTATCTGCAGATGCTCAATATCAAATTACTCTGATCTGCCATTATTAGAGAACAGATGTAAACACAACACCAGGCCTAGTTTCTGATGATCCCTTAAGTGGACTGTTGTATAATTGAAAATACAGAGCTCCTGACCTGTCCAGTGGGCTGTCTAAGGAGGGACAACTTCCAGACGCAGAGTTCTCCGGACTGCTCATGGACAATGGGTCCAACATCTGGAGAAAACAAAGAAACTCAGAAAAAGACACTCGCATACTACCAGTCCATACATTGTCTACAGTGCAGGACTCTCAAAAGCCCAAATTTACGACCACACCTACAAGCGTGACGACTGCACGTGCGTGGAACACGTCCATATGGACGGACAACCGCTGTGGTATGTACAGAACCACATGTGCGTCCGCCGTCTGCCCTGGTGTTTGCACCCGGGTCCGTTTTGGAGTATGTCAGGGACTTAACATTGCCTCCACAGTGGCGGGCACACCACAAAGTACAGTGGTCGCAAATGGGCGAAGAGGAAGAAACAAATAACTTTCATAAAATCATAAAAGCTTGTTCAGCTTTTAAAGGCTAATGTAAAGGTCGCGGTGATTCAGAGAGTCACCGGCCCCTGGGTCCTTTAGCAGCCAAATATGAATCTCTAGGACAATATTACTTCTAAATGATGGATGGTTTCCTGATTAAGCAGCTGGTGGAAAATCAAACCTACAAGCCGTTAACAATATGTTAGAAATAAGACTTTGCTTTCTTAAATGCACAACACTGCAAAACGTGCCACAGTTTTCATTTTTGAAAACCAAACACTGATCAAACACAGGAGCTTTCAGCACATTTCAGCTTGGCAAAATAACTACTGCATCCAATACACCACGGCTCCTCTTATTGTAATAAATACTAAAGCTGACATTCCTGAGCGGGGGTACCTGGTCCATGCTCTCAGGAATGAACTCTCCCTCGCTGTTGATGCTGGTGAAGGAGCCGTTCCTCGCCACCTGCTGGAGAGCGTCGGGAATGTATCCCGGAGGAGGAGAGCTGCGATCCGTCGAATGGGAACCTGAGGTTGGTTGAAGAGTGGGAACCACGTTAAAGAGAAATAGTTTCATCTGTGATACTTCTTTTATAAACATCTGTTGGATTAGCTTGTGTGAACGACACTATAATTACACCAGAGGTTTGGTAGCAAAGGTAGCAAAAGGGACAAAATAATAACCTAAATTTTGAGTTGGATGGTAACATCTGAGTTTGTTTATTGCCTGTGCATCTCTATTTAAAACCATTTCAGGGTAGTTTGACCAAGAGACATTATTCACCTATCAAAGCCGGCAGACTCTTCTTGTCAGCAACCCTGAATCCTGTGTTGTCCAGCTCCTCGTGGGACGGCAAGAGGTCCATACTGGAAGAGGAGTTCTGTAGCAAAAGAGAAACAAAACTGGCTGTTGACATTTCAGGGACAAAATCCAATTTGAACACATAGACGTTTTTTTAAACAATTACAACACGGCAGGGAAAGTCAGGAGACAACTCCTTTATTTGCATCCCATTTTTAAGTTTAACTTTGTCTGCCAAGAGATTCTCTCATGAATAGATTCAAAAACAAAAAAATGGAAAGAAAAGTGTAAATAGACAGTTTTAAATTACTTGCTATATTTTCTCTCTCTGTACTATCCTTTGAAAAACAGAAAAGCAAAGCTGCTCTGACGCTGTCTAAAAGTCAAATAGAAGCTCTTGCCTGGGAGAAATACTAAACTTTTCTTATTGTGATATGAGGCTGGATATCATCATCTTACATCATCAATGAGGTGATACGGAGTCACTGTCTGGTGGTCAATCAGACTCAAAACGCCCTTGGAAGACTTTACATTATGTCTGGTATGATGGTCATTATCGCAGAATCAAAAAAAAGGGTCTCTTCTTATTGCTAATACTTCTGTGTAACTGTGTTAAAGCCAAGCATAACACTTGGGATTAAAATCAATACAGAGGGTTCTTCCCCTGATGTTTGAAAGAATCCGGGAGCTGCCGACCTGAGAGGAAATCTGGAGCACCAGGAGGATCTTCAGGCTCTTCATGTGAACGCTGCGATCCAGCAGCTCCACGGCCTTGTCCAGGTCGTCCTGAGTGGTCAGCGGAATCACCAGCTACGAATAGAAAGACAACCTTGGTTTGGATATCCATTTTTTAACGTGTCATTAAATATCAGAATTAATTTAGAATTATTCAGGCCTTCGAAGTCTTTTAGCTTCGTACCTCATTGTTGGTGTAGTGAAGGTCCATCGTCTGACCGAAAGCCACTTTAGCTTTTGACCTCAGGTCGTCGAGCTTGACAGGTCGAGGGAACTGCAAGATTCTGAAGAGGAGAACAAATATCAGAGGTCAGGAGGGCACAGCTACAGGTCTGCACTGCTGGCAATAAAGGGATGAACATGGTCAAAGCCTCACCTCTTCTCCCCTTTGAACTCGAACTTCACTCTGACGTCGTTCTGTTGAAAAGTCACATAAAATTCAGCAAAAGACAAAGAGCATGTGAGTAGATAAGATGCCCGATGAATGAACACTGACAGGTGAGGATTAAACAGAAACAGTGGCTTTAGACCACAGAACAGTTTCTGCAAGACTCAGGGTGAGAAATGACTCGTTTCACCGAGCATTGTTTGCCCCATTGATCTGCTTTTTCAATTAATTTGGGACATTTGGGCTGAAAATACATTAACTGTTGTTCATATTTTAACATAGTTCACAACATTCTATCAAGAAATTATGAAAATCTAACAGCAATCACAAAATTGTGGCAATCAACTAAAGAAAGAAACCAGTGCATTTTACTAGAAGACGCTTCCCTGGTTTCTAAACTGGTCTCTTTGTATTATAACTTGCTGTCGGAACATTTTATCAGTTTCACATTAAGAGCCCCCGCTTCCCCGGAAGGCCTTTCCTGTGAAATGTAGTTATTATACTGTAATTTTGTTAAATATAAGAGGCTTTTGTCACCTAATTTTTGCCTTGACCGTCACTTTATGTTCTCTGACTAGCGTCGTGGTATATTTACTCATGGAGCCGTTACCTGGTTCTTGGGCGAGGAGGCTTTGGGTTTGCCCAAGTCCGACAGGAACATGGCAGGACGGCTAGAGCGGTGCAGTTCGACCAAGTCCTGCATGATCGAGTTCAACGCCTCCTGCTCATCTGAGTGACAACAAAATTTCAGTCTATTTAACAGATTTTACTTCATCAAAATTGGACGAAAATTACAGTGAATGGACAAAATCCAGTTGGTCAGCTTGGGTAAAAAGAACATTACTATACACATTTTATTTCTATATAAATTTGGTGGATTTGATTTTCTACAGCTCTTTTGCAAATTTTAAATTTTTTAAAACTAAAAAAATATGACAGAAAAATGCTTTCCATCTTTCTTTCAAGACCTGCAGTAGTAACACGTTATTTTTCACTTGCATAGAAGCACATAACACAGAGAATTATTGTAAGCTAAAGATGTCAAAGATACATTGTTCAGAGAGAGAGAGAGCGAGAGAGAACATTCCTTGGGGCTGTAGGTTTGACAAAAGACAAAGTTGGCTTAGAGCCAAACAGCAGCGCTATCTTTAAAACACACACACACACACACACACACACATACATACCCATCATCATGGCACGGCGATTGACCCAGGAGGCCAGGAAAGAGGATTCTCCCATCAAAGGGATTCCTTTCTCCTGCAACAGCAAAAGGACAAAATAAATCCTGACGTGCAGCTGATTGGGACACAAGTTGGAGCCTGAAGCTGCTGACTGATCAGTTGATCTGAAAACGGTGAGTCGAGCCAGAAGACATCTCGCCTTCACGGGTAAGATGTGCGTACGGGGTAGTAATAACAATAGTTGAAAATATGTGTTCTGAAATCTTTTCATCACAATAACTTCTTAAGTGAGAAAAACGTGCCAAGTTTTGTAGCTGGTGTCATGACAGTGAGCTTTACGATGGTGGAACAAGCAAATTGGAGCTTTTTGTTTCCGGCTGGTATCCTCAAGTTTCACAGAAATAAATCTGCCAGACATTGACTCAGCGATTGCTTTTGTTGTTGTGGTTTATAAACAAAACCGCTTTTCACAAATCGCAATGTAAAAAAGGAAGAGATTTCACAATTACAGTTTGGTCAATTTGTTGCTAAATTACTCAACTGATCAGCTTACAGGAAATTTATACACAGCCATGTTGAACTTGATAATAGTAAGGTTTGGGTATATAAACCAGTGGTCAAATATGTTTGCCATACCATGTAACCATTTCTGATATTACAGAAAATGTATTTTATCGCGATACACTCACCTGCCAGTTTATTAAATTCATGTAGCTAAAAATACGTCTGATAAGCAGCCCTGCAATAAATCCTTTCTTCATGAAGATTATAATGTTCCTTTTTTTTGTTGAAACTGAGAGGTGCTTCAAATTTATGGTTATTTTGGAGGCTGGAGTTCATTGAGCTGTTTGAGTGAATCATTCTGCGATATACTGAATGGTGTTTCTTCTATTCTTCTTTCTATTCCATTTAAACAAAGGAAGTTAGACAATTAGTTACAGCTAGCTGGGCCAAGTAAACAGGCAAACAGTCTATATTCCAATAATGAGACAGTAAATTACATATCATGTGATAGAGGATTCAGCCACATCAGTGATTTACAAGTGATCAGACTTTTTATTGCAATGTAAAACCAGTACTTTACCTAGCAAAAGTAGTAAGAAAAACACTGAAAATAAATGTCTGGCATTAAAAAGGACAAAACGATTATCAGAAAAATGCATTAACAATATTAAAAGTAAAAGTATTTGTGCAGAATTGCGTCCTTCGGAGTTTAATTACATTCCACAGTTACTATATTGTATAATTGGGTTATTATTATTGATGCAGTAATATGCAAGCAGCAAAAAATTGTAGCTGGCCAAGGCAGAGCAAATTTAAATTGCTCCAGCGTGGGCCAGCGTAAATAATACAATTATATTTAAAAAACTGATCAGATTTTCGTATGTAAAGTCTGAATCTATAAAGTACAAAGTAACTAAAGCGGTCAGATAAATGTAAATGAAGGAGGGCTGCAGGTAAGGATCATTTTCATTTCCGACTCATCTGCTGATTACCTTTTTGATTAATCACTGAATGGTTCAGTGTATAAAACATCAAAAAATGCCCAACACAACTTTGCAGAGCCAAATGTGACGTCTTCAGATGTCATCTTTTGTTTGACCAAAAGTCCAAATACACAAAAATATTGAGTTCACAACGAAACGTGACAAAGAAAAGCGGGAAATGCTCTCAGGCTGGAATCAGGGAATATTTGACATTTCTACACTATTTTCCCATGAAATAAGACCGAAACGATTAATCTGTTATACAAATAGCTGCAGATTATTTTATGTTGAGGGACTAATTGATTAATCAGCTCTAAGGTGGAGTAAAAAGTACAATGATTCCCTCTGAGGTGTAGTGGGGCAGAAGTATAGCGTAGCATACGCTATGATAAATGACATGGACAATACATTAACACAACACATTAAGTGATGATGAAAACAATCATTAGTTGCAGCCATTCTCGTCACACCGTACTGGAAATGCTAAGTATTACTAACAAATATATTGCCGAGCATTTCATCTTCACAATCATCACTAGTTGTCATAATACTGTTGTTAAGTGTTAGTTATTAGTGGTAGGTCGTGGTGGTACCACGCAGAACTACAGACGGCGGCTCTGCACCAGACTGCGTGCAGTGAGTCTGGAAATTAAAGTCTGGACAGTCAAGATGGCCTCTGCTGATGAGGAGCTGATGGGATATTGCTGATCAGAGTCTCTGATCATCACTGATCGATCGCTGTCTGCAACTGACGTAAAATCCGACTACTCCATCACGCTGGTGTGAGTGGGCTGCAACATCAACATTAGCTTAGCACCTCACGAACGTCTAACAAATAAGGTCCATTGCAAAACACTGTGGTGAGCTGATCAGAGCAAAGTTGATACCAACAACACTGCCACTGTTATGGCCTCCTTTGGCAGATAATTAGCTCTAAATTAACTTGCTAGCGTTAGCTGGGTAGCCCCCGTGATCTAAATTTGACTAACAACTGTTGCTAGCTAATTTCACATTATGTGCCACGCCAAAAGGTGCTTAGCGAATGATTTGGCATCTTGAATTATAACCAAAACACAGTCAGCTGCACATATATGACTGATAAGGGAAGCGAGGTGGCTAACGCTTGCCGAGAGTTCCGTGTACAGCTAGCTGTCAGGCCAGGGAAGTTGACAAGCTAAGCTAATGCTAATTCATAGCTCTACCGCACTGCACGGCCGTAAAAGGCAACCATCAAACGAACAAACGTCAGGTGTGAACCGAACTGTATCGTCTTTCTCGTCTCACCTGGGAGGCGGATTAGATTCGTTCTCACTTCCTCATCCACAGGGCCGGTGACAGGAGCCCCGGGCCCTGCGGAGAGCCGCTGGAGGAAGCAGAAGTTTGGCAGTCCGCTCTCAACTTCACTCGAGTCCTGCTGGGCCGCGACGACGAGGCCCGACGGCTGTCAGCTTAGCCCGGCGGATCTCTCCAGGCAGAAAAATGACAAGATAATTGCTTATCCGACAAAGTATCCCTCTGCCTGTGTGGCAGTGAAAAGGCAAAGTTAATGGGCAGCTCTCATTTTGTTGCACTTTACACACTGGTTGACGGTAGCTTCGCTCGGTGTTGCCTCCACAATTGCGTCAAGTTAACGGTTGACGGACAAACGGCTACCGGAAAGTGTCGAGATTTTGCTGACAAAATAAAAGCACAAAATATCTCACGGTGTTGAGGAGGGGAAAAACATAGTGACATATTTCGTATCTTATGTTGACAGTTATCAGCCGGAAATGAGATTTTTCATTTCGGCACACTTGACTCCGCTCGTTGGGGGAGTCCAGCAAAAACACAACTTCTGAGGTCAGAGAAATGTATCAGTTTCCTGGATCACGATAGAAACCTGTCAGATAAATAGGTCTGATAGGTTTTCTATTCCCTGGCTCACAATCACAGCCTTTGACGGTAAATCTTTCCGGTCAGAACGGCAACCCGTATATAGGTACACCGCCAAAATTCAAAAGGACTGCAGCCTGTTCTCTCTTATGTTGCTTGACTAACTCTAAATTTAACTTTAAAGTAATTAAACATTGCGTCAAAACGTTTGTAAACACAAGAATAGAATAGACCTAAATTTTAAATGATTATCTTGATATATAGTGAGTTAAACCTTGAATTTATGTGGTCAAAAAATGGCTGGATTTTTTTTAAAAGATAAGCAGCCATTCGTTTTATTTATTACAAACCAACCAAGGTTACAAAAAGTGATTCGCAGTGATCTAATTAGGAAGCATTAAAAATGAATGAATGGAAAAGCCAAATATGGGCTATAGTATAAAAAAAAAACTAAAAACATAACTGATAAAATAATAATATCACACTAAAAGAATAAAATATAAAACTAAAATTACCACTGTAAGAGAGACGTGTCAGTGACTCCGGTTCATTTTTTTCAAAAAGTACAGTTAACAAGAATATTACTGAATTACGAAATAAAAACACTGGCAAGGAATATGTTAGGCGGGATTTTTAATGTCATGTATCTAGCCTTACTAGGCAATCAAATGGCCAAGTGCCATTCTAATAAATATCAATATTCAATTAAGTGATTCCATAACACAAAGTCTCCACTTTGATATAAATTCATATTATATACACTTTGAAACAGTGATATATAGACCTCCAAAATTAATACTATGATGCTAGTTTTTAAAATAATATGCATTTACCTTCAGTCAAGATCGATTAATCGCTTTAATCTTTTCGTTTTATGAGCTAAAGACAACTTTCTTGTCGTGAACGGTTTCATCTTATTTTGAAAGAACCCATTCCCGACGTCACTTCCGGCCTCTATCGCATTCTCACAACATCAGGCTAAGGCTGCGACTGGAAGCTAACGCTGCATCTGTTTTTGGTACATTTTTCACAGCACACACAGAGGCAAAACATGTCGGACACGGTGAGATATAAACTTTACAGAGTCTTCTATTGTTGGCCGCGTGTGCGAAATGAGAAAAGAGTCAAATTAGTGTTTTTGTGAGTGCTGTCTGGTATGTGGTTATCTAACATGCTAACTGTTAGCTCATGTAGCTTCAGGCCCAGGACTCACTTCTCATTTGGCTGCGCTTAGCAGCTAGCTTCGGTTTCAGTTCATTTTCAAAGTTCTGCCACGAAACAACAAGCTTAACCTGCCGTTTTGAACCCGAAATACCCGGATATGTGAGTTTCAGCGTTGGCAGAATCAGCGAAATCAAGCCTGCGGGCCTGTTTGAAATGTGTGTGTGGCGTTGAAATGTTTTGTGTTTTGTTTATTTGTTGTTGTGTGTGGTTTTTTTTTTTTTTTAACCCCCCGTTATTTAGGAGACAAAACCATCCAGCCAAGACGGCGGGGATAAGAAGGACGGAGAGTACATCAAGTTAAAAGTGATTGGTCAGGTGTGTATCAATACAGGGGTGGAGGATGGATGGGACTACCTGACCTTAACACAGGAATGTATAGTTTTGCACATTAATTGCTGATGTGTTACTTGTCCCCTCGTCAACACATAGGAATGAGTGAAAAAAAATAAAACGATGCGAGACATTTATGTTAGCGGAATAATTTCAAAAAGACATGAAATTGTATTTATGCAGTTTTGGTATTTATCTGATGTAATTAGATTTTAAGGAGTCAAATTAAGTCAGGACTTTCTGAATAAAACTTTGTATTAATTGATGGGGTCAATACCCAGCCGTACCTTCAAAGCAGGATATGTTCGATCATGCACTCGATGGGTCTTTTTCTAAAATAGTAGAAACAGCATATATGTTGTTCATGAGTTAGCGCGTGTAAGGAATGATGCACGATCCTTTAAGTAGCACCTGAGCTTTCGGTATCTGAAATAATTCTATTTAAATTGTACAGTTCCCAGTACATGATCTAGTTCTGCTCACATGCTGCTTCCTCTTACGCTTCTGACACCAATGAAGTTACTTCCTAATCGACAAAAGTGCTCTCACCTCTTTGCTCCATGCCGGCATTTCTGCCGCTTCTCATCCCCGCTTTCTCTTTCTGCCCACAGGACAGCAGCGAAATCCACTTTAAGGTGAAAATGACGACACATCTAAAAAAGCTGAAGGAGTCGTACAGCCAGAGACAGGTACGAGCCGTAAACAAAGCGTCGAGAAAAACCTCCCTTTTCAAATACTAGATTTCAAGTCTGTGGATTTATGGGCAAGCTTTTTTTTTTTGTAGATGTTGAACTCGAGCAGCACCAGAGGCCATTATTTCATATTGCCGTGTGTCGGTGTGTTTCTTTCAGGGCGTCCCAGCGAGCACGCTAAGGTTTCTGTTTGAGGGACAGAGAATCGCAGATAACCAAACTCCGAAAGAGGTAAACCTGCCTCTCTTGACCTGAGCCTCCCTTTGTCTTTTCAGCTGAGATTTCTACTGATCCAAAGTGTCACTTGTTTCTTTAAAGACTTATGTCATTTTATACACTTACCTCTTCTTTTAATCATTCCAATGTTCCTAAAAAAAAGCAGTTACGTCTTAACATGTTCATCCAGATTACTCTGCTCTATTTTATGATCATGACAAGGAGCGATGAGCATTAAGGGGACATTTATACTTCTGCAATTTTGGCATCTTAAATTAACATTTTGAATATTCTCAACTACAGAATATTAAATGATATTTCAGTAGCACTTTTGTCACAAAGTACATTTAAAAGAATAAAAATAGCACACATACTTTATACAATATCAACACACACATGCAGTAGTAGTAAATCAGTGTTCAAATGACTGCTGCTTAAATTTTAGCATAAAACAATGATGTACACAAGAGTATTATAAAGGAATGTTGGCTGATAAAACAAATTTTTAGTCACTGTTGACTGTTTAGTTTTTTCCACAGTTTGGCCAGTTTGCTAAAGCTCGGTGACTTTTGTCCTTTAATTCGGCTTATTGAACAGTTAAGGGGCTTTTTGTCTGCGGACATGGAACAATTCACTGTCACACAACAGCTCTGAAACGCAGAGCTGTTGCAATACGTGACGATAAACGCAATAAATTCTGCAGATGTAATTGGATACAAGCCAAGCAAGTGTTACACACCTACAGGGGGGAAATTACGAGAAAGGGTTTGTGATACTTTGAGAAATTAATGTGGAGGAAGAATATAATAAGAATGGAAAATCTTGTGGTGTCGACTCTAACATGTCTCTCCTCTGCTGTTTGTTCATGTCAGCTGGGGATGGAGGACGAGGACGTCATCGAGGTTTATCAAGAACAGACCGGCGGACTTTGGAATGATTAAACCTCCCGCATTTCTAAATCTTTTTTTTTTTTTTTTTTCCTTCTTATTTTGTATTTTATTTTGTATGTATGTACGTATTTTTGTTCAGTTTCAAACCATCTGGATCAAAACCGACTCTATCAGGGCTTCCATGTGTGAGGGCAGGAAGGTGAATGGACCGAGGTAAGGACGAGGAAAAGGACAGCGGGTCTCTGGTACTCTGAAGTGCAGGGATGCTCACGTTGTTGACCTGAGCAATAGCATTCAATAGCTTAGCATTTGTTTTTGTTTGGGTTTGTTTTTTTTCTTTTTAAATCCTGTCTTTTTGAGGTGTCAGCAGAAGCAACTAGTGCTATCAACAAACAAGCAGCGTTAAAGGAATAGTTCACCCAAAAAGGAAAATGCTGGCATTATCCTCACGTACATATTACAGTTTTAAGACAAGTAAAGTTATCAGCATTCGGTATCACGCGGCGAGTGCACTCGTACAGCTTTGCTTCAGCTTTCTCTAAGGGAAATAAAGTGGCTGTGGACATGTTTTTTAGTTATTAAAAACTCCTCCTGTATGATTCCAGTGTCCGAAAGCCGAAGAGTTGTGCCAAGGGTCCAAAAAGTTCAATATTTACTTGGGTTGTCACATTTTTAGAAGCATTCGCCATCACCACAGCAGAAAAAACAAACGCTTACATGTTTTAAAAAATAATTTAATTTAAGGCTCAGATTTAAAAACCTGAATTTAAATGTCACATGATACTGATCACGTCCAAATGTGACGTCGTCAGTTTGTTGGATTTTTTTAGGTCCCCAACATAAAGTAGCGTTGTGCCGCTTGGTTTTAAAACTGGCCAGGCGCATTTTGAGATTTTTGACCTGTGGATTGCTTGAAAATGCTTGGAAAAAAAAAACAAGTTTGAGGAAACTGAAACAAGGCTGCGTCAGATGAGCAGACAGTGTCACAAATACAATTTTTGGATGCACTACTCCTTTAAGTCTCTTTATGGCAAGCAGCGATTTAAAAACTGGCATCTTCTTACATTTTTGCCGCCGCTGTTTTCCCAAGGAAATGCGACAGGAGCTTGACTCACCAAGTTAGACGTCGGAGGTGCAGTTATTTGTACGCGGGGCAGTTCATTCCACAAGTCTTCTGTATTTACATTCAGGGCATTTAGCAGACAGAGGGTTCACACGATATGTGCTCGCACACAGCTGGATTACTGCACAGCCTCTCTGTTACTCATCCTCAAAACCACTTGTGATGAAAAAGAGTTTGTCTCTTTGTAGGTTGGAATAATTTGCATTGGCAGGCTCTGTGTGCCACGTTTGAAGAACTGCACCATAACCACATTGTAAAATTGATAATTGATCTGATATGATAATACTCGAGATTTGAAACATTTTTTTTAAATAATTGTGCTTTACTTGTATATGTTGTACTCAGTATTGGAGTGTGTTTGAATGATATGCCATATGTATCTCCAGTGTCGTCTTCTATTTATATTGGAGAGTTTCATTCTGTAATTATATATCGAAATATATATATATATATATATATGTGTATATATATATATGTATATACAGATATATATATATATATATATATATATATGTATGTCATGGAAATATTTTGGAGGCTGACAGTCACAGTATTTTAAACTCGGATGATTCTGTTCTCCAGCAGCTTGCGCGAGGAAAGATCCCGCAGGTGGCCAGAGCAGTCACCTACGAACAGTGACGTGTGAAACTGTGGCGTCGGCGCTTGGTTTTTAAAAGCTTTCCTTTTTGTTTTTGGGGAGGAAACTCTTACTCTGTGTACCGTACGAAGTTCCTCGTAGAGGGTTGAGATCATCAGCAGCCCCCAAAACTGAGTTGTATTTAGGGAGGAGGCGAATGAGAAACAAAGATGGTTGCATGATGGGAGACGTTCAAGTCCTGAGGGATGAAATAACCAATAACAAAAGAAAAAAAAACACGTCGATGTCTGTTGACAGTCTGGTTATTTCACTCTTCACAAATACTCAATGTCAGGTTAAAGCCGCAGTGCATGATGGTTAAGCCGCACCTCTGGTACCCATTTGCTCTCAGTACACACGATATGAATTCAGAAGCATGACAGCTGCCGCCACTGCCAGATGCTAGGCTACAAAAGCGAGAAGAGCAACTTTAAAGGAAATAACTATAAATTTCCTAAATGAAGTGAAGCAGTGATTCATTTCCCAGAGGTGTGTGAAATTAAATTTTAAAAAGATATATATATATATATATATATATGAAAACTGTCCATTATAGTGAAATATTGTCTCAATTGGATTTTCCCAGCCTGACAGACTGTTCTCATTTTTACTTTGTGCGTCAGTGAACGGCTCAGGTGAACGCGACTCCGCCCAACCCCACCAACCCCACCCCCCCCCACAGGCAGGAAGGGCTGTGATTTGAGCCATAACACTGATCTCAGTGAGGTGAAGGGACTGTTCATAATTAGAGGAACGTTGATGCAGATGGTTTGAAATTCTGGAGATGATCTTTTTGCTTTTTTTGAATAAAATATTTAAGAAAAACAATGCACCGCATATTTTATTATTGATGTATTTTATTATTACATAGCACTTTTACTTCCTACCTGTAATTCTAATATTTCTTGTAAGGGGTTTAATTGTTGGAACATGTCCACTACATACAGTACACATTATATACTACTGTATGTAGTGCAGTGTATATTACAAGAAAAAGAAAAGATATGACTCAATCTACAACTATGATTTTAGTTACCTCGATCCCAAGTATCCAGATCATTCAAAATATCCTAAGGATATTGTAAAAATTTAGTCACGATGATTAAAATGCCTCTTTCTTCATTGAAAACGTGTTTTCAGACGCCACCTGCTCTTCAACGCTGTTAGAAAGTAAAAATCAGTTGCTCTACAGGGCATCATTTAGCAAACCTCCGCTCGACAGTAGTTCACTCTGATCCACATCACTATCCTGGGAGAATGTTGTACATTCAGTGTGAGCACTCCAACCATCGTTCGTTTCAGAGAGTGAAATCCGGGGTTGTCAGTGGCTGGAGAGTCCCCGGTTCCCAGGTTGTTGACTTAACGGCTCTGATCTCGGAGCTCATGTTAAAAAAAAAAAAAACATCACTGAGCGTCACCTCGGGTGAAGACCTCCGGGGAACACGAGCATGTTTGCACCGTCTCCCCGGTTACGGTGAGCGGGAGGAAAACCGGTAAACGCCCCGCACTCAACGCGGCAGAACCAAATAAGGGTCAGGGGTCAAAGGTCAAGGCCTTTTAGAGACCAAAAAAAAAATGGTGGACAAAATAATGCTTCTGTCTCCTACGGACGTTCATGTCATTTTTATGTTGCCGAGCTGAATGCAACACTGCGGCTTCTTTTACCGGCCTTTACTTCAGCCGACGTCTTCCCAGCATCAGACCAAAACTCATTAAAGCCCCCCCCCAGGCAGTTCTGAAGCACGAAGGCAGCGAATCATTCCGTAGTCCGGTCTGACCCCCTAAATAAACCCCAACCCGCACGCCGTTCACGACCAGCTGGGTGCCCGTCCTGCAAACAGATCGGAGCCGGTGCCAAACGCGCCAGCAAACGGATCACACGTGTTTGTCGGCCTCAAATCCGGGGTTCTCTCTGCCCCCGGAGCCGGCTGAAGCTCCCCGCCTGTCAGTCACCGATTGCGCGGGTAATGACCGGTCCGGTTGCTCCTGTTCTCCCGGAGACACCTGGACCCCGGGTTGCGGCCTCGCCGGTAACCTGTACATACAGAAAACAGTCCCCGAGACGATCATCAGGATGCTTCCCACCATCCCCACCCCTATGCCGCTCCCTGCGTGCTGCGATTCGGGCGCCCGGGGCATTCTGAACTCGGGCGGGAACTCGATGGTCCGGTTGGTCACCACCGAGCTCAGATTCCACACCAGCGGTATGAGAGACATCGCGGCGGCCGACAGGCACAGAGCCCCGGCGGCGGAGAACGATAAGCGGATCGGAGAGTTCTTCTCCATCCCAAAGTAGATGTTCCTCAGGGCGTAGACGCCGCCCGTGTTCCCGCAGAGCCCCGCCACCAGAGACAGGACCATGAGGACCTGACCGGACACGATTTCCGCTGGTGCGAAGGCAGCGGTCGGGCTGATGTACCTGCAGTGCATGACCTCGAAGCCAGGGGTCACCACGGTGTGGCTGTTGAAGCAGGCCCTCCAGATTCCCACCCAGGCCACGCCGGAGCTGATGACGTCGGTGTCGGACACCTGCCAGACCCTCCACTGGATGAGTCCAAGGGCCACGGCAGTGAGAGTCCAGCCCACGCAGCTCAGCCAAAGGGCGCCGAGCTGGGCGTGGGCCGTGTGAGCCAAGTAGGTCATGGGAGCGGAGCCGCCCAGGAAGTCCCGATCCCAGCCAGATCAGAGCCAGGCGACACGTGTCCCCTCTCTGAGCGTCACGCTCCAGTCCGGCTGCTCTCCTCCTCCGCAGGTCGTCTTCCCTTTCTCGCTCTTCCTTTTTTCCCCCGATGCTCTTCTTGTCTCCCGGGTTACCTGCTAAACAAGCACCTGCGTCCCGGTCTGAGGGAACAGAAACACGGTCACAGAGACACCTCTCCATCGTGCCAGCACCGGCCGGACACACACACACACACACACGAGCAACGCTTCCCGCCGCCGGGGCTGCGGTTCTCACGGCAGGAAGCCAACAGGCCGAACAATGGCCGGACTCTTCGACAGGAACCGTCTGAGATAAGTTCGGTCGGCGAGACTACGGCGTCGTTTTTACCGCGTGCGTTTTACGGGATGACACAACAGAACTTCCTGATATTGACGGAGCCAAACGTCTACAAGAGTTAAAAACAATGAAAAGGTTTTACATCAATAAATCCCATTTTAAAATAATTCAACACCTTAATTGACCTTTAAAGATTCTCTGACCACTGACAGAACGAGCGGAGGCTTGACTGAAAGACAAAAACGCAGGAATCAGGAATAAAAAGGAAATCGTGCTGGTTTGGTGTTTTCCACGACCCGTGACAGCGCGTGCCGCACGTAGCGAGGACGAACCAGCAAACGACGACCGTTCTTCTTCTCACCGGTTTCATCCCCTCAAACATGAAAAGGGTAAATCCGTGCTGACAGACGCGGCCGCTTCTCTGCCGGTAAACCTACGACTTTTTATCTGACACAGCTTTTGCTCCAACTTATTCCATTTTAAAAAGGACTGACCGGAAAGCCGACACCAACCCCGAGCGGACAGACGAGGGCCCGTTTAACGGAGCTGAGGCAGTCCGCATCCACGCCGGACCCAGGGCCGTTCTGCTGAGTCCTCGCCCCCCCCGACACCAGAAAAGCAGACCGGAGGCCCGGTTTTGGTCACGGATGCGGCGCGACGCGACGCGACGCTTCCTCGTCTCGCACCGGGAAACCTAGGTGCAGTTTCCCGTCTTATCCGTGACCTGTAAATGATTGACTGGAAGGTGTTACCGTGATTGAATAGAACTGTTCCTCCTGTTTGCCGGTTGACTCGCAGATTTGATCAGAGCAGAACAACATCTATGTTGATTTATGTTCATCTGTACATTTTTTTTAAATTAAATCAAATTTACACGAGCAGCCAACTCAGGCTCAAAGAGCAGAAATAGCGCTTTGTGTGCGAGTGTCGTTTTCTGGGTGTAAACCCTATAAACAGGCTGCGGTTGGCACATGGGGACAATACAGAACAGGTTTAATGAGCCAAACAGCCTCCGTGAACTCAGTAACCGTCCTTGACTTATGAAATTCATCAGCAGGGTTTGGTTTCGACGTGTGGATCGCAACGATCCTGTCCTTTCCCGCCATTAAAAATGAAAAAAAAAAAAACAAGAGGCAAAAACAAATGGCATGTAGACTTTGTGTTTTGCTTTTTGAACATGTGTTGAAACTTTTACAAATGTGTGTACTAATAATTAGCAATGTTGCACTGTTTAAAAAAAAAAATCCTTATCAGGTAATTTTTTATCTGTAAAAAAAAAGTGTTTTCAAGTTAAGTTTGATTTTCTTAAAAAAACTGAACATGCAAATCACCTTGTTTCCTCCTAGTTTCTTCTCTCCAGATACAGACACTGGTTCCCAGGTCGACATGCACCGGCAGACTGTCACTTGTTTTGAGAAATAGTTTATTTCAGTGTGTGTTTGCTTGTTTTTACAGTTCAGCTGCAGAATGACCTGATCAATTTGATTTTTAGCAGTGAGAAAAAATGCAAGTAATGAGATGTAAAAGCAAGAGACACGATCGCCAGATCTCTCGGCTTAATCATTTTATTGCTTTTCAAGGTGGTGAACGAGCGCACTGCATACATGAAGCGTGGGCTGTACACGGTACCCGGAGGGCAAGCCCACGCCCGTCCACGAAGATCACAGTGGTGGGAGGCTACAGTAGGCACGTCTTCAGATAAATGTGTGTGTGTGTGTGTGTAGAGAGTCCCCTAACAGGACCAAAGCAAGTGAGTAAAGTGCTAACTTTTCCGATTAACCTCCACAGAAAAACTCCGGCCGCACCTCGGTCCCTCTGCTCCTGCACGGGGATTTTTCTGCCGGGAGCTTCGGCTAAAAAGCGCCGGCGTCTGTGCTGCCGGAACAAGTCGCCGGCGTCGGCGTCGTCTTCACGAGGGAAACGTCCGGCTGTCAGAGTCACCCTCTTGTTCTAGCATGAATGAAAGAGTTCCACTCCAAAATGAGATACCCATCACGTGTAACGGTGACAGCTACGCTCGAAGAGCAACACACCACACACAAAGGAAGAGGTGGTTTTGTCGTTAAAGTGGTTCGAGTCCCGGTTGGATTGTAGCATTTTGGAATCAGACTCTTCATTTCATGTCATTTCATTAGAAAAGAGTGAAATTAAAATTAATGGGAAAACATTCCACCTTCTTCCACGTACGTTTTCAAAAAGAAAAAAAAAAAAGGCTATAATAAATTACTAGAAAATATTACTTTAAAACTGAAAACACACGTGATGATAAGTAATCACAAATGCAGCCACATGCAGCCGGGGGGGGGGGGGCAACCTCAACAGGACTCAAACAAAAATATTAAACGGAGGCTGGAGGCTGGAAACACAGGGAGCTCAAGAGACAACCAAATTTATTTGGTTACGTAACTGGTTGAGGATATAAATGGGTGCGTGTACATTGGGGTACTGGTCTCCAGGGGGCGTTTTTCAAAATCCACCTCTTGAGTATCAAACCCTCGCTGGCCGCGGGCCCGAACGGAGGCGCAGTGTTACCAGCGGTCCGAAGATTCGAGGGTGGGAATGAAATTACGGAATCACCCGAGCAAGACGCTCAAAAGAAAGATGGAACTTGTATCTCATTAAAAACTCGACCAAGCCCTTGATTTTTTTGGGGGGAAACTAAGACATGTAAAAATAAAATAAAATAAAAAGACACCAGACGTCGTCACTGAGTAAACAAAGGATGCGGTTCTTCCAGAACGAACTGAGCCAAGGATCCTTTGTTCCTGGACCTATTTGGTCGAAAAAGGGGCCACGTGGGAAGTTGTTGTTATATTCTATCAATTTCGAGAAACAAACACCACTGAGGCTTGAAATGGTCTGAGCCATGAAGTTGGACACGATTCAACAACGACATTAATATTAAAAATGCTACATGCTGCACCTTCTCTTGTAGTAATTCTCCCCCGACTTCCAGGTGCCCCAGTCCTGATCCAGTTTTTTTCTCCAGCAGAACCAGAGGCTCTGGCTTTTTTTTTTTCTATGGGTGAAAAGCATCAGAGCAGCGGCCTCTGCTCCAGCGGCAGACTGTCCAACAGGCACTTCAGCTGCTCCTCGCCGAGCTTGATCTTGTCCTCCAGCTTGCGCTGCTCGATGATGAGAGCCGACTTCATCTTGACGAAGTGCCGGTAGTCGTCCAGGCTCCCCGCGTCCAGGTGGACCTCCATGATCCCGGAGACCAGCCGCTCTCGACGATCCAGGTTCTCCTTCAGCTCCTTGGCGTCTTCGTGCTGCCGCATCAGCAGCTTGCGTTTCTCCGTCAGGGTGCGCTGATGGAGAACGGATACGAGTAGTTATTCAGCAGATCACCGGGACAGAACGAGTGTCATCGGCCCTTGTGAGCGGGGCGGTTACCTTCTCCTCCGGCGGAGCCTCGTCCTCCAGGCTGTTGAGGGCGTTTTCCACCCGGGCGAGCCGCCCCGACAGCGACAGCAGCAGGCTCACCACTTTGTCCAGGTCGCCCACGAACATGCGGAACTTGTCGAGCTGGTTGGGCTGACAGAGGCGCTGCACGGTGGCCTCCACCTCACGGCCCAGGGTCTCGTTGTCCTCCACGTCCTCCTGCAGGCTCTGCCGCGCCTCCCGCAGCACCTCCAGCTTCCTCGCCAGGCTGGAGATCAGCTCTTGCTGGAGAGTGACGAAGAAGACAAACGGAGTAAAACGAACGAAGAGCATTAACGCAAGAAGGGAGGGTGCGTTGCCGCTTTGCCTCCAAGAAAATTCCACTTACAGACTAAATGATGCTGATCGACTGACGTTTGCAGTGTACCATTTAAAGAAAAAATCCCGGTATGTGTGTGTTTTACCTTCTTACTGGCCAGGTCCACGTCCAGCTCATCCTCAGAGTCCTGCTCCTCCAGCTGCCCCTGCATGTCCTTCATCTTGATGAGGAGCTCGGCCTTGGGAGCTGATGTGTTGTAGTAGGAGGAGCTGGGCACCAGGGAGGCTGCTGCTGCTGCTGCTGCTGCAGGCGCATCCTCCTCCTCCCTCCTGACACACACACACGAGAGCAGAGGGACAGGGACGGTTTTCACTTTCAACTTTTTTTTTTCCTGAAGCAGTTCGAATCAATCCTGTAGCTCCGGCTGGAGGATGCGACTGACCACCAGAGGGCAGGCTGAGTGAAGGCAGAACACGCAGGGCTGGAAAACAACCCTCTCTGTGCTGTTAACGAAAAGACTTTAAAACTTTGTCTTTCACCCTTCAGATGGGTTTAAATTGTTTATTTCATTCACCAGAACGTTTGTTCTTTTATATGACTTTCATAGACTAGTGTGGCTTTTTTCCCCTTTGCATTTGCTGTGTATTTATACGTACATGTATTTTTATTTTCTGACAATTCTGAATAAAGTTAACTGTAATGAAAAGAAGTTCACGCATCCCCAATACTACAGGAGGGGAAAAGATCGGTCAAAGGATGGGAGACATTTTCTACGATGAGCTAACGTTGCTGCGGGGAGGTCAGAGGTCAGAGCTGCCAGGAAGTCAGTGTCTTGCTTCATCAAGATAAACGTTTGGCACCAGAAGTGCAACTTTCAGACGTTTATTGATGCATTTACCATCACTGTAACGACAAAAAAGTCACACTGCTGTGTGTCTAAAGACGCAAAGGTTAAAGGATGCAGCAGAAAAAGACGAGCGCTTCAACTTTAATGATTCGTTTTTAAGCATTTCCCACCTGTCTGTGCTCCTGGGGGGGGAGGCGGGCAGCCTGGAGCTGGCGGAGGCCCTCCTCCGCTGGTGGGCTCCTTCTAGGATCTGCTCCTCTGAGGGGAAGAGTCCCTCCATGAGGTCCATGGTGGTCTTCCTGCCGCTCTGGTCAAGGATGTCCACCAGGGACTTGTCCTTACCCATGATGTCCCTGGCCAGCTCCTCCCTCTTGGCGTCCTCCTCCGAACGCCGAGCACCTGCCGAGCTGGACTCGGGGACCGACGCCGAAGCCCGACCCGGGCCCTGAGCGGCGCGGCGGGTGTAGGCGCTGAACGGGGACGAGGCCGGGTGCTCCGTCGCCCCCAGGCAGGGGATGTGGGGCGACGGCTCGAAGATGCTGCAGGTCTCGCCGCTCTGGGGCAGGTAGGCCCGACCCTCCCGACCTGAGCTGCTCTCGGCGAGGACGATCCTCACGGGGACTTTCCTCACTGGACTGTTCACGTCCATCACTTCTGCAGGCTGCGACTCATTTTCCGACCTGGACGTGAAACAGAACTCGGCATCAAAGCCTGAAATCATTCAGCTTCCAATCTCTCAACATCTAAAAACGTCTGATTCTGGCCAAGAAGACAGCGTTATCCCTGACTCGTTGTCCTCGGTATGTTACATAGTGTCGCAGCTATTTGTTCCATATGTCTTCTTTTTACGTCTCAATAATGTTCTATGTTTCCTTTTCTACAGAGAATTTGTTCAAGTTTCTTCAAAAACTGTGTAATTTTTATTTAGATTAAAATGACTGAAACTAAACGTGGAAAGGATTGAGGCACGGTAGATACACGGTAAGTGGTGCGCTGTGACGGGACAACAACATCCAGAGGGTCGGGTGACTGTACGTTATTTCAACGTCTTTTTAAATGACTTAAAGTCTCTCCTCTCATTAGTTGTGGCGCTGCAAAAACGCCTCGTTAAAACCATTAACCTTGGGAACACGTCTTCCCTTTATTGTAAGAATGAAGCGCAGATGACAGAGTAAGGAAAATGAACCGAGGAGAAAAAAGGGAGAAGGCTCATTTTTTTTTGAACGAACACCAGAGATTCACAGTCGACTGTTTCTGGTTAACGGACGAGTCGTACAGTGGAAGTTCAATGGAAAGCAAAGGTCACAGCGGCTGTGCGGCTGTAACGAAAATTACAGCCTCCAGTTTGATTCATCTCGGGCTGCGGAGGAATTCAACGACACGCACAATCAAACTCTGATCCTCCTTTCTGTGGACACGTTTTACATTTCAGGCACTTGCAGCTGCTGAGTGACTTCTACACAGTGAGAATAAGCCGCTACTCCGTTCCCTCGACAAACCACTCTCACCTGAACTGTTATTTCTAAAGCATAAGTCTGATCATGAATCATCTGGTTTTTTTTCCTGCACGTCCTTATTATGTCGTCTGCCACCGTCTCACTTTCCCTCCGTGATCCGTCTTGAACCTGTTTACCTCGAGCTGTTATTCAAAGCCTCTTCTACTGAAACAGCAGGGCAAAGCTTTACGTAACGAGGGGAGACCTGAAGCACTCAGGCTAAGCCGCTTACCTGAGCGGTGAGTCATCCCGCACGGACACGGCCGGCGGCTTGTCGGTCAGTCTCAGCGGAGCGAACTGTGGCGAGGGAGACCGCGCTCGATCCGCCGCGGGCAGAGACAGAGCGGCCGTCCGGCAGGAGGATGGGGACGGAGAGGAGGAAGGTGGTGGCGGCCGCTCCTTCTCCTGCTCACTTTCTACATCTCCTCTACTCATGTCTGGTCCGGGTGTCCTGCTGAGGTGAGGGGAGCCGGCCGGGGCGGGACCAGCGGAGGAGCCCTGGGCAGTGGCATGGTGCTGGGTGTCAGAGCTGGAGCTGGACAGAGGCTGGAGCGCTGCCGGGTCCGCCCGGGCGCCAGCGAGGAATTCCTGGGAGGAGGCTGTGGTTTCTGGGCCTAAATGGTGCCTGGGCGGCGGCAGGAGGCCCTTGGTTTGTGGAGGCTGGGCCGGGCGCTGGGAGCCAGGGTTGGGACTGAGGCTACGAGGGCCCGAGGAAGGCGCGGTGTGGGAGGGATTGGCAGCGTCTGGTTTGCTCCTGTGGTCAGAGAGGCCTGGGACCGGGCCCTCGTTTCTGGGGACTGACGAGGCCGACTGTGGGCTGTGGTCAGGCTGGTATCGCAGCCTGTTCTCTGCCTTCCCTCTAGAGGTCAAAATAGAGACAGACTTCAACAGAACCTCAGGGTAACATGGTCTTAAAAAAAATAAAATAAAAACATTAAGCTTCCCACAACATAAACACACACTGACAGTGAACAGATTTCCTGCATGACTGTAAAACTTTTTTTGGTGTAACTCTTGTGTCTTTTCTGGTTTTACAATTTGTGTTATTTTGGACAATTTCTGTATAATATTTTGAGTCCCCCGGAGTAACAGAGATACACCTCGGTCATACATAATTACTCTTTCAATTTTAATGGCTGGATTCTATATTCACAAAAGCAAAGTCTAATTTTACCATCTTTACAATGGAGGTCAAACAATACATTTATTCAGTTTGACTTTATAAAGCTGTTGAAACCAACTATATCAGAGGATCTGGAGAGAAAAGTTGAGAAATGTTGGTTTGCACACCGGTGCTCATGGACTCGGTCCATATGTAACGTGGGTTTTTCAGTGGTACCATACTCAAGTAATTTTTTGGCTGTTTTTAAACCACAGCACGTTCCCAGGAGGCCGTTCACCTGGCGAGGGCAGCGCCGTGTTCACCCCACCGACATGTTGTCTTATCGGCCGACTTGAACCACGTTAGACGATGCTCCGTCTGGTGACCTACACATCCAGAGGCTTTAGAGGTGTGACGCCCGGTCACAGCGAGCGCGTGGGGTACGGTTCAGGAAACCCGAGCCGAAAGCCAAACACAGAGGTTGGATTACAAAAGACTGAGGCGGGGCCTGGCTTAAACTCTACCCTATTTATTATTTATTAGAACCATTATTTACCTTTTTATAAAAACGCAATATTAACATCAGCATTTACAAAAGTGTTTCCAGGGAAACATCCTTTGCTGACCAAGATGTTAATTGTTAAATCAAATGTGTATAAAATCTGCCACAAGTACAGATTCTGAAGTTTTTTTGTTGTTGTTTTTTTCAAGACAAGACGTCTAGATCTTTTGTGAACATCAGGTCTGTGTTATAAAAAAAAAAGAAAAAAAAATTTGATATATTTTTGAACACCGTTTGACAAATTTCCAGTGCAGAATTCAAACTTTCAATAGATTTAGCAGACGTGGAAGCAGAAATCAGGCTCAGGCTGACTTTAATATCTACAGTAAATCTAACATTAAATCTTCAAATTGTCCTTAATTTGTGAGAGTAAGAGAGAGGCCAATCAAAAACACCTGACATTAATCATGATCATGGTTAAACCTCTCAGTAGCTTATTTACGTCAGACCAAGGGGCACAAGGCTCCATTTTTTTTATATTTTAGACATTAAACTTTTGATATTCAGATTAAGAGGAAATGGCCCTAACATAAGCAACTTCAACGGTCTTCTAATGTATAAATTAGGGGATTCGGTTAATGGTTAGACGTAAAGCAGAACTGCACGAATGACCTCAGACTTCAGTGGCTTATCTTGTTCAAACACCACCCGCTAAAAAAAAAAAAGGTGCGTAAAGTAACACCAGAAAGAAGTCAAGCGACATATCAGCAAAGATATCTTGGTTGAGTGTCGCGTTTTCCTGAAGGGTGTTATTTCCTAACCAGTGCAGACTACAAGAAATAATCAAAGGAGCAAATGCTGTGGTTTAGTTTCACCAAGAAAATGATCACGCAGGCAACAGATGAGTAGGTGTTCTGTCAACAGCAGCTCAAGATTAAACTGATAAACTCTCCACCCGCCAGTAATTGTGTAAATCCAGGCGTCAGTTTAATACTGGAGTCCGGGAGACACTTGTCACCTCAACACGAGCTCCAAGAACGGGAGATAAAGTTGGAAAAGGGATTTAGTATGACAGAAAATGATCATTCTCCTTCAGACCAGTTCTCTTTTCTGCACCGAAATCCCACCGCTCAGATACATTCCACAGTTACGTGACACCTCACAGGCGTTTCTTTCTGGCGGACGCTTCAGAGCAATCGACGGGTCAGGGTGAGCAGGTAGGAGCAGGTGTTCGGCGTTTTGCAACAACACGTCTGTTGATGGACGCTTTGGAAGGCAGCAACCAGCTGTTTGAACTTTCTTTGACCGGACAAACTCTGTGCCATCCTGCTACCCTCTGGTTTTTATTGGACTGAGCCCTTTGGAGCAATGAACTCAATGTAACTCAAAAGTAAAATTTCAATAGTTTTTTTTTTTTCCATGAAATTTTTAGCTTTATTTATTTTCTTTTGGAATGAGGGAGCTTTTGATGGTCAGCTTCGGTTTCTTTGCCTTACCGTAACAATTTTAAACAGTTTTATCTTATAAATGTACTGTGCAAACAAAGTTAAAATCTCACCTGGTGGTGTAACCGCTCTGCTGGGCTTGAGGGTCCCTCCACGGTGAGGGAATAGTCTGAAAAATAAAAGGTTAAGTTAAGGGCTGTGCTAAATGGAGACTGTCCTCAACAGAAAATGACAGTGTAAGATGAAAGAAGCGTAACGTTGGTTCCTTTTCCCAATGACCATGATTTTTTCCTATTTTAAAAACAAGAGGTTTTAGTTGCCTTAACCTAACCAAACCTTAAAAAAAAAAAACAGCCGAGAACTTGTGGTTTACATGGTGAATGCATTAACCATTTTGCTACCGGGGTGCACTTAATCTACAGCAGGTTTCAACTTCATGGCAGCGACCTTTGCTGGTCATCTCATTTTGGAAGACATCGGTCTCACTTTGTCAAATAGGTCCTTAAAAAAATGGACACATTTTAAAGGGTGGACTTCTCCAATCATTCGCAAATATAAAAAAAAGAACACATAATCTTGGCTCACCTGTGTATAGAAGTCTGCAGAGGGGGAAGATCTGGATCTCTCGTGCACGCAGATGGCCTTCTCCTCAGCATCTGCATCTAAAATATTCTCCGCAGAGTGATACCTCCCTTGCGTCTTTGCCTCTGACGACTTCTTCTGCTTGTTCCATGTGGCCTGGTACTCCGCAAAGGTCCCAAGCCTCTGCTGCTCTAGTAAGGTCTGCTTATGTCCAGGGCTAAGATTGGGGTCCGTGGATGGTTGAGCCTCCTCAGGCTCTCCAGAGGGAGGGAGTTCCTTGAGTTTACCAATCTCACCAAGGTCTGCATTTGTACCCTGACTGGACTTCAGCACAGGTCTGGAGAATGCCGGTTTGGCCTCAAAGAACTTCCGCCGCTCTCCGAAGGAACCTGTTTGAGGCTCCACCTCCACTCCTACTTTATCTATCTTGTCAGGCTCTGAGAAGGAGTGTGTCCTCTTTGCCAGGGGGAGGCGCTTACGCCCTCTGATGCGACCGCTGGAGGTTTTTACTACAGCTGCTTCTGGTCCAAGGGGCTCTAGGTCTCGTCTTTGGAAGGAGGTGGCCTGGAGGACCCTGGCCTGTGCCTCTTTCAGGTGGTCCTTGTAGGTGTTGGAAAAGGAGACACCAGAGGACATAGTATCTGTGGATCTCCAGTCCTCTACCTCCTCATCCTCTGCATCGCAAGTCAGGGTTGCGGCGCTGCGGCTCTTTTGCAGCTGAGCTCGTTTCTGCTGGATCTCTTTGCGGAGGGTTGTGGCGTAACGGTCGCTGCGCCGATTCGCTTTTCCACCGCTGGTCGACATGGTGTCACCCGTATCCTCGATGGACATGACGCCCATGGTCATAGCAGCTGGTTGCCTTTCAGCTAGACATCTACTCTCCTGGGCCAGGGAGTGGAGAAGCGGGGTTTTCAGGGGGGATATTCGGTGGTCTTCTTGAGGCACCCATGGGTCCTGCTGCCTTGAAAGACTGACTTTATGTTCATTACTCTGATGTGTTGGAAAGTGTCTTTTCATGTCATTTGTGTGTCCTTCACCTCTCTTTGCAGGATCCTCTGGGCTGCGGCTTCGAACAGAATGTTCAGAGGTTTGGTGGTCATAATGAAGACCATTCCCATTGCGCTCCTTATTTTCACTGTAAGGCATCTGGGACTGAGGTAGAGGGTACTTTGCCTTAACGTTTGTCTTCAAGGAACTTGGGAAGCCTGGTTCATTGCTGTTTACCCAGTGGGGTTTCTCTGTTTCCCCCCTACGGCCCTCTGCTTTGCCCTGCCTGGCCTGGAGCTCAGCAGTCTGAACCGAATGCTTGCTTGCCAGGCCGTAGTATCTGCTGTGCCCCCCGCTCTCCAGGTTTGGGTTTGCAGCAGAACTTGTCATGGATGCCGTGGAGTGCCGGACCTGTTTGCGGCTGAATACATTTGTGGGCAGATCCTGGAGGCTACGATAGTAGCTTCCTACACTCTGAGCCTTGGTGGGAGGAGCCGACCTCGTCTGCAGGTATAAGGGGCTTTCGTCACTGTATTGCCTCTGGTGGGCATGTGCTTGGGTGTAATGAGACTGTCTGACATCAGTGCTGGACAAGGAGAAGAGTTTGTTGGGGTGCAGCTGGTTGTGGTTGTGGTCAGCTGCCGAGTTGGGATGGAGGAAGTCTTTGGTGGGCAGGGGGTTGAAGCTACGTCTGGCCTCTGAGATTTTCTCCTGGTGAGATCTGAGGCCATTCTGGTCGTTATTTTCAGTCAGTTTTTCTATTGATCTGCCATGGCTCTTTGTTGGACCGCTAGGCCCTTCGGAGTAAGGGAACACCTTTGTGGCAGCAAAACTGTCACTGCGCAGGGGAGGAGGCGGGGGAGGAGGAGACTGGGACTTCTTCTTCTCTGGTACCTGCCACACTGGGCCAATGCTGGGTCTCCCGGCAATGGAAACACGAGAGGCGGGCTGCTCGTCTGCCCGTGACCCTTCCCAGCCTCCGTTCCCTAGCGTCGGCTGGAGGTACCTGGGCTGCCCAGCCTGTTGAGGTCCTTCGCTGTGAAGGCCCTTGAAGAAAATGTTTTCAGTGCTGGTACCCTTCCTAGCAGATGTGCTCCGGTCATGGACAGGAGGGCTGGAGCCATTGGAGAAACAGCTGAACCCATAGTCTCTTTTCCCTGCTGGTCCACAGAGCGGCTCAGCGCTGCTGATGTATTTGGTCGGGGAAAGACGACCTGGTGGGTAGGGATGAGAGGGACGATCCAGTCTCTCCATGTTGTTTGCTGAGCTGAACTGACTGGTTAGCTGACAGTGAGTGTTCTGTTCCCCTTGAGTGGACGACTCTTTGGACCTGGTGTGTAGCGTCAGGAAAAAAAAAAGTAATGTTTGAATTTGACGAATTACTGCTACGCCTTTATGATTGAGAAGAGACTTTAACAATTACTGTTAATTAATACGAATATCCTTCACACATACACACAACTATCTGACCAGGAACGAGGCGAATAAATGAACAAAATATATTTTGCGTTTTTCCTGTTGGACGCAGAGAGAGGCTGAAGGAGAACTTAAAAAGACTGGCCTTGCTTCATGGTTTGGCTGCCAGACTGGTGCTGGGGTGGCCTCTCTCCCAGCGGGCCCTGACTCCTCTTCTGTCAGCTTGGAGGAGTGCCAGGAATGGGGCCGAGAGCCTGGATCATTCTTCCTGCAAGGCAGAGAGCAAACAAAACATTTTACACTATCACAAGAGTATTTGACATTTAAGCTCTTTTTTTTTTTTCTTTCTACTGTTTTCCAAATTCTCTCAGGAGAAGACAGATGGTAGAGATATCGATAGTGCAACAGTTTAACATTTTTTTCACGTTTTTTTTTTGGCACCGCCAGCATTCTCCTCCTGGAGCCGTAGACTCCCACTGTGCAGTCCATCACTTGAGGATGGGGTGTTACTTTGAACACTGTAAATGTTCCTACTTCAGCAACAAGTCCACCGAGTTCACAAGGTAACAGGATAATCCACTAAGAATGACAAACTCCTTCGGGTGTCTTCAAGAGTACGGATGTGCTGGATTTTCAAGTTGCATTTCGGAAATTCTTCACCTTTTTCCATAGTTAAAATTCCTAGAAGAATTTGAATTGTTGTTCAGTATGAGCCATCAAGGGCTCGGCTGTGTCTAGATATTTGTGCGCAAATTTCAAAGTCTTCTGACCTGAAAATCAAATCAAATTACTCATCTGCTCTTATAATATCATCCATATCTTGGCAAGAACCCCAGAAACATAAACTGATAACTGTACTATTCACAAACTTGCACGTACCCTTTGAAGCGGTTCCTCCTGGAGAGCATGTTGAAAGGGAAAATAATTACACCCGTTTTAGAGATCACACACCGTAATTTCGCACAAAACGTATTAAACCAGAGAGAATAAAACATCAAATTATGTTAACTTTAACGTGACGACACCAACTAACAGCACGAGAGGTGTGTGAGCATCACGGGACTGGATACAACTTCAGGACTCAAATGAGCAAATTACAACTAGGGAATATTTGGTTCGGAAAACTAGCGCCACGCTGAGGGTAAACAACACTGCAAAAGACCACAGAGGGACACAGAGCACAATGTAAAAGCTCAATGACCAAAGATGCCTCAGGTTCACCACAAGCTACCAGCAAACACAACAGTAACGGGACGCGGCCTCTGCTGACGGTACCTCATAGAGCTTCGCAAGATCTTGGTGAGAAAGCTCCTCGCCACGTGAACCTCGGTTTCTGATGGCATTGTGCGTGGCGATACAACATCAACCATCTTAGGCCTGATGGGCGGCGAGCGGAAGGAGGAAAAGGGAAAGTGGGGGGGGGCGGGGACACGTCGGCATCAACCATTAGCAGAAGATCATTGACAATTTTTTCTTTTTTCTGACGCAAGACTAGGAAAGCAGGGAGTTTGGGGGCTAGCCAGGAGTGTTAGGCCAGTCTTAGATTTGCTCGATCTACCTCACCAGGCTGCCTCTGAACTTTTACTGCACAGTAGCCGTTCATTTTTTGCTTAAACCTACACCTCTAATCCTCATACAACCCCTGCTGGTATCCTGCATCCTGTTACCCTGCCTTCTATTCTGAAAAGCTGTCACAACAGGAGAGGGAGACAGATCTGTCACAGCCATATGGCCCCGACAGAGCTTAGCTGCTTAGCTTTTAGAAAAATTAGACGGATGGGAATTGGGTTCACATGAGCGAAGAAAATCTGCCTCCCTACCACCACAACCTCCTTCGCATTAGGTTATTTTATTTATCTCAGCAGATATATGCAGGGACAGGGAAACTATCAGAGGGTTTTTATGTGCAGCTCAATCGTAGAGATGCGATTTCACCACGAACCTTTCCGCATATTTCAAGAAGCCTTGTTCTTTGCTTTCTTCCCTTTTTCCAAATGCTCTACGCTTGGGAGGGGTGTTTTTCCAGAGTTCCCAAGTTCAAATGTCAGACCAAAGTGAAAACTCTCAGCCAAATGAGACTCCAGTCGCCCTGATTGAAACTTTAACCCTGCCAGGCCACGACTGAGACATCGCTGCATTCTTTCAGAGGAGGAATGCAGGGAGGTATTTTCCCTCCCCGCCGTGCGCTTGCGTCACGTGGGACATCTCTGTTGACCATCGCCCAAGAGTCTGAGAGCCTCCCAGTCGCTGTGATAGAGTGAAGAGAGTCTGACATCTGTCTGACTGATGATTTCTTTATTTGACCCTAGTTTGTTGCGCGTAGTCCCAACAAAAGGACAGTGTTGATACTCGCCACTAATCTTGTCAAGGTGTTGTGGTTTTGACCTTATTGCTCCACGGTTTGCTTGTTTTTAATTAGATTTCTATTTGTCCTTTTTCTAAAAGAAATAAATAAGCACAAAGTTAGTGGAAAGAGGAAGGGAAAAGGAAAAAAACAAAAAAAAAAAACAATTTCAAGGTCTACCAATACAACCTGTGGCTCCCTTTAATTGTGATAATCTAAAAGTTTATTGTGATGTTGCATCATTTTAGGTTTTTCTGGAAAAAAAACAAAACAAACAAACACGTAACTGACTAGAAAAACGATGCAGTGCAAATCTTAAACACTGGTCTCGGTCTTTCGTGCTCAGCGTTCGCTGCTGTCTCATTTCCGCGCTGCACTTCGGACATCACCTGTGGATCGAGCGGCGTGGCCGTGGCTGAGACCGCCGGCCTCTCTCCCTTTGGATTGTCTGCTGATGTAGCTCTTCTTGCTCTGCACGTACAGGAGTCTTTAGTCCGTGGCTCCGTAATTTCCTAGCACTTGCCTCGGACATTTCCTCAGCACTATAAATATAAATACAAGCTGTACAAATCAAAGTTCCTGGTATTCACGGACAGCCAAGCGAGAACTTTTCCGCAGGCGTCTATGACTTCCCACCTTCATCACTCTGGATATAAACCAAAGCATGGTATCTGTTGGAAAAGCAAAATGGGGTCTTTCATGAAGTGGACATCGGCGTTTAATCGCAAACATCGCAAACTGTTACTTCAACTTAAAAACCCTCCCTCCCTCTGTTCAATGTGACACACACAGTGAGAGTTGCGTTGCCTCCAAACAAGCTCCCGCACAATGGAAATGCAAATGTCCCATTTTTCTAAAACGCGGCGAGGGTCTATTGTCAGGGGATACAGCTGGTCTGTCACTGATATTCCACAGGGGGAGGAGACGCCGCCGTTTACTCCCAGGAAATATGAGTTGAGCTCAGGCCGAGCTCATTGGAGAAAACGCGATACTGAAACGCAGCTGACCCCGTTGGCTGTAAGTGCATCCGCCACTGAGATGATTTAACAAAAGGTTTGGAAAAAAAGAAAAAGCCAAACCAAAACAAAAAAAACAGTGAGCTGAAACACAGATTAGACTTAAGGGGAAAACTTGCTTATCTCGACAAACCAAGTTGACCATGATTAAATCTAAACTTCGAAAACAATGCAAGAGATCACTGGGTAAGAGTATTTAAACTCCTCAGCGGAGGAGCGAGGTGGTTGGTTGAAACCTTAATCCTTGTAAGATATCGGTGATAAAGTCCATAAGGCATCTTCACTTGAAATATGGTTGAAACAGCAGGTGGCACAGGAAAAGTAAGCGGTCAAGACGGCACAAAAAATCTCCACCTTTCACGCCACTCCTGTCTGCAACCGGTCCCTAAAACCCTCCTCTCTTAGAACAGGAGCACGGGCAGCGGGGTTTCAACCCGTTTTCTGTGCAAATCAACACGTTTCGGTTCAATTCTGTAGCTTGAACAAAGAAGGGGTAAGGGAAGGTTGACGCGGTGAAATCAAGAGCATTAAACCCATTTTAGCGAGTAGCTGGAAAAAAAAAAAAAAAAAGCTGATGTGAATTACAAATAGACTGAAATATTCTCACTGCAGCGGGGATGAGACGTCATGCAAACTGACTTACTTGTGTGTCTCTTCTTAAAATGGATGGAAGTGAAATGAAGCAACTTACCAACTATCGGAAACTGTTTTCTTTGTGTGTGTGTGTGTGTGTGTGTGTGTGTGTGTGTGTGATCTGTCTCTGGGCTCTGCGACAGACCTGGTTCAAAAACGGACACGTCCACTTCACTCGTCCAGAACCGAACCCCTTCAAAAGCACTTCAGGACACCACTACTCCCACCAGTCTGACAGAAACGAGCGCCGAGGAATCTGGCGACTCCATGATTGAAGAGCCCCCCCCCCCCCCTCGCTCCTCCTCTCCTCCCCCCGCTCCTCCTCCTCTCGGTATGAACACTCACATACACACTCCACCTTGTGCTGCAGAGGAGATTTCCTCTGGGATTAAAGAGGGGGATTTGAGACCGGGGCTGGGGGGTGGGGGGGTTATTGTCCTGTCCCCGCGTCCTTGCTGCGCGTCTAGTGTCTGTTTGGACTGTAAGCGGCCGGGGCCTGCAGCAAGTTAACACCGGCGGGACGGAAACACCGCAGCAGCCCAAAGGTTGTCACAAGGTCGACGAACCAAGGAACGGCGCCGGACGGTCACGAGCCAGCGGTTTCAACCAAAGCACGAGCAGCAGTCACACTTATTTGGCGCGCAGCGAAAAGCTCGTTGTGATGTGACCTGTTGTCCTTAAAATCTTAGTTTTCTAAAAACAGACGCAGCAACAACACCTCAATCTGTTTCCAATGTTCTAAAGTATTTTCAAAGTTAACCGATTAAGACCGGCTACATTAAAACAAATTCCCTATTTTCTCATCATTGGACCCTTGCTGTGAATTTGGACATGATCTATGACATTATCGGTCCAATTCAAACTGATGTGAAGAGCTGGGAAGACGCCAGGTTTAAGGTTTCGGCCGGATGATCCTGGTGAAGCAAAAATGATAAAATAAAAAAAATAAATAAAAAAATCCAAAACATATTTAGGATTTAATGGTTCCAGCTTCATTTGAAGTGGTCCATTTAGCACTTTTTCAACCAAACGAAGCAGCACTTTCAAGCTAGACATCGAAATATCGATGATCTATCTTTCTCAGTGAAATACCAGAGAGAAAACAAGTGGCCCATGTGTTATTTTGTCATTTTCAACGTGGTTCTGACCATCAGATTTTGATACCGGCGAAACTCTGACACCAATACTGCAATTTGTTGGGTTGTCAAGCTGATATCCGATACTTAGATTCCATCTCACATCTGCATTTCACAACCCAGTTTTTATATTTTTTTCTGTTCTAGGTCTACTTCAGCGTCCTTGTCAGGAAACACAGCACAGACAGGAATGTTTGGCCTGGAAACCCACGTCTGTTTTGAGAGATACCAGCCAATGTCAGGCTGAGGGGGAGGAGGAGACAGATACCGAGCGGCTCCTCCACCGTGAGTTAACTCCTCCGCTCAGGGGAGGAGAGGCCGCAAGGCTTATCAAATCTCAGGCCACCGACCCAAAAATCAGCCAAAATACAAGTGAGGTTCGGTCTAGCCACTTTACCAAAGAGGCAACCGAGCTTCTTTGCAACACTTTGAATTATGGATCTGAAACATACTGATGAACTGGACACTTGTCAGGTGTTCAGTTGGCTGAATACCGTTTGGTTAATTCACCATCAAGCCAACATTTGTTCCCCGAGCGTCTTCCCTCTGGATGAGCCCCTGGCAACAAACACCCGTGTCCCCACCTTTACCGTAGGGATTTTTCGGTTCGGCCACTAGGGGACGCTCGACCACAGCTTCAACCATTTCAGCGCTTCAACCAGAGCTGCAACGATTAGCGCTCAGTCCATTAGGTGAGTTTCGGAAAATCACAGCGACAATTCTGATAAATCGATTGATTGTTTGACTAAAATGCCAAAAAAAGTTGACGTTTTCAGCCTCTCAAGTACCAACATTTCCTGTTTGACTCTGCTTTATATCCCAGTAAAGTGAACATCTTTGGGCTTTAGACTGTTGGTAGGACAAAAAAACAAAAACAAAAAGAATATATGTTTCACATTTTTCTACCATTTTATAGACAAAATTAGTAACAACGAAAATAATCATTAGTTTCAACTATTTTGTCAAAGATTTCCTCGGAAAATTTTGCCTTTTCTGGTATCTGTCTGGCTAAGGATTCCTGAAATACTCAATCCTCGATTCATCGTGTCTGCCCAAGACCCTGAACAAACCGTAACCCTGGTCGTGCAAAGCTGATGTACAAGTGAGATATTTAGGTGGTGGAAAAATGCTTGACAAGTTATATGACTGACGGCCTGATATTAAATCAGCACCTTTTCCTTTTCCAACCATCATCTCCCACTCTATCGCTCCCTCGCCTGTTCAGCCCCCGCTCGGTGATCTTGCTGATTCACCAGCTTGTTGGCCCCGGAGCCAGAAACAGGCAGCGGCGGCAGCAGCAGCGGCGGCGGCGGCAGCAGCGGCGGGAGCAGGAGCGGGAGCAGCGGCGGTGGCGGCGGCCCGTGGGGGCCGACCTCGCCGCGCTGAGCTCTAAACACAGCCACACAATAGAAAGTGCCAGCGTCATCACAGCTGGGCTTATCGGTATGTCACTGGCTCCACTCGCAACAAAAAACAGAGAGGGGGAGAAGGGAGACTAACATGCACCATAGAGAAAGCACCAAGCTTTGACAGAGTGTAAACCTGGAGGTTGCCAACAGCTGGAACATCTGGCTCCGTCACAGAATTTCAGACCTCACATCAGGACATTTCTGGGCTTTTGTTACGCATCAGACGTCCACTTCACTGAATCTGCAAAAATCTTCCAGGACACTTTAGCCTCTCGTGCGTTTGATCTTTTCCCGGTGAAATCCACGCGTGGCGACACATTATTCATTCGTAGCAACTGAATCATGACGAACGTCCCGATTTCTGCGACTTGCTGCGGTTTCGTCGATGCCACGGACGAGATTTAATTAAACAAAAAATGCTGACGTGTATTTTCTACGAACCCTGATGTTCCCGATTTCTCCTGCGGAAATGTCAGGTATTAAGGTGTTTTTCTACGGGTGACGAGGCTTTGGTGCGGACTTGCACCCGACTAGTGTCTGTCACAGAAACACCTTTGATGCAGATGTGGGTCCAGATGCATAGTAACAAATATCCTAATTGATTCTCTACGTGCTCTCTAGTCTGGGAACTAAATTATTTTTCTCTGCTCCTGTAAAGGCCGCTGATCTTTATCATGTTGTTGAGTCTCGGGTCCAACAAACACTTCATGGACACACACACACACACACACACACACACACACACACACACACACACACACACACACACACACAATTAGCCTTGTAAATTCTGCGACCCCTCAAGAATCAGCGAGACAAATACACAGATTCAGTTTGAAACATCAGTTTTTACCTGCTCTAATGTCGTCATCCATCCTTTCCCCACCTTCAAATAAATCCTCGGGACATTAAATGAAAACAGAAGAAATTTCCCTCGAGCCGTGTGTCAGGATTCTCTCTGTATATCCAGCTGATCCTGAGCTGAAAACGGGGCAGTGCCTGTCAACCTTTATGTGTCATCTAAGACGAAGGAAACCTGCTCTTATCTCAAACTCATTTCTCCGCTTCCTGATCTAATCCCATTTGTCAGGAAACCAAATGATTGAATCAGAGGAGATGAAGTAAAAAGAGGCAAAGACAGAGAAAGAAAGCGAGGGAGGGAGGTAGGAAGGAAGAGGAAATACCTGGGAGGGAAAATCTTGTCTTTATCTTCTAAAAAGCAAACATGTCCAGAGAGAGGAAAAGAGAAGCCGACAGGAGCGCCCACTCTGTGGCTCGTTGGAGTCGCCAAAGCCCCTGAAAACAATGGGCTCTGCTGATACGGCCTATCCCACTAAGTAGTGTCAACTCACCTAGGCAACATGGAGCGTACCACTCCCGCTGCAAACAGGGGAGGAC